>NC_046363.1:36944310-37251810 GCF_011125445.2 Fundulus heteroclitus
ATAGTAAGTGCTGTTCACAATGGAGGAAATCATACTCTGAAAAGAGAGAGATTGATTGAGAGAGAGCGGGAGAGACTTTTAGATTCTCACTGTGGAAAATGCAGACATAATATTAGAGCTGGTGGAACATGCAGCAACGCTTTAGCTTGTCAAAGCAAATAAAATATACGGGGTGGGGGGGGATAAAGGTCTAAGACATGCAGATGTGTAAGATTTTTTTTTTTCCCCTCTCCTTAACGAACAAGAAATCACATCAAACAACAGTTTAATCTGTTGTTTTTTATCAAATGCCACAGAGTTTGTCTTTTACAGAGCGGGTATTTTTTCCATCAAGAACAAGAAAAATATTACCTTCAAAAAAGGAACATAGCAATCTATTAAGCATCAGCAGCTGTGGAGGTGTTCCACGTAAACGAATGGGAACCTTTATTTCCTGCTCTATTTATGCAATCTGTTAGAGACGGAAACTTCAAGCAGATCGGGTCCGCAGCGAGCATGTCGCCCTGTGACGCACGGTGCGCTTCTGACTCTCCCTATACGGTTGGCTCTTTGCCCTCCCAACATTTACCTCCAACCTGAGACAAACAAAGAGCCCCATTTATTAAATCCCCGCGCGCAGTTTCATTAAAATGAATGTTTTAACACCTCGCCAGCCTCTGGGTGAATGCGGGGAGGAAGGAAGAAAAAAAAAAATGTTTTTGATTGTTATAAATATTCAAAAGAAACGAACCATCTGTTTTCAAATTATAGGTATGCCATCTTTATCGTTTTCTATAATATATGCGCTCGGAGGATTGTACGGGGGACTTCTGGCGGAACGAGCACAAAACCAAGTGTTTCAGAATAATTCGGGTTTCTGGCTTCAGCTTCTCTGCGCAGAAAGGAGTGGAAAAAGCCAACAGCTGTGCCATCAGAAAGGTCAGTGCAACTCTGCACTCCTGACTTTTGCATTAAAGCGACACTTCAGACTTGTTTCATGAAAGGTTCTGGTAGGTATCTTCCTGCAGTGTCTTTATTAGTTTCCGAGCTATGAAGTAGTCAGAGCAGGTCGTAGGCAAAAGCTTTCTATCATGTTAAAAGAACTCGTTCATGCAAATGCTATTTTTATTAAAAACACATAATAATGACCTTTCTATACACAGCCAGCCAAACAGAATACATCTCCCTGTTACAAACGTAGTGAGCTAGAAACAAACATAGCATTGCATGCTAATACAGTGTTTATCAGATGGATTTTTACATGGGAAAAAGGCCCAGAGCAGCACAGATCCTCCACCATACTAACAGTGGGTATGAGCGTGCTTTCCACATGTTCCTCCTTTGTTTAAGCACATGGTTTCAATTATTCTCCTTGCATGTCTTCTAAATACCCTGCTTGTATTATTGATAGTATCTGAATAAGAAGCGACTGAGATATGGCCAAGTTTAGGTGAGAAGTTATTTTTTGTAGCCATTTTCTGGCTTAATAAGCAGGGACACCTCTTGAATGGCAAGTTCTCCATTCTTCCCATTTTGAGGACTTGTTTGGAAGGTCGCTGTTATTTACCAAGCAACGGCAAATTCGCCGTATATCACCAAGGACTTCTACTTAATATATCATCTTGAAAAGGAAAGGATTGTTTAAAGACTCATTGAAATGCATTTGCACAAAACCTCATTCTATGGTGATATTTGCACGGCTATTTGATAGAAACCAGCTATAGTTTTAGCCCGACTCTGACAAGTTGGTAGCTTGAAAACCGTCTACTGCAGGCAAAATGGATTAGGATTAGTCTAATCTCTCAACAGAACCCCATTTCAAAGAATCTGAACTATCCTATTAAGTTCAGCATCCGTTTTGAAGACAGTATCGCAAATCACAGTATAAATAAGATGGCAAAAATCTTTAATTTGCAGATGGTTAATCTAGTGTGGCGAGAATTTTGTTGCACTACTTGAGATGATCCTAGAAGATCCGACTTATAATATAGTCATACCTATCAACTTTTAACGGTTTGTTGATAGTGAGATTGTTGACGGGGGGGGGGGGGGGGGGGGGGGGGTGTGTGTTTAGATTGAAGACGGTCCAAGGGTGACAGTGAGATTGTTGACGGGGGGGGGGGGGGTGCTGTTGGTCGATTGAAGACGGTCCAACGGGGGGGGGGGGGGGGGGGGGGGGGGGTGCTTTTGTAACACATGCCGACTTACCATTTCATTCGCACACAACACGGACCGTTGAAGTGTTTCATTTGGATGACGGAACCTTGTTTGCGCGGCGCGGTCCTTGCAGCTGTGTTACCGCTACTACTGGACGTGCGGAAACCATTGTACCGCAAATTGGTTCCGCCATGACGCGAAGCGTCCGTACGCGTGCGTTTCAAGAGTGAGATTTTCATTGTAAGATTGAGATTTTCAAAGTAATGCGTGTGAGCGTGTGCAATTGATGAAATGCGTGTGTCACACGGTCAATGCGTGAGAGTTGAGAGCTATGATATAGTGCAATTCAATTTTGTTTATAAAGTTGATTGGTAAAAAGTGAAGCTTAACCAACTGCATTGAGTTAGTGACGCTAGCTCTAAAACTAATTTGAATTATCAAATTAAGGTGGTTAAGACGGTTGTGTGTTGCAGGTAAGATACTAATTGCTCATAGTGTCTTAATAGAACCGCACTTAAAAAAACATGAACTAATATTTTAAAGGTGAACTATTATGATTATTTTCAAAATTTTAGGATAGGTCTATTGACTATACATTACATTAAATGTTTTGCACAAACCCACTCTCAGATAATGAGACTTCACCTCCCCAGTTTCTGCTATTTTGAGCTCCTTTCAGAATGAGCTGTTTTTAGGGCTCTGTCACGTTTATGCTATTAAGCTGTAGCTGACTGCCCCCCCCCCCCCCTCCAACTCAATTTTAGACTTGCTCTATAGGTGAAAATGGCTGCTAACAGATGTACAACAGTATGTCTTTGACCCTGAGTCAGACCCAGAAGCTGAAGAGGAAGAGCCTCCTGCAAAACCAGGAAATATGCAGCAAAGGTTTCCGAATGGTGAGTAAGTAGGCTATCTTACAGGCTACCATAGAGTTCCAAAGCTACGTTTTAAAGCCACGTTTCTGCAGTGTTAAACTATCTGTCAGTGAGTGGTATGCTTTTCATAACGTGTTGGTTTGTGTAAAATACTTTTAGGAGGCATTTTGGATGTTTAGGTCGGAAGAAATTCAAGAAAACAAATAAGCCGTTTAAAGCGCTACAGGGTCTCTATGGGATTTTCAGTGCAAATTAGCATCATGCTAACCGTTAGCTGTGTGTGTTTTTTGTTTTTTTGGCTTTAGTTAAGTGTAAGGGAATTATATCCAGATTTTTTGGCACTTGTCAATGCCAAAGTTGTTTATCTGATTAATAATAATTAATAATAATTCTAACTTCAATGTAAGATGAGATTTAAAAGTCATGTTAAATTTTTGTATGTTACAGTTTTACGTCGCTTGGGTTGCTAGGTGAGGGGCAGTGCCCGTTGATTGTGATGTAATAATCGTTTTTTTTTTTTTTTAAACAGCTCATTTTCCAGACACATTTACTTAGTGCCAAAGAACAGCTGGAGGTTTTTTTGTTTGTTTGTTTCTTTTTTAAGACTGTTTCTAGAAATAGTAGAAACACAAATGGGAGTACAAACGTTTAAAAAAAAAAAAAAGAATTTTTCATAATTGGTCACATTTAAAGCTGAAACAACACTACTGCATATCTGAACACAACACAACTTCAGAAGACGCTCAGAAGGATACAGAAGGGGAGAAGATAGAGAAAGTACCTGGATTAGAGTCCATAAACTGCTAGAAAACTTTCAAATGTTGAGAAAATGTGAAAATAAAGCACTACAAATCTAAACTTCTAATGCCTGTGTACAGAGGATGGAGCACACACTTTGAGTTGCTGATTTCACCGTATTTTATCTTAATTTTTTCTTGGGAAAAATAAAGACAGCTGAGCAGAGTCACATTGGCAACTGCAGCTGGGTGTGAATCTGTGCCAAGCATGTTGTGGTGCATCATCCGTATGATGAAAAACGCATGGGGGGGGGGGGTGGGGGTGGGGGGGGGGGGGGGTCGTCTGCAGTCAGACTGAAAAGTATAACAAAGCGGCCCTTCATCGATTTATTGAAGAGGCTTCATTCAATAAAAAAGCCTGACGGAGTTCAGGTTGGGGTTAGGAAGTCTAAATACCTTTTTAATGGGTCATACATTTATGCATGAAGTGTTTCCTTCTTTTGAGTTATGCAATATTGTTATTGGTGAAGAATAAATACAAGTTCAACCTTTTGTGCTCCAGTCCTTCCAGACGGTGGCAAAGCCAGACCGGTTTTCTTACCACCTATATTCAACTTGGGGTGGGGGGGGTGGGGGTGGGGGGTGGGGGGGGGGGGGGGTAGGTGAATAGAAATGGGCATATTCGGGATGATAAATGGTGCCCATGGCACCAAACCCTGCATTACAGTTTAACCTGCTTGTAGCGGCCCAGAGATCCCTCCTAAAAAAAGGCTAAATTTAAAGTGAAGACAGTTCTCCTTCTTTAGTCAGGGGTTGGGATAATGAACTACTCTCCTCTACCCTGCCATGTTTTATTTACAGTATATCTGGGCTAAGGCGGCTCCAGGCAACAAACAAGAGGCCCGCAGATCTCTCTCTCTCTCTCTTTCTCTCTTGCTCCCTTTTCCTCCGCCATCTTTGACACAGATGTTCTAATAAACGCTCCTCATTAATCAGCCCTCTCCCTCATATACATCACTCTACCTACTCACAGGGGGCCCAGCCTGTATGTGTGAGGAGAAACAACACACACACACACACACACACACACACACCTATTCTGCGTCCCCCCACTGCTCTGTCACACACACATGAAGACGCACTAAGTGAAATCAAGCAGATAACCAGCGCCTCTGCTTCCACTGTGGAGTCAGCGGGAGGGCTGAGCTTCGTTGTGTCAACAGGTAGTAAGTCTGCTCTATGCGTGCGTGTGCGCGGGCGTGTGTGCATGTGTGTGTGTGTGTGTGTGTGTGTGTGCGTGGACCCTTTAAGTGATAGCCATCTGCAGCACAGAGAGCTTATCGGCAAGACCAGGAAGTGGCACTGGGCTACTATCGGTCCCCAACATCTACTCCACTCCCCGGCATAGGAGACAGGAAGAGAGAGGAGTGTGTGTGTGTGTGTTTGTGTGTGTGTAAGTGGATCGCAGTGCAGAAGACAGGTACTGCAGGCACCCAGCTGCCAGCATTAGACTGAACCACATGCACACATGCAAGCGCACTACTGTCTTGAGTCAGAAAGGGGGGGGGGGGTGCGGATTCTATCTGCAACACTGTGCCTTGTCGCTCGCCAACATCTAGCAGAGCTCAATTATGGCTCATATTCATCTCAACTGGGATGACCCCCCCTCCCCCCAAACCACCACCGCCACCACCGGCAGCCAGGTCGCCCCTGTGGCAGTGGAGGTGGCGAAGGCCTTGGAAAGATGGCATTTTGATGGCTATTTGCTGCTAGACGACGCAGCAGCTGGTGCATCGGGGGGCAGCCCGGGGAGAGTGAGCAAAGGGGCGGGCGATGGAGGGGGGAAAAAAAACAGGGCGGATTGGGGGGGGGGGGGCACGTCTCGTTTGTGTGCCATAGTTGCTGCTGCAAACCAAACGAGGATTGGGGGGGGCTTCCAAGCTTGGTAGGCCTGATTGGTCGATGAGAAGTTTAATTTTGCGGCTGCTTCTTCGAGTCATTACCCGTGAATGTTTAAGAGCCACCGAGCGTGTGCAGGTCCGAATCGATGGCTTGAGAAGTGACAATCGCGTCGTCTTCTCAGGCCAAACAAACAAAGAGCGACACGAACCCGTTTTGACGCCGCGGGAGCACAAAAGAACAATTTCATGTTCTAACAATAAAATCGAATAAGAAGAGCGTCCTCTTCTCTCTGCTCTGCTCGGCTCCCCTCCTCCTCCTCCGTCTCCTCTGAGAGTTGTTCAGAGGTGGGCTTGCTCACTCACTCGCAGCCGTCCCGTCATCTGTTAACCTCCCCTTTCGGTTTGGGATTACACGGCAGAATATCAGGGAAACACTAATCCTAAAAAAAGGTGCCAATCTTCTGTTCCCTCCCACTACGCCCCTTTCTCCTCCCACACCCCCCCCCTCACTTTGAGGGAAATGCTGCAGGGAGGGGAGCGTGTAGATCAGGGAGCAAACGGCTCCTGTGTTGGCGACGGGGGTGGGGGTAGCCGGACACGTACGGCCCCCACAGCGCAACAGATGTCAAACGCTGTCATAGCATCCTTCTCGTAGGTGCAGTACATTCGGACCATCAGGACAAATTGAGACGAACCAAAGCCGTCGATTTGCATTTAAATGTGGGCTGCAAATAATATTCACACCCTTTGTACCAATTATTTTCTTTCTCCTTACAACGACAGACCTCAATGCATTTCATGTTACAGACCTTCAAAAAGGTAGTGAGACGGTTTTTAAACAAAAAACTAATCTAAAGAGTGTGGGAGGCATTTGTATTCAACCCCTTTTACTCTAACAACCCTAAATAAAGTCCACTGCAACCAACTCCCATCAAAGGCCACCTGTGAGTAATTCAGTCTCAGTATAAATAGAGCTGCTCTGTGAAGGCCTGAGCGGTTTATTGGGGAACTTTAGTAAATAAACGGCATCATGAGGACCAAGGTACACGGGTCAGGGATAATTGTGGATACGTTTAAAGAAGGGTTAGGTCATTAAACAATAACTCAAGCTTCGAACGTCAAGGGCGAGGATCAACCCATCGTCTGAAAAAGGAAAGAGCGCAGCTTCCGAACTAAGCTTTTGGCTTACTTGCAAAATGTTATGTTTAATAACGCAGCTCTCCAGATCACTATGCAAACACGGCAAAACTCTATGGTGGCAGGATCATGCTGGATTCTGTCTTTCAGCCAGGACGTGTCAAATTTTAAGGCAAGTTGGATGGAGCTAAAGAGAAAGCAATCCTGGAAGAAGTCTGATCAAAGTTGGAAAAAAACTGCGGAAGAGGTTCATTTTCCAGTGCAAAAACGACTAAATATACAGCCAGAGTTACAATGGATGGTTTGGATCAAACTATATTTATGAGGCGATATGGCAAATTACAAACTTAAATTGTATTGAAAACGGCTGTGGGAAGACTTGTAAATCGGCGTTTACAGCCACTCTCCATCCAACCTGACTGAAAAATGTTGTTTCTGCATGTTGCAGCTCAATATAGGGCAGAATACAAATGCATACCCCACATTTCCAGTTTTAAATTATAAACATTTCAGAAAAACATGTATCATCTTCCTTCACAAGTAGACGCTTCTTGTCCCAGACTAGAATAAGAAGAGCCAGATCCATATAAAACAGGTAAAACTGTGATACTGCAGAGTGACAACATTTTGAAAAATCAAAAAGGGTGTAGGCTTACTGCTGTTGCATATATATATATATATATATATATATATATATATATATATATATATATATATATATATATATATATATATATATATATATATATATATATATGTCTATGCGTGTGTGGTGTGTGTGTGTTAGTTTCAGTTTTACATAAGTCAATTTGTGGATGATTCTTAGCAGCTAAACTGGTGAGAAGGAACTATATTGGTTTGCATAAAAAAATAAGCAAAACAAAACAAAAAAAAAACAATCTGATAATTTAATCTAAAACTTGTGTGTGTGTCAGTCTTGCGAATTTGTGTCTGAGACAGACTGAATGTGCTTTGTGTGTTAAATCCTCCGAGCTAGTGTGCGCTCTCCTCTGAGCCGTCTTCACATATGGACCGTAAACAGGGTGATTACCAGACCGGGCTGGGCTCCGCCTGAACGCCACCCAGGGACTCTTTACATCATCATGCCCAGCTAAACACACACACACCCACACACACACACACACACACCGAAAGCAGCTTCTTGCTCATACGCACAGCACAAATCAGGGTCTCCAGGTGACCATCCGGTGGACTGGGAGGAGAGCTTGCTGCTTGCTGAAACCTCAAATAGCACAGATATATTCTGTACATTTCACCAACACATTCAGAAAACACACACAACACACACAACACACACACACACAAGCCCTGCTGAACGCCAGCTAACACAAACACTCTGGGATATACTGCCTTTTCATTCCATTCACTCCACGGCTTGCCTCCATGATATACCGACTGCATTGCCTTTTAATACAATATCCGTGCAAGCGCGCTCTATTGAACCTCTTGGCTGACAAAAAGGCAGACGGCGTAACATCTAACATGTGAATGTGTAATTCTCCAGCCCGGTGCAGTGATACGAAATGAACTAAAAAGACAAAAAAAAAAAAAAAATAATAATAATAATAAGAGCGAAAAAAAAAAAAATCCGAATCGTTCTGGGATTGGTCCAGTGTTTATCTAACAATGACCATATGTTCAATAACACCTCTGTTCTTTTGGCTGCCGCTGCATGCACGTCTCTCGGTGTGTGTGTGTGTGTGTGTGTGTGTGTGTGTGTGTGTGTGTGTGTGTTGTAGGCGGCGAAAGAAGGAAAAAAAAAAAACATTCAGACGACAATAGCCATTGATTTGGATTTTCTATGCCAATTCTCTTTCCCAGTGGATCAAACTCAGGGCATTTGATAAGTGAAGGATAAGAGACGGAGGTGATGGAGATAGGGGTGTTTGTTTTGTTGTGTGGTATGGTAGCGGAGGTGGGAGTGGGGGGTGGGGGGGTGGGGGGGAAATCGGGGTGAGGTTGGGATATTTTTCTGTGTTCTTTTGCTCTTTTTGTGGAGAGGGGGGGGGTGGGAGAATTTTGAATAAGCAGATTGGGCTTCAGCACCTGTGATAAAGGGCATTCTTTAGCCAGAGAGCTCTGATTCATGTCTTTGAGTAACTCCTTGAGGGCGTTTCTTACTGTAGAGTGGCTCCATTGCTCGGGCGGCAGGTCCTCCAGCTTAGGACAACTGTTAAAAAAAGAACAACACGGGGGAGACATGGGGGGGGGGGTGTGAGGAGGGAGGAGGGGAGGAGAAAGGGAAGCAGAAGGACAAGGGGTAGAGAGAGAGAGTGGATCATGTGAAAAGCTCGTATAACTGCAGAAGAGTTGCATTTATTAGCAGATTTACTCCTTGAGGAGCTCAAAATGGTCTAAAAAAGCAAAAGCAGAGACTAATTTACTTGGTTTGTAAATTAAATATGAACATTTTGAGTGGTTGATGTCATCATCTATAGGTGGAACAAAAGCATCTGACAAAAACATTAATACAACTTTTTTTTTTTTAACAATGGTAAAAGATATTAAAAAGCTAAATCATTTTGTAGTTGTAGCCCAGTTCCCTTCTGTCCCATTTCGTGTTTGAATGAACTCTCTAGCTGAAAATAAGAGAAAGTTGTTCACGTTTTTAGATAAAAGTTTTTTTTTTAAAGAATTTACAAGATTTGCCATTCATTTTTCAAAGTAAAAAGAAAAGTTTTATACTTTTAGCAGTATAACGGGTTTTACATATGTAAATTCATAGTCCTAATTGTTCAGAAAGAGGTTAACCTTTTGATATTTAAATGGCTGAAGTAGAAAGATTCCAGCAGTGGTTACAAGCCAAACAAAAATGTACAAAATTATTCCTTTAAGAGCGACAGAAACTCAATAGTGTGAATCCTTTCCAGCAGCAAAATACAGAAGGAGGAGGGTTTCAATTCATGCTTTTTTATGTACAGTCTGAAATATAACCTTGGTGGAAATAATAAAGGCAGAAATAGATTTTGTTATGCTTGTTTGTGAAAGTTTTTGTCAGAAAGATTTGTAATAGATCTGTGAATATAAGGGGGAAAGTGTTTCACAACTGAGTAGTTTCAGTTCAGCAAAGTGCAAACAGGGTCAATTCTAGAAAAGATAAGAGAAAAAAAAAGATGATTCACAATAAGCTCGTGATGAATATGCGACTAATTTAACCCCCACAAATCGTATTAACAACTTGGCGTATTTGCTTCTGACCTAAGCAGTTCATTTGTTTGTTACTTTAATGAAACTGACTGGAAATAGACAGCTTTAGCACACTTAAATTTATCAGACACTAATGTTAATATCGACAATATTGAGAATTTACTAGATATTATTTTCTACATGTGAAATTTGGAATCGCATCATCAAGCATTTCATAAGTGTGCAAAAAGATTTCAATGGAATGTTTGAAATGCAATATTCGGTAGATTTCAGCAACATATCAGGATAGATGACCTTCTTTCTAAGACGCTGCTGACTGTTGATCTACGGCCTGTAAAAAAAATTTGACTTTTCATAAAAAGGCGGCCATCGCAACCATGTGAACCAAAGGAGGAAAGTTGCATTGCTGAAAGTGGATGTATAGAATTTAATCATTAATTATTTCCTTCCAAAGCTGCAAACAAAACACAAAAACCCGAGGATAATGTATTTTGAATTTAGGTATACAGTTTTGAGTCGGGTGAAATTTTTTGTCACGAAAATGTAAACAGAACACGGCTCGTGACCAGAATTGGATGATTTTCAGATTAAATCAGCCATGAAAGGTGATCAGAAAATTAAAAATCAAGTATTTTTCTTATCAGTGATTCAGTCCCAGTGAAATGGAAACTGCTTGATTCAGGCAGCAAAGGAGCAAGGGAGAGCAGGACTTAAAACAGTTAACAGGAAGGCTGAACGTATCACAGCAAAGTCACTTTGTTGTATCCCTCTCAGCTATAAACCTCCATCTGACATGGAACATCCTGGATTTGGATATATTGGCACCCTTTTGGAAATCTCAGAGTTTTAATAGGGGTCCACATTCTCTAGGGAATCCAGAGACAGTTCTTCTCAGACATTATATAGGTAGACGCCCCATGGACTGGCGCTGCCTATTGGAGCTGACGTTTTAGCTCAGCCGCCATATTGGATGGGTCTCTCATGTGACCCCAGTGCATTTATTTGTAATGAGGAAGCTGTTTGCCCAACTAAAATAAATCATAACTCCCGATTTCCGGGTAAAAAATAAGGTTTGGTCTGTTACAAACAGCAGAAGTGTGGTTGTGATACAAAACACTGTCACACTTTAAAAAAAAATAAACATTTAATGCTGAAATATGTTGTTTAAACAACATATTATATAAATGAATGGTCTTTAACAGACAGATATATAGCATATTAATTTATAAATATGTGATTTCATACTGAAACATTTTATATTTTAATAAAGAAACAAGCTGGATTGTTCATTTAAATTTATTTCACGCTCTCTCACACATGTACAATCCTGAACCTCTAAACATCAACAATAATTTCTTCATGTTTTTGCAAACTGTGCATGCACTCATGCATACACAGTTTTTTTAAAGGCCTAGAAAAAAATTACAGGTCCTTCCAGTTTCTCACACGACCCTGCTAGCAAATAGGGCTGCAGCTTAAGCCCCTTGAAAAACAACTGTTTTGCACAGCTTCCTGCATGTGTTGGTACTCTGTAACTCCAGGGTACTTAATTTGGCAACGTGATTCAGCCCTGGTTTGTGAAATATGGCGAGAACAGATTAGTGAGCATTAATTTAAGGTCCATCTGTTAGGTTTCTGCATTGTTCTGACCAAGTAAAAACACATCTTCAGAGCCAATCTCAGCCCAAAATGGTGATCTGCACCACGTGATCTACGTTCAATAGTTATACACGCATAATGCAGCCGTAAACTGCAGAAAATACGGGCTAAATTGCTCCCTCTGCGTTTACTCCCGTTGGCTCCTATGCCAGCCTAGAGCAGGAGAGACCCATCCAAGATGGCGGCCTACAGGACGTGCTCCAGCACGTAATGAGGCGTCTTATGTATACAATGTCTATGGTTCTTCTGTTAATGCTACCCTTGCTAACTGTGCTAATCGCTAAATAAAATGCTAAAGAAAGTCAACTCTAATAATTTTAACTTAATTTTAAAAATATAGTGTGACGTCACCTCTGCTCCTAATATGAATGATTAATCATGCTAAGAAAGATACAGAAAATATTTTGAATTCTTATATCCTCTAATAGTTCTCAAATAGATACATACTTATTTGTATTTTTTTATTTTTTTATTTTTTTTACAAAAAATGCCACCTGAGATTGATAAATCAGCCAGAGAATTAAACCCTGTCACAAACAGGCAACCATTTCCCCCCACAACAGATATCTAAAATCTGCTTTAGTTAGTCCAACGCTGTCTGAAGTCTTCGTGGTGATGAACTGAAGTCACATCAGAAAGGCAGAGCAGAGAGGCAACCAGAGAGAAAAGAGAGCTGAACACATGGGCCTCTGCTCGTTTTTCCTGCTGCAAGCGTCCCTCCAAGACAGACAGATTTCATTTGGCGCATCAAGCAGATGCATCTGGAGATTGCTCTCTCTCTCTCTCTCTTTCTCTCTCTCTCTCTCTCATTCTCTCTGCCTCCCTTCTCTCTCTTTCATATTCCCCCTCTCTCCCTTTTTCTCTCTCTCCTGATTGTTCTGATTAGTTAATTACTTTATACAACACATCTGCTGGATTGATGCATGAATTATACATCAGCTGCATGTGGCGACTATTATTCCGTGTTACTCGTACCTTCCTGGCTTGTGTTCGCTGAGACAATTTAAGGTCTAACTAGGTAGATTTCTTGCAGTCGGAACGCAAAAGCGGAGACAATAACACTGTAAATATTCAGCGCAAACGCAACGCAGCTCCTATGTGTGAGTGACTGACGTCGCCTTCAGCTGGAGGAGTCATCAGCTGCAGACCTGCAGCTCTACCTAGAAAAAAAAACAAAAAAAAAAAACACTCCTGGGTTTTTGAAAATGAGAAACATATTTAGATGGAAGGGTGTGGGCAGCTGAACTGGGCTCCAGCGGCTTCAGCAAGTCTGGATGTGCAAGACATATGTTTAGTGCTTTGCTGCCCACTTAGAGCCGAATAATGATTTTTTATTTTATTTTTTCTCGGAATCTGGCTTTCCATTTGCAAAAAAAGGTGCGATAAACCCGCAAAAAAATCGGAAACAATATTTCAGCGGCTGACTGTCGGTCAGCTCGGTCGTTTAGTTCGCGAGCGAGGAGATGAGAGGAGAACGGGAGGAGATAAGGATGCGTGCAACGGTCAGGGCCAACATCTGCTAGCGAGAAAAACATACAGCCTCGCACGTGCATGCACTCCATCCAGCCGACAATAGATTTTCCAGAACACCTTAAACTGCTCCAGTGGCTAGAGAGCCTCTGGGGAGATGGAAGTGAACAAGAGGAGGGAAAGAGCGAGCGAAGCGGGAGGAAGGGAGGAGGGAGCAGGGGAAAGACGGCTATCTGTGCATTCAGAGGCTGGCAGGCCGGAAATAAACCCAACCTTCTGTATTCTGGCTGGTGGACGTGTTCGCATCAGTCAGTGCATATGTGAGTGCTCGACTGGTGAAGGTGGGAGGAGGAGGAGGAGGAGGAGGTGGGGGAGACAGAAGGGGGAAGAGGCAGAGCAGGAACAGCTCTCCGGAGAGTTGCAGAACACTGGGTTAGCGTGCAGCTGGCACGAGCCTCCACATCAGCGCCAGCTGACTGTTTGTGCGTGCGCGCGTCTTTGTGTCCACGAGCGCGTGTGTGAGCCCGTTTGGGTCCAAAAATATAAACCGTGCGTGAGTCTTTGCTGTGTAATAACACAACAAAGGCTCACACCTACAGAGGAGAATTTAGCATCCAGCGCGATGAGGGATGAGAAGACGGTTAACGGCGTTCAATCTAAGGCTGGAGCTCCTTTAGATTTCTACGGCGAACCGTCGCGTGGTTTTCAGCCTCATCTGTGATGGCGCATAATAAAACACTTTGGGTTCTAACCTGCGTCTCAAATTAGCAAAGATACAACCTCAGATACGTAGCATTGTATTATATTAAGTCCACTTTATAATCCAAAAAGTTTAGAGAATAACCTGAAGGGATAGTAATTGTCTTCTGGATGTAATGATTAGTCTTAGGGGTTTTGCAATGTTCTCTTTTGACTTTATTCTAATTTATTTGATTAACTGGTTTGCAGCATTTAATCATGTCGGACTTTGACTGGGCCAGTGCAACATCTGAATGCTTTTTCAGTTCTGTCGTAGATTCGCTGCTGTTTGGGATCAATGTGCTGTTGATGTCCCAGTTTGGACCAAGGTCCAGCTGTCGGACAGATGGCCTCGCATTTGTCGCCACAATATTTTGGTATACAGTGGAGTTCATGGTCGACTTAGTCAGTGCAGGGTGCCCAGGTATTGCAGCTGCAAAACAAGACCAAATCATTTACGTGCTAGACGGTTGGTGTGAGGTGTCTTTTTCAGACACGCTTGGTAGAAAACGCCATTGTGCATCTCTACTTTGGCCTCTCCTTGTAGTTTATTGAGATGAAACTATGCTAATTTGAGTCCTTCTGCAATTTTCTAATAGTTTTCACAACTACCATTTAGCGAACAACTAAGGCCTGTAGAGTCTGAGATAAAGATCTTGGTTTCTTTGTTTTGTCTTTTTGCAATTTCTTTGAGCCTTTTATGATCTAACCTTAGAATGCTTTCGATGTGATCTCAGCCCCTAAGATTGCCCACTTTCTTAAACCTTTTCTACTTGTGAATACTTTCTTTCTGTAAAGCGACCCGGTAACACGTCTCAGATTGATGAGCAGCAGCAATCACTTCTCTAAGGCTGCTGCGGTTTGTCTATTCTTCTCGGCAGAGTTTAAAACACCCCTGTGTGCGAACTGCCAGAAATCCTGGTTGCTAATACACAATGCATTTGATTAGCAGGGCTTAGATGTTACCAACCACGATAGCGCGCATGAAAGCAGCTAGATTAGATTTATGTTATAGATATAAATCTGATTTTTTTTTTAAATTATTTTTTGCAATAATTTGTGCGAGTTCATTTCCACCGCACGTTTAAGTGCACTTGACCTACACGCTAAACCAAAGTTTTCTACTGAAGTACTTAATCCGTGTGTGAATGTTGGAGCGTTTGATTAAAACGGATGGTTTTAATCTGTATTTTAAAAGAAACTTTACCATAAGCAAGAAGAGAGAGTTATGGGTGCTAAGCTGTCCATCATAGGTTGAATTTAGCTCATATTTAGACCAAGTACAGAACAGCAAATTTAATGCAATTATTGTCCTCTGGATTCAGTAGAAACGTTTAACATCTGGGGATTTTTGTGGTTATTTCTGGTTTGTAAAAAAAAAAAAAAAAAAAAAAAAGTACAAAGCATTGGCCTAATCTGCTGGAATCTGCTTTTATTTGCAGCCCTTGATTCAAGACTTGCAGCTTTTATCATTGTATCATATTGGATCTCACTTCGCCAATTTGCAAGACAAGAAGCCTGTGTAATCTGCTAATCAGTTAAATTGAGATCAGCCACTGGAGCTAAAGCTACTGGATCGCTTGCGACCGTTTGAGCTAAACACCGAACAGAGACTTCGGACGGTGGATTCCCTCTCAGCGTCTCTGTCTCCTAACAGATGAACCGACTGACTAAAAAAACAAGCATGTGTTTTGGCACCCACTTGGTGCGGAGGTTTTTCTCAGATATCTGTTCCTGTTTCCTGGGAGTGGTCAGCCGGGCTGTTCCTGTGACTAATAATGCTATTCTGAGTATGAAACGAGCAGATTGGCACCTGCCGAGGAGAAAGCGCCGCGTGCTCATTGTGTTAGCGCCGCAATCAGGGATTAATGCTTGACTCCGCAGCAAAGACGTGTCGCACGTAGAACCATCGTATGAGATTAATGTATTCCGCAGGTGCCAACCGGCGCGTGTGGATGTAATAAAGCGGAGGGATGTGGCGGCGGTTTCTTACCTGTGCAGCTGGATCTTAAGCGTGACCACGTGGTAGACGTCCTGCAGCATGTCGGCCACTGTGGCGTCCGGCGCGTCTGTCACGTACGACAGCGGTACGGGGTTCCACTTCCCCACCTGAATCATACCTGCGTGGGGGGGCACAGTCACAACCGGCGTGGGTGAACAACAGATGTGGACGAGCGGGGCCGACGGCGTCTGAGCATCTGAGGCTCGCCGTCGCCGGCCTAATTTAAAAAAAACAGTAACACGTGTGAGAAGTGCGAACAGCACCATGTGTAGGCACCCAAGAAGCATCTTGGTGCCATAATCACTCTCCGTTCCTCTTTATTTATTAGCGAAATCACAACAAGCATGTGTGAATTTCTCTTGACGCCGTCTTCAAAACCTGCAGCAGCCCACACAGCAGGATGCGAGGAGGAGGACGGGCTCGCCGGGGAGAGCTGGATTAGGGTGTGCGCGAGTGCATGCGTACGTGTTTGCGTGCATGTGTGTGTGTGTGTGTGTGTGTGTGTGTGTGTGATGGACAGCTTATGATAAAAGAGCATGCAAAGAGGTGCCTTGAAGCAGCCAGCCTCAGCCTGCATGTGCTCCAGTGCAATTAGTGGACCCTTACCTCCACCTGCCTCCACCACCTACACTCACTGTTTGAATAAATGCATATGCAGTGTAGATGTGTGCAGAGCATATATATATATATATATATATATATATATATATATATATAGGGTGTGTGACCTCAGTGTAAATGTGTGCAGAGCATATATATATATATATATATATATATATATATATATATATATATATATATATATATATATATATATATATATATATATATATATATATATATGACCTATGGTAGACTTGAGCATCTCTTGTGTGGCATCAGTGTCCGGATGTGTGAGCCCACAATGAGAGATTGGTGTGACGATGCAACCTCGACGGTTACCTTTGGCCTGAGCTGCGGAGCTGTGCGAGTAGCCCAGCGACAGCAGGGCCATCTCGATGAGCTGGTTGAAGAGCATGTCCTTGCGCACCAGGACGAACTCGGCGTGCTCCTCCTTGCTGTCGAAGTCCATGGGGTTCTCGTAGTGCTCGACCACGCAGAACACGGGCAGCATGTTGCCTGACGACAAGAGAAGCACAGGCGAGAGGGACTGAGCGCGTTCCACGTTTCTCCACGCGCGGACGCCGACCTTCAGCGTTTCCCGTCGGGCGGCCTGAAATTCAGCGCCTGCCCGATTGAGTTACAGCGAGCGTCGAGGGATTCTGGAGGGGAATGACTCGGCCGCTGCAGTACAGAAATCAACTCAGAGATGAAGAGATCGTTTTAGAGAACCTTTCTAATCCAGCTTGATATTACATAGGTAGACTATTGTACTATTACTTTTTGCATGTATTCTTTTTCTTTCTGGTTAATCTTCAGTTCTAAGTCATTCATCCAGGTCATAATTGATCCAAAAAAAAGGTAAAAAGATAAAACAACTGGACTTCTGTTCTGAAGCTGAAGATGTTCGCCTTCCATCCAGGAAGCTTTCTTAATTCAAAATGTCTGGAGTAGTGTAGAGTTTCACGCTTTATAGACGTGCTGGCGAGGCCTCGTTAGAGCCTAGATTTGCATGTAGATTAAACCACAGGTAGATTAACCGGCAGGTCTATAAAGCTTGAGACTCCACACCACTCCAGACATTTTGAATTGAGAAAGCTTCCTGGATGGGAGGCGAAACATCTTCAGCTTCAGAATAAAAGTCCAGTTGTTTTATCTTTTAACCTTTTTATGGATTAAGTTCTAAAGTTACATAAAATATAAATCTGAAACTGTATCCGGTGACTGTTCAGATATCTTCTAAGAAGTCATCATTAGTATATCTGCAGCCCTACTCTTTTTTTTTAAGACATCTCCTCTAGGGTGGGTGTTGTTTTGTGCGTTTGTGGTTGAGCATGCAGTGCGTCTCAAACGTGTACACAGGCCTGTTAATATATGATGTACTATGTTTCACCAAATAGATTTGTTAGAAGGAATGAAATAAGGAAGATAAAATCTGCACGACGTTAAACTAATACTTGGTTGATGCAATTTTTGCATTTTGCTTTCTTTGGTGTACAACTAACATCACTTTTAGTGAATTTAAGCTACCTGTGGTATAATGTAGTACAATGGCTGGATTTCCCTGCCTTCACCAAAAGTTAGATGTTACACACGTTAGAAAGGATGAACAAGATCTAATATTACAAAGGTATCAGTCAGGAGAAGTCCTTCCACTTTTCTTTTAAAGACTATAACTCACACAAGCTGTATGGAAAACTTGCTTTAACTCAACAAACACATGTAACAATGACTAACAAAACAAAAAATTACAATTGTTAACTAACAATCACTAGTTTGAGTTGATCGGCGGATTATCAATTGGAGAATCATACCATAGCGGGGCGCTAACAGTTAGCTATTCTCTCTATCATTGAGGTATTTGAAAATAAAATCATAGGAGGCACATTAAGCTATTTAGAAGGAAATCTGTGGAGATACGTTGGCGGACAGAGAGCAAATGAGGGGATAACAAGAGGGCTAAAATGTCATCATTTGGGGCTTTGAACCCGCCGCTTGTAATGAAACATCGTCAACCTGAAAACGTTTCCGCTTTCTGGAACTTTCACGCGCAGACTACCGTTTAAAGTTACTAAAACTAACCATGCTGAATAGAAGATGTTACAGGCAGTTTAAATGTCAGTTCCATCACCATTTTACTTGATTTATTTAACTACTAGCAGCTCCTCTCCCACGAATAACGAGAAGGCAAGAAAAATATATTTTGAATACTGTCAACCTTTAAAGAGAAAATTGGTTTTGGCTTTAAAAAAAAATAATCTGATATCACTGCACCCTTTCCTATTTATTTAAGGCAAATGCTTGACACATTCAATCACTGAACAAGAGCAAAGTTTAAAAAAAAAAATGAATTTGGATAGGTTATTGTCCCTGCAAAAGAAATCGGAAACCAGGATCGGCCTGATTGGTGCATCTTTACATAAAACAGCCGTTAACAACAATCTTCTCCTCTCCCTCCTTTCGGGCACAGTATCCTCCTCACTCGCTGTCAAGGTGCTGCGATTACATTTGCCTTTCTACTCTCTGCTTGCCAACCCAAAATCATCTTCCCATGATGCAGCGCTTCAAATCCTGAGCCACCTCCGCGCCCCGAGGTTCGCTCTTCTGTGTCAACAGTGGCTCTGCTGTTTTAAGGAATGAGCAATTCTTGTCCAAAGACTGAATTTTCACATGTGCAAATATCACCAGATATGGCGTTTCTGTTAAAATAACATCCCTGTAAATTGAAGAGTTAGGAAGGGGGGGGAGGGGAGGGGGTAAATTTGGCCTTTTACAATTGAAGAATAGGAAAACCAGAATTATGTTAGTGTTGTTGAAGCAGGAATCTGAGCAGGACGTGTTTACGAGCTGCTCTGTTGGTCCACTCTGCCGTCGCGCGGAAGCATTTCTGCGTGTTTATTGTCACTGCAGACAAAAAATGATTCACTTTCTAATATTTTCCAATCCCAGGCATTCCAGAAGATGTGCACGGGCTCTGGCAAAACAATCAATAAGCCGACAAAATGCAACGGAATGTGCTGAAAGAGCTGCTTTCCTCCTCCCCTGATTTTAATAGATAAAGATCTAACAATAAAGACTGCTGTGTAGGTTCATTTGGGGGATCAATACTGGCTTTGTTTCCTGGGAGCCCATAGAGGGCTGTGGTAAATATTGTTTCGGGCTCGGACACAATGCCCGCTGTGGGCTCTCTGCGAAGCCTCGGCGGCGGCGGGGAATCATTCGCCTCCGCTGGCCGCTTTAGCCCAACAAAAAAAAAAAAAAAAAAGAGAGAAAAAGAACCGATGAGTGGGAAGAGGCGGAGGAGCAGAGAGGAGCCTCAGAGGACCAGACACGGTGGGAGGCCACGAGAAGCAGCGATGATGAAGGTGACAAATTAAACTCTCTCTCAGCCGGAGCGCAAACACGCACATAAAAAAGCAGCGAAGGAGAGAAAGCGGCCCGTGCGAGGAGACTCGCAGGCCACTCTCCAAGGGTTCCTGCATCCATGTTGGCCAAAAAAGTGAAAAAAAAAAAAAAAAAAAACTACAGCAGCCAAACAAACAAACAGTTTCGGAGCCAAGAGCGATTACAGCCACAACACTGTAAGTTTTTTTTTTTTGTTATATCATTTCTGACAAAAAAAAAAAAGTAAATCAAGAGATATAAACGACCACACTGCCTTTCAAAAGTCCCCCTAACAGCTTTAACAAAAACAAAATGAAAAAGCAACGCATTATTGTGAGGTAGAAGTAAAAATGATGCATTTTATTCTATTTATTTTACAAATAATCTGAATAGTATAACATGGATATGCATTCAGTCCAATCAACCGATTGAATAGTCACCAAATGAGGAAATAGGTGCAATTTCATCTCAGCATAAATCCAGCTTTTCTGCGAAGGCCTCAGAGATTTGTCAGCGGCCATTAGTGAAAGACGAGCACCATCCCCCGCTGTGAGAGATGGTGGCGGCAGCATCATGCTGCGGGGACGCTTACAACAGAAAGGTTTAGATTAAAAAGGTTTATTTCTAAAAACCTAACATCGACTTTTATTTTACTTCCACTTTACAGGTATGCGCTACACTGTGTTGGCCTTTCTCATCAAATCCCAGCCAAATACATTCAACCCTGTGAGAGAAATGTCGAGGTTCAAGGGGGCCGTGCTGCTTTCGAAAACGATTGTGCACGTCGGAAACGCTTTCCTGCATTTCCTTCTTAAGCCATAACACCAGTGCTATAAAATATTCTCAAAACCGTCGTTAAAAGGCGACTCTTGTCCGACTCGAACTTCTCACCAGTCAACAAGCAACGAGAGCTGCAGCTGTAGCACTGCGCGGGGGATATTTCTCCCACTGCCTCTCTGTTAGCTTTCGTCTCAGCAGATACGTGCCGAGCAATATGTGTGAGGCGGACGCGTGTTTGGAGGCTGCGCAGGAGCATTGTTTCACGCAAAGAGGAGGTTTTAGGAGGTTTGGGTGACTTGCAGAGGGGGCGAGGTAACCTGGGATCGGCGGGTTGAACTGCATTTAAACAACGTCTCTTTATTAACATGACCGTTTAATTCAATTAATTTCCAAAACTCTCATTTTGACATTTATTTCATACAGGGTAGCAATACTTGAATAAATGAAGCTCACTCTCTTAATTAGCAGTCTTCCTTTTCATTAATTAGTTTAACCCATAGAAATATTTAATTACCTCCCAAAGTCCCATCAACACTTTCAGATGTGCTAATAATTTGTTTACTAAAGTGAGTTAAAGCGACGAGCGTCTGCCTTTAACCGGGCGCGGGCCTACCTCTCTTGTGGCAGGCTTTCAGCAGGTGGCCGGCGGGTTTGTACGGGACGCCGGCGAGCTTGGCTCCGGCGCTGCCCAGCCTGGCCCTGCCCAGGGGGCTGCCGTTCTGCTCCAGCCGGGGCAGCTTGGCCGGCGGGGCCTTGGCTTCGGCCAGGCCGCCCACGACCAGATCCGAGTTCTCCTTGCCCAGACACGACTCGCTGAGATGGTCCATCATCCTCAGCACCTCAGCTCGCTATCACCTGGGGAGGGACAAACAGAAGATACTTTTAGCAGCGTAGCCCCGAAGCCCCCGTGTGACGAACGTCTAAGGACTGCGTGGCTGTCTCCCGGCTGGACATCGCTAAGACGAAAAAGGAGGCAGTGAAGGAGGGAGTGGAGGATGAAAAAAAAAAACCTGTTCTGCAAACGGCTCGACGTGCAACGGCATTCTGCACGGTTGCATGCAGTGAAAACACACGGGGTTCTGCAGAGCGGCGCAGGAAACTAATGCGATCGGGTCTGCTGTGAGTCACCGCTTCGTGTGGCTTCACGTTCGGGGCTGCAGCTCGGCGGCGCAGAGAGGCAGGGCGAAAGGCCGCGGCGTTGGCTCTGCTGCGACAGACGTGTCGGTTGCTCAACAGGTGTGAACTTTTATTTTTAGATTTCGCAACCCAAGCACTAATTTTTCAAGCGTGGCGTTGAGTTTAGTTTTTTTTTTTTTACGAGCCCGGGACGGCGGGAAAGACGTGGCTCGAGGAAAGTTCAGAGCAGCCGGCTGCTGACTCATAAGGCCGGTCGTCAGAATCTTGACAACGTGGGGAGGCCGCATCACCCCCCCCACAGGTGCTTCGACGCTCCGACACAGCCCGGCACCGTCCTGGTAGGAGTCTGCCTGCCATGTTTGTTGAGGCGGAAGCGTAACGATGCGTGCAGGTTAACTGGGCGCTGACGGACGTGAGCTGGAATGCTCGACGAGTGAAAAGGGCAGAATCAGCCACCCCCCACGCAAGAAGATCGTGAACTCCCCCATTCATAGCATGCAATGAGGCACACTAATTCGAGGAGGAAGGGGGGTTGGGGAGGGGGGGGGGGGGCAGGGGGCCAGAGGTAGAGGAATCCGGACCCGGATGCTGTCCAGATCCAGGTCAGGGTTTTTAAATGACCTTAAACACACACACACAGGAGCAAAAGTTCAAATTAGGCACATCACATTTTAGGAGAGGGTCTATATGAGCAAGAAGGTAAGGCGAGGTCATTATTTTAGCAGCATCCAAATAAGAAAATGCTTTTCAGAAGTAGAGAAAAATGTAATGAAACCAAACAGGCAAGGTTAAAATCTAAAAAAAAAAAAAAAAGTGTTTCAACCCTGACTAAGAAGATTGAACCGCTTCCTGCGTCCTCAGGCTTTCAGAGAGTTGGATCCAGACACTAAATTCTGCCTCCTCCTCAGTTCTGATCCGGGGAACACCTGGAGAGCTGAAAGGGTCCACATGGTTCACACCTGACAAGTAACTCCCACCATGCGTTGTTACAGACTAATTACTGGGTTTTTTTGGGGTTTTTTTTTTTAATTAAAACGCATCGATTCCCAACCAGCAGTGATTTCTCCTGGACTGTGAGCAGCAGGATGTTTTTATTTATCTATTTTGGACGAGCTGCGACTGTTCGTTGACACCTGTAAAGATGGACCCTGAGAAGAAAACACGGCATTTGCGTATGGTGTCAATAAAAGAAGCCAATTTAGAGCCTGACTCCATGTTTCCGGCATGCCCCCCCACCCCTCTCACTCACACATACGTCCGGGCTCCAAACCCACCTGAACCGCTGAACTTCAGCACCGGAGAGCATTCAACGCCGCCTGGAAAACGCGTCTCCTTCAAGTTTAGCCAGGGTAGAAAAATAGTTCTTTGAAAAAAAAATAAAAAAAAAATAAAAAGAAAAATTAAATTTAACAATACAAACAAAACAAAACAAACAACTCCCGGGTGTCCTCTCTTCAGCCGGACGCGCTCTCCGTGAGCATGACAGCGGGAGGCTGCGCTACGAGGATCGGCGCGGAGCCGCTCGCCCTCTCCGGCTCGTCTCGGCGGCGCGGCGGACACACAACAACAACAAGCCGGCGTCTGCGAAGCCACTGCGAGGCGCGACGAGGTCGAGATGGACCGCGACGGGCGAACATCGGTGAGCGGGTCGTGCCTCTCTCTCTCTCTCTTCCTCTCTCTTTCTCTCTCTCCCTCTCTGCGTAAGTGCGGAGCCCCGACGTTAGCTAATTCCGTCCAGCTGGAGGAAACAAACAGCGGAAACGGAGAGCCGCGCAGCCGGCGGCATTTAGCGTGAAGTGAGCGGGGTTAGCCGCCTCCGGCCACGGCTGCAAGTAGAGAGAGGCGACTTGGGCTCGAGTTCGCTCCGCGGACATCCACGCCGCCGCCGAGCAGTCCGGGGTAGCGGCAGCCGACAAGCGCTCGACTGTGGACGGGTAGGAGAGCAGCCCGGCGGTGGTGGTGGTAGGAGGCGTCCTGTGCGTCGGATGGGGATTGGCGTCCGGACGGAGCTCCTCTTCTGTTTCTCTTTCTTTCTTTCTTTCTGTCTCTGCCCCTCTCACTCCGTCTCTCCCTCTCTGTCCCCATTAAATTATTAGTTGTATTGACTCATCACTCCCCCCCCTCACCGCTCTGCTCTCCTCTCTGCTGGTGCTGCCTGCCTTCCTGCCTGCCTGCCTGCCTGCGCTCTCCCCCCCTCTTCCCCTCTTCCCCTCTTTCCTCCTCCTCATCCCCAGCAGCATGGCGGAGAGGGGGGTAAAAACATTTTTGAAAAGCGACATATGGAGGTGGGAAACATTACGAAGGACGAAGCAGGGCCAGACCGAGGTGAAAGCGAACCTAGCGACCGCTTAGTGACCCCCCCAAGGCCAGAGGGGGGCACCCAAGAGCGCCTGGCTTCTTACGCACATGATTAAAGGGATAGTTCAGAATTTCTTTGCGCGAGGGTTCCCTGAAAGTTTGTTTTTTTTTGGTTTATTTCAGTAGTTTGGTTTTCAAAAAGTGAAACTCGATTATGCAGATTCGTTAAATTACTGCGTGTTCATCTGATATCAGAATCAGAATTCAGTTCCTTTAAAAATGACATCAAACGAAACTAATTATTCATTAAATAAGTTAGGGCAGTGAGTGTGCAGTGTGCACCTTGGGTAAGCAATAACACGCATAGCAATCATTTTACCTGTTTTTACTTTTAAAATATTCCAAGTATGAATTAATCCTGTAGTTTGAAGTTGTTGGTTTAACAGTTGACTGTAATAGTAATGGTAATATCATCTTTATTGTCATTGAAACATACATTGAAACATACATTACATCGAAATCTGCTTTTAACTCGTCCCCTTGGGGAGCAGTGGGCTGCCATGTGCGGCGCCCGGGGAGTGTGATATATATATCTATATAGATAAAGATAGAGGTTTTTTTGTTTTTTGTTTTTTTACAAGTTTTGCATTATTTATTTTCAAAAGTATTTGTATGACCTTGCATTGGTGTATTTATTATGTCCTTACAGTTTTATATCTGCATGCGAAGGGACTAGAGATGAAAATTAGCCATAGGCTATAATGTTCATCAATATGTATTGTCCCTTTTTATAAATAAATAAAATAAAACAAACGTTTAAAATTAGAAAATACTATTAATGGAAAAATTTGTCCTTCTGCTCATGTTATGTCCTACGCTGTCATGGAGATGCATGCAGCAGTGCAAAGCACTTAATATATGGACGGGGGTTATATTTGCGTGGCTTACTGCGCTGATGCAGTAATTCATGTAATACTGAGTTGTTAAAGAAGCCCAGTGGCCTTCACCTCGTCTGCTAATGCTCCATAGATTCTCTGGGGTTTATATAGGTCAGGCCGGTGAGCTGGCCAATCAGGCACAGTAATGCGATGGTCATTAAAGCAGCTAGTTGTACTTTTTTTTCAGTGTGGATAGCTGCCAGATCCTGTTGGAAAATCAGCATCACCAGAAAGTTTGGAGGTGAGGAAATTATGATGTGCACAAAAAAATCCAGAGGCGGCGCAGACTTTGGATATGATAAAGCACAGAGGACCAACACTGGTGGGTGGCATAAATCAGGAAACTCGCCACTGGATCTCAACCAGCTTGGAGCCTTCCTTCAGACTCTGGGACCTTATTTTTCCAAATGAAACGCTAAATTGACTGTGATCTGAAAAAAAGGACTTTGGACCACTGAGTAACAAGGAGCACTGACTCCAGCTGCGGTCCACGCCTTGTGAATCTCAAACTATCGAACGGGCTTTGCTACACATTCTTCTCAAAGCTGTGCTCATCCCTGTTGCACTTTTCATTTCTACCACAGTTTTTCCACCCACTAAACTTTCCTTCGACTTACTTCAAGGACCTTTTGTGGCTTAACCCTCTGTGTGGACCCTGTCACTTACTGGTTCTTGAGTAAACCAATATATGTAACATTTCAGTTCTAAAAATAAAATCCAGTTTTTATTGGTCCTATGTAGTATTACATCTTTCTGAGAACTGATTTTAAAGTTGTCATTTACACCTGAACAATAATTATCAAAATGAACAGAAATAACCACAAAATCACACTCTGTAATGAGTCTATACAATATACTCAACTTGACGAATTTAAAGGTTGAAATAAATATATTTTCATGATATTCTAATGCACCTTTCTATCTTAAAGTGATAGGTATGATTCTTCTGTGTTTTTTTTTAATGTCACACGCTGTTATTATCTTACCTGCAGCGGATAACTCTCTTTGTTCAGTCTAAATCTCGATCGTTGTCACCCAGAGGCCGATGCTGCTGGACCACAAGACCAAAGCAAGTGTTCTACTTTCTGGAAACAACTTTATTAATGAAAATGTCCTAACAGTTTGTGTGAACTGTTTTTTTTTTAGCCTCTAAACTGTTGTCACATTTGCATTTGGTGGTTATTTACAAAGAAGATGGTAATTTACACACAGCATTGGTGTAGGTGGCAGTGAATTAGTGCATAGAATGATCTTCCTAGTCGAAACACGTGCTCAGAATGTAAGTTGTACAGGATGGTCAGTTAAAGTCAATGCAAGAACAAAGCTGTGTGAAAAACTAATTAAATGTCATTTTATTGATTTCTAAATGCCATTACCTTTCTATTAGGAGGTCCCTCTGACTGGCGATGCTTTACTTGTTCCGTTCTCGGTACATGTTTCACACGAGAAGATCATCGGTGGCACACCACCTCCATCTTCAATTTACGGGGTAAATAATTATGGGTTTCTCTATAAATGGCCACCCAACACTAACTGGACAGAGTTTAAAGGTTGTAGGATTAGCGCTCACACAAACCGCGCTGGTGTTCTTGAGCTCAGAGTTGTTTTTTACTCGGTAAAAGTACCCGTTGGTTTTGGCCCCTCTTGGACTAGACATTGGTCCCAGCTGTTGGGACCAGCACATCTGGATTTATACAAAAATAATGAGGAAATATCCACTACAGACAACAAATTAGCTGCTAACAACACTTTAACAGAACCTCGCTTTAAAAATAAACTCTTTCAAATTTCATATTTATTAACGATGAATCTAGTCTTTCACTTGCTCCAACCATTTTGGAAAAGCTATTTTAATAACAATATCAAATTCTTAACTTGAAATGGTTCAAACTGTACATTTTTAAACACTAAGCAGAAATGGGCTGATATGAGTTTCTCATGGCACGATGACCTAAAAATACCCTGCTTTCATGGTATTTGCACAAGTATTTAAAACAGTTGGGCAACAGTTGTTCTTACTGCTGATAAACAAATAAAACATTGATCAATGTAGCTTTAATAATGTCATTCATTCTAACTGGGATTTTTAAAACAATGTTAAGCAAAAATATAGAACAAACAGTTCTTTAAGTGCTGAATGTTCTGGCTTATTGCTTGTCTGCTTCATGTGGAGTATTGCACGTCTAACAAGCTGATATTTTCTGTTTAATTAGTCAGGCTATCTGCTCAGGTAGCCAGCCTGCAGCCCAATGCTGTCACAGCTAATAGGAGTAATGGGTGGTGTGTGTGTGTCTGTGTTTTTCATGAATGGGGAAAAAAAAATCTAAAATGTTTCTTTCTTCTCAGTTGGGAACAGAGCGATTGCCTTTCTTTAAAAGGGCTGATGTGCAGGTTTTAGCAACAGGTGGAGGAGGGGCAGCACTACGTGAATGTGCTCCATACAGCCGGTCACTCCAGCACTTTTGCTGCCATCTCATAACAATGACTTACAACAATACAAATTATATATAACAGAAGATTTTGGTCATTCTGAAACCTTTTTTAAAACTTTGGTAAATCTTTGGTACTGGTAACTTGCCCATGCCTAGTAGGAGGTAGTGATAAGTAAAGGTGGTCAATATGACAAAAATGCTTTGCAATAATATTTTTACTACATCTAAAGTTGTGTGTTATTTTAAAAAAAAAAGTCAGCTTACAGTGATAATTTTGTTAAAAAGTTAAATGTAAACATACCAAGTGGACAAAAAGGCTTGTTTTCATCTATAGACCCTGTGTCTGATGTAAATAAGGATCCATCCAGCCGTCTTGGGGTCGCAAGAATTTAGAGAAGCCAATTAATCTAGCAGTCGTGTTTTTGGCCTGTGGGAGGAAGCCAGAGTACCCAAAGAGAACCCACACATGCACAGGGAGAACATGCACACTCCATACAGTAAGAGACCCAGGCTAGGACTCAAACCCAGGACCGTCTTGCTGCAAAGCAACAGCGCCCTGAATAAGGATCCATCATCTTAAATTATGATCAAGTGATTCCCTTCACAACGTACAAAAGTTGGTCTCAGGGTTGGTCCCTGACTGGTTTCTATGACTCAAAAATGTATAGCAAATTAAAAGTGTAGTTCTTCTTGATAAAGTCTAGTTTATGAACCTAAAGGAAAAGGAAGAAAAACAAAAGCTGATGTATCTCTGGAAGACGATACAATGATATTTTTGCTGTGGAACATCGTTTGAAAGCAACACTATCAGACTATTGACTCCTAGTCATAAGTATTTCATGTGTGTACACGGGACTGCAAATACCTGAGCATCGACTCACTGTACTCTGACGTTAATGAAAGCAAACGATTCATTGCTGAAGGAATTTTGATTATGGTGCCTACTTAAGGCCAATGATGACGCAACATCTTCAGCGCCATCAAATTATACTTTTACAATAATTATCTGTGCTGTCAGCACCGAAGGGTTTAAAAAAAAAATCAAAAGATGAAAAGATGGACTACATTCTTTCTGATGTAACAGCACGTCAGTTTTCAACGGCTACTCCATCTACGAAGGTTAGCTAGGCTGTGTTGCTAATGCTATTGCATAAACCTAAGTTGGAGATTCGGTTTTAATTGTGTTATTTATCGCCTCAACATAACAGCATTATAACGCTTTATTAAGCTCAACTCTTATAAACAAATGGTGTTCCTACATTGCAGCTCCTGCTTCATTTATGTACTGTTTCTGCTGAGTTAAGCTGCCACACCCATCAGCCACCATAAGGTAGATACTAATGTTAATGACCATTATAATGCAATAAAAAAAATCTTTGTAGTTTTGTTGTTCTGTTTACATGTAGTGGTGCTAATTTAATAATGACTACAGCTTGTGTCAGTGCTTGGTACAGGTTCCACACACATGCTGCGGTTGATTTCAAATAAACCTCAACCAGTTATTTACTTATTTAGTGGTAGCTTATAATATTATAATAATAGTAATAATAATAATTATGAGCACAAGTTAACATTTTCTACTTTTCCCTGACCTCATTGTGCAGAACTGAACTAAGTGCAGAACTTATTCAATGTTTTAAATCATCCCACTAACTTTTATCTGCCATGTAATTGCTATTCATTTCGAGAAATGAATAGCAATGCAAATAAAAACAAAACGTTTGTGATACAGAACACACTCTGTCACGTGGTCAGTTTAAGGAATTCACCATTTAGCATAAATGGCGAAGTACAACGTGTGACCACTACTAGTTAAACTGGCCCTGTGGTGGCTCCCAATTCAAATGTGCCCTCGCCCCACATATAATCTCTGGCCGGCTCTGGAAGACAGTAAAAGTGGATGTAAGACTGAGGGACTAATAACCCACCTTCTATTTGAAAATATTTCTCTATTTAGGTACAAAAGGTCCAGATGAAGGACCAGTCCAGGGTGTGCCTCGCCTTTCGGCCAATAACCGCTGGAGATAGACACCAGCCCCCCTGCGACCCTGCATCTGTAAGCGGGTATGGATGGATGGACGGATGGATGTTCAGGTGACGACAAATAAAAGTGGAGACATTAGGGAAAAACACACAAACACACAGAGGAATACACAACCATGCATTCCTGCACACACACACACACACATCCAACAATTTCAGACTGTGTACACAGGAATTTTTAATCGACTTGATTAGAGTGAGGCGGTCCTGCATTTATTAGTGTGCAGCACACAGTTTCTCACAAACACACACACACTCCAAATACCTCAATCTGTTGTGACTGTGTGTTATTGTGCTCGTCTTTCATTTAAAAGATTCTGTTGTTTACAGCGGAAAAGTGCTCCAAATACAAGAACTATCTGGCTTCGGATATTTAACGTTACGCCTAGTGAAAAAGTCAGCTGAAAACAGGACAAAAAACTTCTTTAATACATAGGAGAAAGATAATATACACTTAAGTTTGTATTTATATATGCCTTACATTAAAAGATGATTGTTGAGTTTGAACTGATAAGGCTCTATGATCAGTTTGTGATCTGTTTATATTAAAAGTTAAGCAATTTGCCAATATTCATGCATCATAAATACGAAAGTTATAGTGATATTGTTTGAAATAGATGCAGGGATATACTAATCATCTTTGCCTTGTTGTTTAACTATGCGTTATTCCATTAAAAGTAATAAAATTAACCTCTCCTTCATGCAAACATTACTATAAAATATAGACAAAACTCTTTCCATCTCAGTCACTGGGTCCTTACACTCTGACAGTTCTGTTACCTCACTAACTTTAACCTGTACTCTCCATTCTGTCAAAGCAGATTGTCCCAAAATATAAGGTGGGATAATCTCTGTTGACGTTGTCAACAAGAGTCTGAACTGTCAAACATTCGAGAGGGGAAGAAGGACAAAATGTTCAGGGAGCAGCTGGACGTCGTCGCTGTTATTTTTGCAATGGTTTCAGAAGCCGCAGAAGAGATAATCTGTTGAAACAGTCAACAGAAACACTGATGCACTGTTTGTGTGTAATTATATGGTAGGCTTATAATAACAGTTTATTAATAAAAGCCACAGTGCTGAAGGTGGACAGGCACAGGTGGAAGGGGGGGAGGGAAATATATCTAAAATGTTGTTTTTCATGTGTCTCCAGGATATTATGCAAACATGTAAACTACGTAAAATAGTGCACTCTTATTCCTTAATTGCTGCGACGAATGATAGGTGAGAACCCGCTTCTGTCCAGGTCGCGTAAGAACAAAAACAGGAAACCAAGAGAAAACAGGAAGCCTGCACACCTATCACAGCGGCAGAACCAGAGGCTTTTGAGGCGACCTCGCAGGTCAGGCGCGTGCGAGACGCTTCGCGAGCGCCCCAATAAATCTTTGCAGGGCACAGAATGACATCGGGCGAATGAATCAAACGTAAGAACGAGACAGGCGGCGCTGGGGAGGCGCTCGATTCGGCAAAGGGAGGAAAGCAACGCGAAGAGATTAAAAAAAGGCCGGTCAGTTTTGGAGTTAAGCCGCCATTAAACAAAATTTGAAAAGAGGAACAGATTAAATAACAAGGTGCAGATAAAGTGATACTGAAGTGTATCATCAGAGACATGTGAAACTAAATCATCGTTCCACCCGCCTCTGTTGTGAGGTCAAAAGTTTGTGCGTCGCAGAACACACACTTGGTTTCAAAAGAGAAAGAACAAAAAAAGGCAGCAGAAGGCCGAAGCTTTTAACGGAAAAACTACAATGTGAAACTCACCTTGCAGACCCGCGATGGAACAACACTGCGGTTGACTCCTGGCCCAGTGTAAACCTTTATGGGGGCGTCTGAACTTACAAAGGGTCCCATATCTGTGGCTGATTTCGACAGGAAATGGAAGGAAGAGTTTGTTTTTTTTGTGCTGGTTTTAGACCCCCCCCCTCCTTACCGACCAAGTTGTCGGCTGTAATGAACCATGGCCACTACACAGATTCCCCTATCAATTCTTATCTCGACCATGCTCGGGGTTTCAGTAAACTGCCAACACTGTAAACTAAACACGACTGCGGTGTGCAGTGTGGTTACACAGCTTCGCTTTGTGTCTGAGCAGAGGGCCGCACAAGCAGGGTCACCTTGTTTTCGGCATCATTTTGAGACATTTTAATCCTAACAAAAAATCGGGATTTGAAACCTGAAAATGAAACAAAGGCCGAATTTGAAGGTTATTGTTTGAAGATAAATACTAAAAGATAGTAAAACATATGTATATAGCCGCTGCATTTTTTTTTGTTTCTCTTATTTTAGCATTTGTATGTATGTATTTAAGTAAATTGACCATTTATCTTCTATCCTGAAGACTATTGACAACATTTCTCCGACAATCAAATTAAAAATGCGGTCATTTCGAGCATTCCTTTGCAGGTAATGACTAAGGTTACACTAGACTAAAATACAGTGTTTCCAGACTTTTAAAAATTTGAGGGAAAACACAATACAAAACACAATAATTATTTAACTTTTGAAACATTTTCAGAGTAATAATCCACTTTCAATCAGCTTTCATGCATCTTGAAATGCTCCAGTAGTCTTGTATAAGGCTGATGGGTTCAGGCGATCGCCTAATCTGCCCCTCATTGAGGAAAATGATGTGTGTTAGATTTCAACAAACCCTGGAATGCCTGTCACTTATAGAGACAGGACATTTAAAATCCCCCCAGATCTGCTCCCATTGCCCCCCTCATATGTACTGCCATCACACTCTCTGCATCCCCTGCTTTGCGGCACCTCGACCTTCACGGCACTGCTGCAAAACATCATCCACGTTTGCATGTTTTCCACACTCGGTGTCTTTTGCATGTTTTTACCCCCTCCCTCAACTTACCCCCCCCTGGCCGCTCTCGGTAGCCGAGCGACGGTGAAAAGCGAGCCATTGTCGACAAATGCTCTTTTTCTCTCTGGCATGACGCAAACCGCTGCAGTCATTTTCCACAGCGATTGTCGGGCGCCATCAGAGAGAGCGCCGATAACCCCTGCCAGGCCTTGGCACCAGCCAACAGGTGCCGCCACTGCCAGGCGAGGCTTTGGCACCGAGCACGGCTCGCGGAAACCCTCTGACATCCAGAAGGGCACAGATTTGCACTGAATGCACCACTGAATCAACACTGCTGATTATCAATTAACATATAGCGGGTTTTTGTATCTCGCAGAAAAGAGGAGCAAAAAATGGGCTTTGAAGCACAGAAAGCTGTTTTTTTTTTTTTGTTTTTTTTTTAATACTAGCCTGGTGCTGTCATAATCATGAGCTGAATGCAGATTTAGCTCTGTTCAGGGTGGGTTTTTACAGGCCTCTGGATTCTGCACACACACACAAGGGGAACTGTGCAGGCAGGCAGGATTTGTTTGGGTTTTTTGTTTTTTTTTTCATGCCTGATGGCCACGTTTGTAAAGACATCATGAGGAATGACAGAAAGAAAAGCTGAACCACCTGCAGAGTGCGCATTATCACAGGTAATACTTATCTGTGCGTCACATTTGGCCCGCTGGTTTTAAAGCCTCACGTTTTACGTCTCATTAAGCCTATTTCTTTAAAGACGACACCAATAATCAGCACACAAAAGGGGGAGAACATGACTAAGAGAACGCATCGCAGTAGAGGAGCGTCTTTATTTAGTGCGTCGCGCAGAGCGCCGCCGCCGCTCTCCGCACGTAGGTGTCTGTGATGTCTTCATGCTCGCCACTTGTGATGCCTCTAATGGGCATTAATACGATTATTTGCCTCCTAATACAAATTAGTCTGTGCGGCAAACACAAACAGCATGGGGGCTAAGCTCTGCCACCGGTTTCCACTCTGAAGCGTCTCCCACAATAACGCAAACATAATGGTGTTATTTATTAGAGGCTGTGGAGGATTTTAATAAATCTGTCGAGGAACGTGTCAGAAAGACGCCTCTGCGAGTGGGTGCGCAGACGAACCTCAGACAGACACTGAGGGTGGAAATAAAGTCAAATGAAACAGACCAAGTTGGGTTTTTTTTTTTTTTGTTTTTTTTTTGCTCTTTCTGAGCAGAGGTTAAGTTCCAAAAATAGGAAGACATCCTATTTGAAAAAAACATAAATGTCTCAATTCTTTAATGAAAAAAATACAGCAATATTTCAATGAAAACCATCCGGAAAACGACAAGCATGATGCCTCAAAATGTATCTTTTGGCAAAGCGGACTCAACTGTTGCCCAAAAAGAATAAAACACAGTACAGCCTTGCAACCTAGTAAGTTATTAGACGAGGTGGAGGCAGGCAGGCTGGAAGAATCATCTCCAAAGAAGCAGATTTGCGTCGTGTACGTCCATGTTTTGGTGTTGGAGGAGGCAGCAGAGATAGGGGGGTGGTGGATGTGATGAACCGACAGTCGGCTCCTGAGTATTTAATTGTTTTATAATCACATGAAGCAGACAGAAATAGAAGCAGAGCAAGTGGTCTCCACCTCGGGTCAGCTGACGCGAAGGCCTGACGCCGGCTCGGCCTCTCCCTGCTGTGCTGCAGCGACAAAAACACCAGAACCGTTTGCGCTGCGAGGAAAAGACGGCAAGAGCCGCCCCGCTGGCTTCTCACACCGCAGCAGCTCTCCACTCTCGAATCAACCTTTCAAGGTGCGCGGTGTGCACTGTACATGCTGCAACTCCCACGCACACACCAACATCCGCTCGGCTACGGCGTGCAGGCTTCACCGCGCTCTCCGAAAAAAACCTACAACCCCCCACCCCCCCACCCGCCTCCCCATTTTGAAATCAACCTGCGTCCAAACGGGTTCACCCTTCACCGCCCTGTTCGTACGCTCCACTCTCCGCTCCACTCTCCTTATTAGATCACAGAACCAATTAGCTGGCAGAAAATCAACAGGCATCAGAGGAGGAGCCGTTTCTTTAAAAGAAATGACTTTTCTGCCACTGCAGCCCGGACGGGCCGGCCTTCACATGACCGAATAATCAAACTCTAATTTCTGCCTCGTGGATCGCAACAAATAAACAATTAATACAGCCAGACAGACGGGGGGGTGTGGTTTGGTGCGTGAGACGGAAGGATGAGGAGATGGCTTTGTGAGCGAGGGGTGACAAAGGTCAACATGTCCCTGTGGGTTTTTTTTTTTTTTTTTTTTTTTTTTTGCAGCCAGGAGCTGCAGGTGATTCAGGAAGTGACACTGCATGGAAACGAAGGCAAAGCGCTCCTAATAAGAGACTCTCTCTCTGAAAGATGCGGCTCTTTATCTGCATATTTTTCTCTGTGCAGATTTAATCCCTCGTCAAAGGATAAATCATCCATCCCCTGACGAACAAAACAGTTGTTAAGGCAAAGTGTGTGTGTCAGGCGGAAAGAATACAGTGAGTTGAAATCGTTTCATTGGGGTACGTGGGTGGGTATTAACAACCTGATCTTAGCGGGATGCGCTTTCCTCCAAATCGCTCCTTTTTTTTTTTTTTTTTCCCCTCCTCCAAACAAAGGATTCAGGAAAAACCTACACAGATCGGATAAAGACAAGCGCCACAACAAAAGACAATGTGGCTTAAAAAAAAAACAAATAAATAAATAAAAAAAAAAAACTGAAAATACACACTGCGGGACGCTTAATGTGATTTGAATCGTGAAAACTTGCGCGCACACACACATGCCTTGAACGGCAGGAAATAAGAAGCAGGAAGAAGAGAAAGCGAGCGGGAGGAATGTCACTTTGGAGGAGCGTGACGAAAAACCGAGATGACGGACTCCGGTGCAGGACTTCGCCGAGCCCATTCTGAGGACGCACAGACAATGTGAGGCTTTTATCAGCAAGTCAAGGAATTTAGAGCAGCAGTATGCAAAACATACACCGAAATAAATGCAATCAAACATGTTCCAACAACATAACCCCCCTACGACACCCCCCATCCTCCCTCTTTCTTTACTCCTTTTGATGCTTCCTACAAAAAAAAAAAAAAAAAAAAGTTTCACATAATGACAAAATGAGCTGCAGCTCCTGATCATGCAGCCAGGGTGGCATGTCTATAACTGACAGCAGGGGTAGTGGTGGGGGGGGGGGGGTGTCTTTCATATATTTTGAGCCCAGGAATGCAGCAATCATTATTAACTCGCCCAGCTTTTTTTTTTCTTCCCTTCTTTACAAACCAGCTGCAACACGCCGTGGATGAGGTTTTGTGGGAAGAAGATCATTGTTATCTTTCTCCACCATTAGCAGTCTGACAGAGTTGTTTTACACAGCGTTGAGGAGCGTGCACGCGTCGAATCCCCAAAGAGCCACACATTTTGAAAAAAAAAAAAAAAAAAAAGAAGCGAGACAGGCCTCTTATTTACTGGCGACAGTCTAATAAATACACTTGCTGGCGGCTAAAACAGGTATTTACTCCACTCCCTACCGCAGGTATAATTTCACTGTTTGCTGAGCTGTTATTTTGCCACAGCGATAATTATCGAGGTGGCAGAGAAGGACGATTAATGGTTTTAGACGAGATATCAGCCTCAGCTCGAAAATCTCTGCAAACACCAGAGAGATGAAGGAGAACATGTTCGGCAGCAAGAATTTCAAGAAAAGTCTCAAGTCGCAGATAAAGATGGGGACGAAATTAGATTTTTTTTTTTTTTATATTAATTGCATTTTTTTTTTTTCCAGCAAAATGATCAGGCCTTCATGGTGGTGATGCGCCAATCATTCGAAGTGAGATCAAAATTAGCCACATTTTAAAATACCGGAAATAAATCTGTTTTTCCTCCCACTCAAACGATGCATCAAAGCAACAAAAACTCCTCATTTTGGGTTTAATAAATCACGGCCAGCCACTTTTACTTTTATGCTCTCTTTTTTTAGTTTAGCAATGGTTTGGTAGCATCACAAAAATCTGATAAAGGTAAGGGACATATACATATAGATATTGTTGTAACACCTTCGTTATCTGTTGAATTCAACACCTCTACTAAGAAACATGCAGCACATTTCTCCCTGTAACGTGTTATACTCCTTAGACAATTAAAAGCTCTGATTTTTTTTTTCTTATCCATTAATTGTATCAGAGCTAAGGATTTTTCTGTCTATAAACACGTCAATCAACAGCGTTGCACTTTGAGTTTGACAAAAATCAGATGAAAAGTTAGGAATATACGATCATTTTTAAAACTTGTTCATTTTTACTGTTGGATGCTAAACTACCTCTATCAGTAAACCTGCAACAAATTGTTTGTCTTGTGCATGTTATAATCCTCAGAGGAGAAAAAAAAAAGAAATAGCCAGGTCAGACAACAAAGAAAATATGGGAAACAGTATCAGCCTGGAAAGCCCCTTTGTGGCATCTCTGCATTTATGAACTACAACACACATAATCTGATTATTTTTTGTTTTAATTTAACGGATAAGCAAAATAATTGCCAACCTTGAACGGGAAAAATATACTGCTGGTTCATTTATAGGAAGCAGGACTTACTGAACGTAAAGGGACTGCCACTAGTGACGTGCTGATCAGTTAAAGAAATCTGCAAATTTTGCGTCGATCGAGGTTTTCTTCATATTTTGTGACATCTCCGAATCAGGCCTCAAAGAAAAAACAGAAATCAGTACTGGCCTGGAACACCTTTGATAGGTGCAGCTCTACTTCTAGGTGTAATTTAGGGGCTGAATGTGCAGGAAAAGCAAAAACTGAATAAAAGAAAAAACATAACCGATGCTGTAACTTTCTTTTCCTTTACACTAATTGGTCCCTCGTGATCACGGGACAGACTTTGCCGTCTCCTCTTGTGCTCTCTGGAGCTCGGCAAGCGTCAGATTATTCCCAGAGAAAAAAAAGGGGTCTGCGCAGCACTGAAGCCATCACAAACACCGGTCGGGATGACTGCTGCGGAGACGTCTCCGTGCACATCAGAGTCGACTTCCTGGACGTAACACTACTACAGTACAGTAAACGCAGCGTGCTCTGGTTTCGATTAGTCGGAATGAAAACAAAAGCAAACGGGCGAAAAAAAAGAGTTGTATACCTGCGAGGTTAAAAGAACCGACGGTGGAAACCCCGCAACAGTTTTCCCCAGATCAGTCTGCTGACTGTAAATCACAGAGGGGTTATTGTAAGAGCAGAAGTGGGATTTCATCACACGGTTGCGACAGATGTTTCGCTCTCCACCGCTGCGTCTTTGTGACCCCGGCAGTCATGTTCAGCCATCCTCATGTTCTGATTCTTATCGGCCCTGCCAAACCGGTTTACAGATATGGCCAAATATGTCGACGTACCCGCCGAGGGACATGGCTGTGTGCGAGAGAGAGAGAGAGAGAGAGAAAGATGTATTCTTGTGCCACGTTCCCGACCACAAACTGATAAAAAAAAAGGGGTTTTAGAGGAGTTTTCTCAAAGCCGAGGAGTAATACTGAGAAGTTGTGCTTCTTGAGGACTTTACAAGAAGTGACACATGGCAAGCCTGAGACAGGAAAAGGGCTGCTCAGGCTGGTGTGTGCCGGTGCATGTGTGTGAGTCGCTGTTCTCAACAGCACTGACCAGATAAGCCACAGCACCTTGAGCTGCCAGCGATCTGCAGAGATAAAAGGGAGAAAAATCACCGGTTCCTTGCCATAACCTGTTTTCTCACATGCAAAAGAGAGTGCCACGCTCGTGCTCGCCGGTGCATATTCGCTCGCACGATTATTTCAAGAAAAGCCCCGACTAATAACTCAATCTGAGACGGTGACACATCTTCTCAGGTCTCTCTGAGTCATCAGGTCATACCTGCCTTTCTGCTGACATCTATTTATGAACGATCTTGATTAAGCCGGTGGCCGAGCCACTGCTTGTGTGAAATGTCAGCTATTTTCTTTCTAAAGAGGCAGAGAGAGAGAGAGCACGAGTGAGAGAGAGAGAGAGAGAGAGAGAGAGACGTTTAAAAGGCTGCAGACCACAGAGCAGCAGTGCCCACGCACAACGGAGACGGCAACACATGCTCCCTGTACATCGCTCTGTTTGTTCTCTGTCTGGCAAACAAAACCAAAAAAAAAAAAAAAAAAACGCAACCAGCACAGTGATCTGGTCGTTAATTCATCAGCCCAGTGACAGAGGAAGAGACAGCATCTCTGTGTCCTCACTCTGCATCTGACCGCCTGACGCCCAGTCAGGCTGGGAAACAAGGGAAGAGGCTCTTCAACTTTAAGCGTGTGATTACATTTACAAAAAAAAACAAAAAAACGAGTTTTAATCAAGCAGCGATGGAGAAGAAAGTGTCTGAGATGCAGAAAACTTACTGGAACTTTAGTTGATCGAGTTGGAAATAAAAGGATTCAAAGGCAGCCGTGCTGTCACACACGTCTCCTAACTTGGCACCACGCGCACGATCTTCTTTAGTATTTTCTTCGCACATCTGTTGACCTGCATATGCCAATATGCTTAAACACAATTCTAAATATTTGTCTAAGTCTGTGATGTTGTTGTTGGTTTTTTTACACGTTTGCTGTTTTTCTGCTAACGTTAACAGGAGAAAGTCCTAATTAGTTTTCAAATTTACTTGATTCTTTAAGTTTCTTTGGAAAATAGAAATGATGAGCACCCCCCCCCCCCTCCCAGCATCACTTCCTGCTGTTAAAACCCCCAGAACACCACGAGAATGTGTCTTATTTTATTATTATTTTTTGCGGAAAAGGTGATTGGGATCAGACAGCGAGAAGGACGTCTGAAAGATTTCACGGCGAAATATGAAGAAAAGGGTTTTAGAATGGTTTTGAAAGCAAGAAGGAAACAGGAGGTGACAGGTGTGCAACCTCTGCTCAAGCTGAGCAACTTTACCCAACTTTGACAAGTTTTCTGTACTCTACAACTGATGGCTGACATTATAAGGGAAAACTAGCCCTATAATTTAGTTTTTTATTTCTCTTAAATGTCACCGCAACAACGTGTGTGGCTAAATCTAAACACATTTTCTGGGTGTACCCACAAAGACACCTCTTAAGCATCTATGTCAGACTTCTACCTGCATGGACAAATGATAGATTCGTGAAAATAAACGCCAGTTATTGCTTTTGAATGAATATACTTTAGATTCTGGAAGAAAATTGGGATTAAACGGTGTCCTAATAGGTGCAAAAGTTGACTATCCACGTTTAAAGGAGACGCACCGGATTTGTTTAAACGATGAGACTTTAAATGACCCCGATCAGCTGAGGGCGGCCATGCGCGGCTGTGTGGGACCGTACCTTCAAAGTCAGCAGCCGCTCGACCTCCTGTTTTCCATCAAAAGTTGAACAGCCTCCCTGTTTCAGCGCTCCACGGCGAGAGATCCAAAAATAGGCGACTGCTCTGTGGGAGGAAAAGCTGCTCTAAAAAGTCAAAAGTCCGACGGATGAGGAGGAGAGAGAGGAAGAGGAGGAGGTGGAGGTGGAGGAGGGGGGGTGGTCTTCTGGAGACCGCACGGGCGTGGAGAGGTTGAAGTTGAAGCGCACACGGAGCGCAGAAAACGCTAACAACCGTGCGCTGCGGGCAGCGTGGGTGAAGTGGAGGAGAGGAGTGAAGAGTGGCGGCATGCGAGGAAGGAGGGCTGCTTTGAGATGAAGGGGTGGCAGGTAAATGAAGCGCCCCTCCCCGTTCGCATGATGCTCAAATCGATGATTTGCCAGCTGCGGCGCGGCTCGTCTCATTGCCCCACTTTGGTATCCGGGGACGCACGGAGGGGAGAGAGAGCGGTGCCCGCCAGGAGAGCGCATCACTCACTCATTCACGTTCATTCTCACATTTACACGCCACATGTTTGCATGTCAAGGAGAGGAGGAAGGTTGAAGCAACAGCAACAACAACAACAACAAAAAAAGAATAAGACAGAAAGTCTGATCAGCGGCGGATTGCGTGCAGCGGTGCGCTTTGCTTCCTTTTTTTTTTGCGCACACCTGCGCCGAACCTTCAGTCCTCACCGACTCGAAGGAGGTGCCGCAGGAAAGGGCGCAAAAGTGCGTGCAAATAACTTTTCAATTAGAAATAAAAAAATATATAATTATAAATATTTGTTTCTGCCTGTTTTATCTCATTAATTTCGCCAATTTGAACAAAGCTTTTAGTGGGAAAATATCCCTATTATTATTCTGTTTATACTGCAGGAAACATTTCTAACGCAGTTCGTCAGCTGTTGCTTATTTTCCTTAAACATACGGGGCCGTGCAGAGCAAAATTAAAGAGAATAAAAAGGCAATGCACATTTATGAAGAGAAGGGTACACAATATATATGTTTTCACATATTTATATGTAAGCTATATTTATTTTTACCTTGATTGATTCCTTGATTTTTTTTTTTTTTTTTTTTAAGAATTCTTAATCAACCAAAAGGGTTAAAGGACAGATGTGTAATTTATTTTAATTTTAACAAACTGTGAATGGACCGATTTCGGAAAATAAAACCGATTCAAAGACTTGATCCGTTTCACCTCCAGTAATTAGTCGGGAATTTCCTAACTTCTGGTTTTGCAACTGAAATTGCCCTCATCTGGAAACATTTTTAATTCATTAACGTTGACTCTAATTTTTGCTTTCCTTATTTCCCTTTATAATGTTTGCACAATATTATTTTTATATTTCATTTTAAGGTAAAAAAATAAATAAATAAATAAATACGTGGATACATTTATCCCGCGTTGGCTGGGCTTCTGTCGCATCCTCGCATACATGTTCATGCATTTACGTTACGGATAGGCTACACGTTATTTAATTTTATTTTTCATTTGTGCCAAGCATTAGAACTTTTTTTGCGCAATCCCGTGTGTGTGCGTGGATGGGTTTTTTTTTCCGTGGAAATGATTGACAGTTCGCATCTGTGCACAGGCCAACTGCTCTGCAGTAGCAGGTGTGCAGGAGCCCACAGGTAACGCAGCTGTTTACTTCCAATACGAGCGCGTTTTTTTAGCACAAACAACACACTGATCCGTTTCTACATTTACACTTCATTTACACTCGCTGTTAAATATAGAATTAGTGGAGCGGAGAGCTTTATAACAAACTGAGGTGTTTTGGGTTTGGACAACGTTTAGACATATATGTTTCTTATTCTTATGCTGAGATTATTTATCAGAGGATATGCAGCGACTCTGCAGCCCTTATAGTAACTGATGTGTGCAAATAGTTCTCAGAAAAGTTCATTTGTTGTGGTTTTGGGACTCCACAAAAGTTTCACTATGAAATATGTGAGATCTGCATTAGAAGAGAAGAAAACAAGAAAAAAAAAATAAAAAGAGAGAATCTTATCTCCCTCACACACGCCGAATCTCTGCGAATGATTCACACCAGCTTTCTCTCCTGGGAGACTCTAAATGGGAATTGAAAAGTTCCAGTAAAGAGATTCAGATTCGCTTTCTGCGTAATTATAAATTCATGCTAAGTTGGAGATGTTTTCATCGCGGATGACAACAGCTGGTGATTTTCAATGCAGCCTCTGATTAATGCAACAATTCATGTGGGCGCGACTCTAACTGTCACCACCAGGGGGCCCAGTGAGCCTCGTTTTTGCAGAGTGAACGCAGAGGGCAGCTAATGGCGATGCCCCCCTCTCTCTCCCTCGTCTCCCTTTAAGGCTCTTTTCAGACTCCAGTTTTCATCTGTTGCCTTCAGGCTGACTGCGCCAACACTTTTCATTCAAACCCAACAAACCCTGACCTTTTGGCGTCCAAACATCGGCATCTTTATTAGACGTTTGAGAGCTTTCCAAATGCAGATTGTTAATGCACATCTATGTTTCTAAAGCATAAAGAAGGCTCTATAAAGCACTAAAACAAACATGTGTGAAGTGTAAACAAATCAAAGCAGACCTTGGGATGAGACTTTTAATCATCAACACTTTTTTTTTTTTTTTTTTTTTTTTTTTGTTCCTGCTGTGAAAACAATAAACATCGCTTGGAAAATTGCAAGGGTTATACACCCCAGAATTAATCTTTCCAACCCATAACTAAATAGAAAGACACTGCTCTCTCTCCATCAAGTGGGTATATTTTAATTACAGGCTATTTACTACAGAAAGTAATTTGTCTCAGAAAGATGCCCAAGAGCTACAAGACAGACGTCTCGTCTAAATGTGGAATGCTCCATCGCCGTTTAGTTGATCTGGTTTTGTGGTTTGCTTTTTTTTTTTTTTTTTTTTTTTTTCGTCTGCCGCTCTTTTGTAATTATTCCGCCTTTAAAGCTCAGCAAGGATTCCTGGGAAGACTGGGGCTTGTCTGCAGGTTTTAGTCTGGATAAGCACTGGATGTTCACCTTTTATCTTCTTCCCTATCTGCTTTTATTCCTGCATCTCCTTCTAGCACTTGTTGAAATGTTGAGCTCTTCCGGTTACAGGTGCATCTCAATAAATCGGGACATCATAGAAAACGTGTTTATTTATGTATTTATTTGTCGCTTGGGAAGAATGCAATCCAAAAAAAGAGAAACTCATATTATACAGATTGAGTTTATGAGTTTACTTCAGTTGGTTTTTATGATTACACTTTACAGCTAATAAAAACACAAATTCTCCAATTAAGTTATTACATAAGAACAATTAAAAACAAGGTTTTAAACACTGAAACAAACGACTACTGAAAAGTATATCCATGTGCTGTACTAGTTCTTTCAGCTTTTCCCTCTCAATGGTCTTCTGCATCTTCTTCTCTCACACCAACTAGTGTCATGTCCTCTTTAACTCCAACCATAAATCTCTTTGGTTTGTTTTTACTATCCTCTTCTGTACATGTCTAAACCATCTTAGTCTGGCTTCTCTGGCTTTATCTCCAAAACATCCAACATGAGCTGTCCCTCTGGTTTTCTCATTGCTGATCCTATCCATCCTCGTCTCTCCCATAGAGAACCTCAACATCTTCATCTCTGCTGCCTCCAGTTCTGCCTCCTGTCTCTTCCTCAGTGCCACTGTCTAAATAATACAACATTGCTGGTCACTATCTTGTACACCTAAGCTGATACTCACACAACACACCTGACACTTTTCTCCACCTGTTCCAGTCTGCTTGGACGTGTTTTGTTACCTCTTTTCCAGATTCATCATTACTCTATACCTAAACTCCACCGTCCTCATCTCTGCTAGATGTAACCTAATGGTTCCATGCAGTGACGTGCGGTAGGGTTCATAGCTGGTGAGGCACTAACGTCATCAGAGTCAGATTTACAAATATATACACTCTACAGAGTAGACTCATTGGAAAGTGATGAAGGAGACTGATTGAGCCAAATCAATTCACCAAGAGAGACGGAAAAAATATTGATTCTTTGTTAAAAAAAAAAAAAAAAAACTAAATTATTTATGGTGGATTTCTGCATTTGTAACACATTCTAAAACTATAACCCACACTATGCACATTTCCTTACAAAAGCAAAACATGAGTAAGTATCGCTGTCTTACCTCTACTTATAAATGAAGTCCATGCGGCGCTCTTTCTGAACAAAAAATATCGGTCATTTTCCGATAAAAGTTATCTTTATCTTCTTCAGTTTTAAAAGTCTCTCAGTCTCAATGGAGCTCACTGCCAGAGAGGAAAGCCTTCCTTGATCAGTCCTGTTCCGGCTGTATGTTTAGAGTCTTTTTAAGTGCTTTACTTGTTTAGCATAACTCACTAATACATCCATAACTTGCTTTGACTACTATTTTGGGATCAGGAGCGGTTCTCCTTGAGCGCCCCCTGCCTAGAGGCCAAGGAACTGCCGGCCTCACATACAACCCGTTCTTTGGCTTTTATGATAACCCAGCAGCACGAAAACACACAGTTTAATGACCAAAACACAATTCGTAATCCACATACAATGAATTGTGGAAAATCAGTTCATAAGTGTTTGAACAACTGAATGTATGATCTAGAGACAGGAAGATGCATTCACAGAATGGAAGCCAGCTCAGTTAACATGGGATTGCGCAATCCCAGGGGAGGCCAAGCTCACTGTGGCCAAACCGGCTTCGCTATCGAGCGCCACCAAGGATTTACATGGAAAATAGCAAAAAGTCTTCGATTTTAAAGATATGATAAAAAAAATAAGGAAATTAGATAAAAAAAGAACTTTTATTGCAAATTACTGAGTGAATCACAATATATATTAGGTTATCATTATTATATATTTTCTTTCTTTCCATGATGACAAGGCCTCATTTGCCTCCTCTGACTGCACGTCACTGGTTCCACGTGGGTCCCTCTCTGTCACAATGCTACAGCTGGCTTTCATCCCTCTCATTTTCAGGGCAAACCTCCGTCTCTCTAGGTTTTCCTCCTCCTGTTCCCTTCTCTCACCCTAGATCAAAATGTCATCTGCAAACATTACAGTCCACAGAGATTCCTGACTAGCCTCATCTGTCAACCTGTCCACACAAACAAAAAGAGGCTCTGAGCTGATCCTGGATGCAGTCCCACTTTTCCACCTTGAACTCTTCTGTCACACCTACTGCACACCTCACCGTCTTACAGCTCTCACGCATGTCCTGCACAACTCTAACATCCTTCTCTGCTACCCTAGTCATCCTCATACAATACCACAGCTCCTCTGTCGGCACCCTGTCTGATGCTTTCTAGAGCTCTACTAAACACGATGCAGCTCCCTCTGGCCTTCTCTATTTCCCCCATCAATATCCTCAAAGCAAATACTGCATCTGTAGCACTTTTTCATGGCATGAAACCATACTGCTGCTCATAGATGTTCACTTCTGACCTCAGTCTAGCTTCCCATAACTTGTATGACTCATCAACTTTATTCCTCTGTAGTTGCCACAACTCTGCACATCTCCTTTGTTCTTGATAGTTTGTACTAGCACACTTATCCTTCATTCCTCGGGCATCTTCTCACTCTCTAAGATCTCATTGAACAGCCTAGTAAAAATTAAACCGGTGTCTCTCCTAGACATTTCCATACCTCCACAGGTATATCATCAGGACCAACCCAGAAGACTTTGCCAGTATGCTACTCAGACCTCCATGTTCTGAAAGGGGTCTTCGTCCTGTTTGAAAAGGCCCTTTTACACTTTAATGACTTAAACCTTGGTATACTCTAAGACAAAATTGCCCTTAAATGGACTATTCGCATTATAATAACCCATAATTTATAAACAAACTGTTTATAAGGGAGTTATATATTTTTTGTAATGCGGTTTTAGTCCTTGAATAATTTTCCCCTGCTCTTGATAAGCTCTGTATGCTAAGTGTGAATTCACAGTTAATCTTACACTAACTGCATTTTATCCATCCTGAACATACTAAATGATTTTAATCTGCCTGTCGGGGGAGCAACTAGACAGCAGGTGTCAAACGCTTCTGCTAAATGTTCGTTGAACTGGCAATATGCTGCACTAAAAAGAGGATATCTGGATCTATTAATACTATTTTATTATTCCAGCTCTGATAAAAAGTTTCATAGCAGAGATATATATATATATATATATATATATATATATATATATATATATATATATATATATATATATATATATATATGCATGTGCTACCATTCATATTTGAATAGATGTCTTTTGACAAGTAGAGCAGAAACCACACACTTTCTGAACCACCAACAAGCTTCTAATAAGCACTCTTCTTTTCAGAACCAGAAGAGGTTTATTTAAATTGGTTGGTTTCCTGGCACAGACCTGACATTTAACCCCATTCCACTAAATTTCAATATGGTAAAGGTTGGGCTTAAGAAAAGTTTTCACTTGTTGTTGTCTGGCCTTATCAGTTCCTTCAGCCTCTCTGATGTGTGTTTAAATTTAAATTGTGGCGTTTGCATACATTTAATTTAAAGGGGCTAAAGAGGTCCATGGCATGATACCGCCCACACCAATGCTAAACGATTGCGACAGATTCTACAGTGCTTTGCAAAAGTATTCACCCCCATGGCAATTTTTATGGTTTGTTGGCTCACAATCTGGAATTATAATGGATTGTTTGAGAGTTTGCACCATTTCATTTATAGAACATGCCTAAACCTTTGTAGAAAATTTCCTTTATTATAAACCCAAAACCAAATGGGACAAAGTAATTGAAAACTTCAGGATACATACCTGTTCAGTCCCCCTAAAGGACTGACTTTAGAGGGACTTTTGCGGCGATTCCAGCTGCAAGTGGCTGTGGAATGAACTTTGTTAGATTGGGACATGATGTGTTGCTTTTTGAGATCCTTTGCATACTTCTTGTTGTCAGACAGGTTCTCATTCAGTGATTACTCCATTCTACAGGTCTGGCAGTAAAGGTACCTTTCAGCTTAAAAATAAGTAGTTAATTGTGATTTGAGACATGATGTTAAGCACACATTCACATAAATCCAGATTGTTTTTGGATAATTTTTTCACTCACCAAATTAGAACAATATCTGAAAACAGGTTATCTTTTTGTCTTATACTAAAATTTGAAATATTTACAGCAAGTGTGACAAAAGGCAAAAACAAAAAAAGAAAACAGCACAAATCTGTAAAGCGGGCAATACTTTTTCACAACAGCATATGTATTTATACTTGTATGTAAAAAAAAAAAAATGTGACCTTCAGGTATTTTTTAGATAAAACGCTTAAACTTGTGCGTCCAATTCTTGCCTTTAAAATGATTGCAGCTGCATGGTGCATGATTGTTCCACTCTGGTAAAAAGGACTGTAATAAATCAAACCAAAGCTCTAAAATTATTATGACGTTCATGCACACGATTAGTGTAAATAATCTCACCAGAACTGTATATAACCTGCTTTGATCTGTTTCTCCATCAGAAGGGAAGTTCTAATCCTTTGACTGGCACCCATCCCTGCAGGAAGTCACCTGTAGTTTGGGAACGTGGCCGGAAGTCCGGCCTGGTCCCGCGGCGTGGAGCAGCGGGAGCTGCAGCGACGGGTGAGCCTCCGTGTTTGACATGCATCCCGACGCAGCGCCGGCGTCACAGCGAGACACCCCGTCTCCTGGAGAGTCTATTAGCTGTGCTTAATTAAACAAATGTGATTAGACTGATCCAAACTCACACAACTGAGTCCTCAGCAAGGAGAAGCATGAGAGGAAGTGGAGTCACGCATGGCTCGGCTTTATTAATAGCTCTTGTTACACATTACACCACTGCGAGCTGCGGAGCTGACGCCTCGGCGATGCGGACGCTTCAAGTCCACTTCTGAAGTTTGCCAATCACAGTTTAGCGCCGGCTGCCGAGAAGAGACAGAACTCAGAGAGTCGGGATAACTAATAACAGATTGATTGCTGGTAATTTGGTGCAAACATGTGGGTGGGATTTAGCAACGGCTGTCTGCCGCAACCAGGTGGAAGGCAACAGGGAAATTTTCACTCACTTGTAAAACATGAATCACTGACAGTCACGAAAAGATGAGAGAGACACCAAAGTGCCTGCATGTGCAGATATTTCAGGGGGATTTTAACTCCGAGTCATTTCAATTCACCGTCAAGTGTAAATGGTTTCTGCCAAGAAATATTAGTCGCTACCCAGCAGTGTTATAAGTTGGAAAAGAAAAAAGTAGCAGAGGGCCGCAGACCAAAAAAAAAAAAAACTCAGTTAAAGTCTGAACTCTCTCTGCCCTCCGCGTCTCCTGAGTTTGATTGTGCGCTCATTAGTCGGTCGCTCACAGCCCAGAGACATCCAGGGCCGTACGATCTGTCCATTTCTCCCTGATGGCTGATGGGTTCTGATGAGCAGCTGCAGGTAATGCGGCTCGGATAAGTTATTGGGTCGATGCGGATTCAAACTAACAAGCTCTTCGTTATTTTCCCAACTTTGGTTTGGGTAAAACATCCTCTCAAACTCTCCTCTTTAGATAGCATTCTGCCCTGCTTCTGTTTAAATCTTTCAAACCTGGACCTTTGTTATTTCTGTGCATGAATAACATTTATTGTGTAATTTGTAGCTTAAAGCGTCATGCTAAAGGAGTCCTTACTCTGTAACCCAGCAGACGAATCAGCCATAAAGGTGTGGGGAGGTTAGAAGCAGGGCTTGTGTTATAAAACAACATTTTAACATTTAACATTTCCCAGAATCCTTCATCTGAAACGGCTCTTTTAAAGGAATGGATCTTTAAAGGTTCTGGTTCTATTCAAAGAGCCTTTAATCTCATCACTGCTATTGCTCCGATAGTGATGTCACACTTTATACCACTGAGGGTGGTTCTAGTTCTAATAGCTCCTTTCAAATTAAATCTTTCACACACTTGAACAGTTTGGCTAAACGCCACATCAGTGCTGAGAAAATGTTGCTTACAGAGGCACAAAACTGTTTAATCTGTTTCACCCAAGTTGGGAATCACCGGTTTGTGTGGAAATGGTGTCAAGTTTGATTGGATCGGCCCAAAGTCGCACATATTAGGACACCCGGGGATTTCAGATTCACTGTAGGTATTAGTCTAAAAAAATACAAGAAGTGCATAGAAGTAAAAGGTCAGAAGATCGAAACACAAACCAACAGTTGGAATATTTTACATTGACTTGTCTGACACCGGTTCTCCCCTCCATCATCAAACCACTAATATTGTTTAATCAAATGGTTTTCCATCTGACCAATAGTGTTCCAGAGAGATCTAGGATAAATGCCAAGGTATACTGGCATCATTTGTTGGTTGAACACCGTTCTAATATTCATAATGCTTATTTTTCCCCTTAGTTTGTTTTTCATTTGTGTGAACAGTTGTCAGCCTTTATATACTTGTGTTTTTCTTTGCAAGGGAGGAAAAACGTAATTAATAAAAAATGGGAATATTGAGGCTTGTTGAGTAAAAAAACATTAAAAAAACAATGACAAAGTTGAAAATCTTTGTTACTTTGCGGCTTAAGATGTCATTTCCCAGCACAGTAACACAGAAAGCTGCAGAAGTAGACACAAGTTGTTTTTACAACAGTCTTTCTACAGGAACCTCATCATGGCATCCTACATAATTATATAGGGCACCTTGGCATGATGTAGCTATGGCAACATACGTGTTGATGTAAAACAGAGATATAGATATGAGTGTGCATGTCTGTGTGCTTGCAAGAGTGTGAGGCCTCAAGCACTCTGCAGACACAGCTAAAGTTTGAGCATTAATAAAAACAATTAGTTGGGCCTGAGTCGATCACTCCATTATGTTAAAGCACCAAACCGGGTCAGCCTTTCTGCTACAGCACTCGACTGGTTTAAATCTTACTTAAAGGACAGGGACCTTTTGTGTTAGTAGGTAACTTTACATCAGGGATGACCAGGGGTGGACTGGGACAAAAAATCGGCCCTGGCATTTTGGATTAGACTGGCCTACCACATTGTCATGGTTCCTAAACAAGCGCGCTTGGCCTCCCCTGGGATTGCGCAATCCCATGTTAACTGTGCTGGCTTCCATTCTGTGAATGCATCCTCCTGTCTCTAGATCATAAATTCAATTCTTCAAACAGTTATAAACTGATTTTCCATTTAATATATGTGGATTACGAATTGTGTTTTGGTCATCAAACTGTGTGCAGGTAACATGTTTTTGTGCTGCTGCTTAAACATAAAAGGCAAAGAACTGGTTGTAGGTGAGGCCGGCAGTTCCTTGGCCTCTAGGCAGGGGGCGCTCAAGGAGTACCGCTCCTGATCCAAAACTGTAGAGTGACAGCAAGGTATGGATGTTTTATTAGCGAGTTATGCTAAACAAGTAAAGCACTAAAAAGACTCTAAACATACAGCTGGAACAGGACTGATGAAGGAAGGCTTTCCTCCCTGGCAGTGAGCTCCACTGAGACTGAGAGACTTTTAAAACTGAAGAAGATAAAGAGAACTTTTACCGGAAAATTATGATATTTTTGTTCAGAAAGAGCGCCGCTGAACTTCATTTCTAAGTAGAGGTAAGACAGTGATAATTATTCATGTTTTGTTTCTGTAATGAAATGTGCTTAATGTGGGTTATAGTTTTAGAATGTGTTACAAATGCAGAAATCCATCATAACTAACTCATAAACTGTTACAGTCAAATGACAAATAATTTATTTTTATTTTTTCATCAAATAATCAATATTTTTCCATGTCTCTTGGTGAATTAATTTGGCTCAATCAGTCGCTTTCAGCACTTTGCAATGAGTCTATTCTGTAGAGTGTATATATTAGTAAATCTGACTCTGATGATGTCAGTGCCTCACCAGCTATGAACCCTACCGGATGTCACTGACTACAACCACCACCACCACCACCATATTTTTCATCAGCAACCGGAGCAGATGAAGGGCCTGCTGTTGGGAACATGTCAGTCAGTTTGACACATTTCGCAGCGTCCGTTTGAAGAACTGGTTTCTTTTTTTCGCGCAGTTTCTGTGCGCCTCTCTTGCGTTTCTTATCCATTACTACTGTGAACACCGCTGCACAAAGTTCCACATGGAACGTGAAGGTGTTTTTCTCCTTTATGATTGGCCTAGCCCTTTAGACTGTCAGGGATGATAACCAATGGGCTGCAGTAGCCTGTGGTAAGGGCCGGATGATAGGAACAGACTCTTGCGCTGCTGATTTTATTTTTCTTCATGCATAATGCAAATATAACGAGGCCGATATATAAAATAATAATAATAATAATACATATTATTAATATACATGTCGGGTCTGCCGGCCCAAACAGCACGTCGGCCCACCGGGAAAATGCCCGGTACGCCCGATTACCAGTCCATGCCTGGGGATGACACAAATCAAATGTGGGATTCCCCAAGGCTCCATCCTGGGTCCCCTCCATTTCAATATCTACATGCTCCTTCTAGCTCAGATCATAAAAACATCATCAGCTACCATAACTATGCAGACGACACACAGCTCTACATCATCATGTCACCAGGTGATGATGAATCCTTTCAAGCGCTGAGTAAATGCTTAGAAGAAATCATTGCATGGATGTGCCAAAATGTTCTACAGGTGAATAAAAAGAAAACTGAATTAATAATTTCTGGACCAATGGAGGAGCGATCAAGAGTTAGCACACAGCTTCAGCTAGGAACCACTGCCTGAAATCTGGGTGGAATGATGCCTCTGACCTGAACCTCCAAAAGCATCTAAACACAATTACAAAGTCGGCTTTCTATCACCTGAAGAACATTTCCAGGATTAAAGGACTAATGTGTCTCTGCACCTGTGCTTTTGTATCTCTGCTCTGTCTTCTCTAACCCCAAATCGGTTGAGGCAGATGAGCGTTCACACTGAACCTGGTTCTGGTTCTGCTGGAGGTTTTTCCTCCCTGTTAAAGGGGAGTTTTCCTCTCCACTGTCGCTTCATGCATGCTCAGTATGAGGGATTGCTGCAAATCCATCAACAATGCAGACGACTGTCACTGTGGCTCTACGCTCCTTCAGGAGGAGTGAATGCTGCTTGGAGAGACTTGATGCAACCTGCTGGGTTTCCTTAGAGAGGAAAACTTGCCTTGCCTTTGTTCTTGTTATTCTAACGTAGTGATCTGCAGGTTGAAGAGTCTCTTTTTGTTTGTGGATATTTTTCAGTATTTCTTTTTGTCAGGGTTCTCTGTGTTGGCTGCTCTAACTCTACTCCTCAGGTGTGTCTAGTTGGCTGAGGAGGCGTGGCCCACACCTGCAGCTCGTTGCAGGCGGCTTCCTCTGGCTTCTTAAGCAGAGCACTGGCAGATGGAAGATGCCGGAGCCTTAACCAGTCGTGGTACGACGTGGCCGCTGTCCCAACTCTCGGAAACCAGCTTGTGAGTTTTTTTGTTACTCTTCTTTTTTGAGTAATTTTTTGTACCTCTCTGTTGCTCCAGATTTTGGTGCTTGGATGCACTCACCTGTCTTGACGTCCCGTCCGAAGAAACAGACCAGCAGACCTGTCTGCTCAGATTTTGCTCTGGCGCTCCCCTCATACTTCCTGGAAGTTACCCAGCGAGGCCTGAGATCCCCTTTCCCGGGTTCTTTTGGTTCTGTGCTCACTCTGGTCAATCCATCTGTCAACCGCTGCCGATGAGGTCGCCTCGGATTCCTCGCCAGCTACATCTGCCGCCCTCAGCCACTAGCCACCTATCTCCATCTGAGTAGTCACATAGAGTTCTCCTGACGCTACTTCTTCCCGGTTAGGTCCGCCCAGCCTAATGGTAAGCAGCGCAACTCCTAGCAAGTTTCCTGGCTCTTATTTCAGAAGAACTCACTTGCTCTTTCTTACAGACTCTCCAGCCGTGACGTTCTGACCCAGCCGAGTCACCTGTAGTTCCGTCCATAGACCTGCCTGTTTTCCTTTAATAAAATCTTAAAACTGTGCATTGCCTCCCGTTCGTATCTGCATGTTGGCTCGTCATCTGAAAACCATGACACTTTTAACATGCACAAATGCATCATTGTGTATAAATGATTACGCAGTCATATATACACAGTGGTGAAGTCTTGCTGCATAACAATTAAATAAAGTTTCAGATTTGTTTATGTTGTCTGACGTTATTTACTGATTTAAAGAATGTGTAAAAAAACATTTGAAGTTACTGTTGTATTTCTTCACATGTACCTGTTTTGTTAGCTTTATTAAGCTCTTTTAATTTAACACTAATCATAGAAGCAACCTGTTATCTTTTAAGTAGGTACAGGTTAATTAATCCAGACTTGTAGAGCAGTTCAGCACTATGGCCGTTACATCACAACTAAGAATCAAACTTGTCCCCATTACTAACTTAAAGCATTTCATGCACATTTTCTTGAGCCAACTTGATCTCTGATAAGCCTGTAACCATATAAATCTGTTTCCCTGCAATTTTTTTTTTTAGCATATCTTAAGTAATTATCCTCCTGATGTTGGCTGGTTTTAGTAAAAATAATGAGTTATACAAGGTAGAGATATTTGGGCAACTCTAACATCTGTGCAGAAATGGGAATCCTGTTATAAAATATTGTAGCCAAACTGTTCAATTTCATTTACATTATCCATAAAAAATGAAACCCAATGACACCAGGTTCCTATGAATGTGATCAGAAAAACTGAGACAAATAAAAGTAAAGTGTAGGACCAGTTTCTACAGTGGGGAAATGATACAGAGAAAAATTCACAGCACCTGATGCATATTTTGGCATCCCTGGTAAAGATGTGTTAAAAAAAAAACATATATATATATATAGACTTTAATTTGAGTAAATTTAGTAGGCATGGAAAAAATTAAGTAGAAAAAAATAAATATGTTCTTTAATGGTTTTAGCTGTTCTTTCTTTCTTTCTTTTACAAATCCACTAATAGAATAATTACTGGTACACCCAAAATGAGTTCCTGTTTCCTGTAGGGTATGAATAGCCCCTTTTCTTAGGGCTTTTCAAATCCCGGGTAGAGTTTGCATACACATTTTCCTGACTAATTTCACTTTCCTGGGGCTTTGGTCCCTTAAAGAACCCAATACTTTGCTCTGCTTTCTCTGGGTTTGTTGAGAGGGTTGGGTTGCGTACAGAAAGAAAAACGGTCTGCCAAAAGGGTGGAGTAACCTATCACTTTTATCACCTTATTTTATCACACAAAGTTGTCTTAAGATGATTTACACCTCCAAACTTCACCTGAGCAGTCAGTCAACCAGGATTATGAGTCCATTTTAATCCTGCTCGGACTTGTTGGGAGCGGCACAGACCTGCCGACAGGCTGGTCGCTCCGTGGAGGATGCAGGGTTACCCCCTCTGCTGCTGTTAATATTTATGCTTTGTAAGCACCCTCTTGAAAATGAGATGGTACATCTCAAGGGGTTATCCTTGGGGGAAAAAAAAAATACATCTAGTGTTGAAAGAAGAATAAATTGACAAATACATTGTTGTTGGAGAGGACCAATTTTTTTTTATAGGGAATGTTACGTCCATCCCGCGTGACAAATGAATATGATTTAGGTTGATTTTACACTAAATTTCTTACTTATTGTTCCTTAAAAGTAACAATAATAGGGCCAAAGTTGCAGAAAATATCTCCCATATCATTTCACTGCCACCATCAGCCTGAACCATTTAATCAAGGCAGGATGGATCCATATTTTCATGCCGTTTACACCTAATTCTGAGCTTTCCATCTTAACGCTGCAGCCGAAATAGAGACTCATTGAGCCAGCCAACATTATTTAATCGAGAATTGAAGCTTTGGTTTGCTGTGCTTAACTGACAAGTGCAGTGTGGTTTTCTGCTGCTGTAGCCATTCTGCCTTTAAATTGTGCAATCAGTGATGTAATTCTGCATACAATGCGTGTAAAGAGTAACAGTTTGACTTTCTCTCATCTCAAGCTAGTCTGCCGTTTCTTCTCTGATCTCAGACCTCAACGGGGCATTTTCGTCCACACACCTGCTGCTCAGTCCATGCTTAAACAAACTCTTTGTGCGGATTTTTGTTTGTCTCTGAGCATGTAGTAAACATAAGAATCCTACAAAAAAGTGACAATTTACTTTCTTCTTCCAGGTAACATGCCTCCTGTCGCCTATCAGGAGTAGAATTGCACACTGACCATTCCAGTTTTTGGCCCTGTGCACATGACACTGAGGGAAATGATGGGGACGAGTAATAATAGAATAGAACAAAAAAGAATGACTGAATTATTGTAAAATTCAACAAAGATTGAATTGATTCCTTTCCTAATTTTAGTTCAGCTCCATCTGTAAAATGCAACAAATTGCTGGCTTCATTAGACCAAACTTTAGTCATGTAAAAGTAGCTCACTAGATGATTAGATTGACTAAATTAGATTATTAGATTAGATTCAACTTTATTGTCATTACACAGGTACAGGTACAAGGCAACGAAATGCAGTTTAGGTCTAACCAGAAGTGCAATAGCAGGTGGATATTACTGTGAATAGAGTTTTACAAATATGTACAATAGCATGATATACAGATGATTATTATAACAGAGTTTACATGTACTATGAATATATGTACAGGTGGCTATTACTATATAGGCAGAATTGTGAGCATGATATACAGGTAGCTATTACTATAAAATGAATAATTAGAGTTTGGACAGCAGCTATTTAAATGAAAGTGCAGTGGAAGGTCACTAACACCTTTTACGGAAGTAGCAAGCTCAAAATTAACACCATTGGTCAAAGATTCGTTGTTCAGAAGTTCCTCTGAAATGATGAAAACTTTTTGTTTGGGGTAAAAAAAAAAAAAAAAAAAAAAATCCCTAAAACCGTGGGGGGTAATTTTTCTGACTGAACATGGAAGCAATGCTCCATTTTTTTAGTGAATGTGGAAGCGTCACCGGATCATCCATCAATCCAGAGACGTCTCCATACGCCACACCGCTTCACTTCACTTCTAACAATCACTCAAACTGTAAAACCTCTAATCCAGCTTGCTCTCTCCAGTTGACTTTGACAGCAGCTTAGCCACCCTGCCATCCAGCGTAACGCAGCAGGAGCGCCGAAAACCCTCAGGGGTGAGATATCCTACGCCACCCCCTCCGCCTCCGCGGTTGCCCCCGGTGACAGTGACAGAAGTCTGTAATTGCCACCTCGTCAGACGGCTTCATTAAGCTTTGTCTGCGCAGCTGAATGGCAGCGGATGGGGAAGAGAGGAAGGCGAGCCGAGGAGAGGGGAGAGCCCACAATGCAATTACTGCATGGCTGTGACAGGTGGGGCGTCCAATCCTCTGCATCGACGGGGCCCTGATGCATGTTGGGGAGCCGCTGCATCATTTTTCACCCCCCCCCCTCTGTCATTAGCTGGTAATGATTGGATTATTTTGCAGATGAATCGCAGTATATGTCTTGCTCACAAACATTTCCTGGCCATATTAATCATAACCATCAAAGGCTGGGGAGTCAGAGCGAATTAAAAAAACAACATGTCTACATTAAAAATTACTGCAATCTTTCATCAGTGTGCTTTTACCCCATTGATTAGAGGATGTGTCATCTTTAATGAATTTCTTTGACACTGTGACATGCTTTAGGGGGGGAAAAAAACGGATTACTGATCATGTTAAATATTCTTATAGCAGTATTAATATTACAATACGGCTGGAACAGCTGCCTTTTGTCTCTGCATCTTTTTAACATTTAGAAATTATTGGAGGATTAGATGTTGCTACCTTTATAAAGTGATGACCATGTGACCAACTTGCTACTTGAAGTAACGCTGCCAATAGGGAATCAGGCACTGATCTATCAAGGAACAAAGTTTGTATGAAGTATTTTTATGAGTATGAGTAACCAATAAACATTTGCACATTTTGCCTTGTTAAAACAACAAACTTAAATTGATTTAGTTTTGATTTTATGTGATAGACCTGCACAAAGCAATGTGTTTTGATTACGCAGAGGAAGGGGGATGGTTATGCATTTTTACAACAAAAAAAATGTGAAAAGTGTAACTATATTTGTATTCAGCCCCTTTACTCTGACGGCCCTAAATAAAACCATGTGCAAATAACTGCAGAAGTTACTTAAAAGCTATATAGAGTCCTCTTTTGTGTAAGTTAATCTAAATGGAAAACAAGTTTTTTCTGCAAAGCCTATAGCTATAAATGCCGTCAATAATGAGTATATTGAGGAGGGGTCTGGATGAACTAGTTAGCTCCACCATGCCTGCACATAAAAAAATGACACAAGTTACATTATAAAGAGTTTGATGAATTAAAAAATTGAGTCTTCAACACTGTTTATTGGCTCTGTAGTGTTCGAAGTATATGTGTGTATATATATATATATATATATATATATATATATATATATATATATATAGTATTAGTTTATATTCGTCATCATTTGCTTCGGCCTCGGCTCGGTATTCCTGTTAGCATCTGTCATGATTTGTGGATTGTGAAGTCGTGTTTTTGCTAAGAGAGAAATGACTTTGCCTTCTGACACAAATCTGTCAAACGTCAGTCACCAAGAATATTATTCACTAGAGAAATTATCATTGAAACGTCCATATCTGTGTTGATCCTTGTTGTCAGTATGCTAAAATATTTATTCATCTGAAAAATGGAGTTATTCTGGTGAAACATACTTTGATATGAATTATATACTGCTTATTCCCTATACAGCTTTTTGGATAACTTGTTATATACATAAGCATATATAAATGTGAGCATATATTCACAGAATATTGATTTATTTCCTCTTTGTGTACTCCTGATGAGCTGTTTTTTATGTACACAAATTGAATTACAAATTTTACTGTTATGGGACGCACTGATGAGTTTTATCAAGTATCCTGTGTCAAAGCATTTTCCTTATTTGTCTCGATGACGCCAAACTTGACACCACATTACATTATACAAAAACAGTAAAGACCTAACTCTTGGGTCTAAAATTCACTTTGATTTTGATTAAAGATGACTTATTATCTCTACTCCGACATGGGGTAAGGCATGAAAGCAGAATTTCCTCCCGTTCAGTCCACCTCGAGGAAAGCACATTCCTTTCATCCAACGAAATTCCACATGATTTGGGATTGCCCTCGGTGCAGACATATCTTAGCCATCCGCAGCTCTTGGATGGCTCCCGTTGGGTGGTTCCACCCATGCCAAGCGCCTGGGTTTGCCGAGAGCCTCCAGGGAGGCCGGGTCCCTGCGTCTCCATGGCCCAGTAAGCCTAGAGGCTTCTTAGCCCAGGGAAATGCAGCGAATCAGAAAAAAGGTGCCCCACCTCCCCTTACCCTTAGGACAGTCGAAGCTAAAAGGAGGCTAATGGTGGCCAACTGTGCAGCGAGTGGGTCTGGGGTGTTGAGGAACCGTGTCTGTAGGTTTCATCTGCATTGGCGTCGATAAGGATGTGTACACTTCGTCCTTTGCCTATCACTACCCTGCACAGGGTGGGAGCTGAGTATGGTGTGTGTGTGTGTGTGTGTGTGTGTGTGTGTGTGTGTGTGTGTGTGTGTGTGTGTGTGTGTGTGTGTGTGCAGTGGTGGCACAATGATGAGGGACTGGCAGGCCATCCCCAGAATGCCAGCAGTGACTGATGCCACACCAGACATTCCTTTCAGAGAAAGTGGCGGTGTGGTCAGCTCCCTGCCAGCTTTCACTGACCCTCAGGACTCTTAACCCCCCCCCCCCCCCCCCCAAACCTCCTAAAATCCTCAAAGCAAAGACCATGGCCAAGATGGCACGACTTTCCAGCAAATTAAAAACAAACAAACTGAGAAAAAAAAGATGTGCCCGTTTTTAACTTTTGTTTTTCTTTTGTTTGTCATGTCGTCAGGGCTGGATTTGGGAAGATGTGGGCCCTTGGGTTAGGCTCAGTTTTGGTGCCCTCCCCGCATGTTTCTTTGAAGCATGCAAATGAAAACAGATTGATAGTTAGGTGGTCGTTATAGCCAAGGTGCTTGGGATGGAGGGTTAAGTTACTAACAGCACTACGACATTGTTTATTTAAATTTTTGCTCTCAATTTGGAAAAAAAAAAAACAACAACAAATTAAATCAATTCAAATTAAGTTGGACGTGGATTTAGACTTTGGAGCCCACAAAACCTCAGAGCTCTGAGCTACTGCCCCTATCTAAAAGCCCAGAATACCGCTGTGCTACAGTTTAGCTTTTTACAGTACCTATCTTAACCAAATCTTATCAGATGTGCAAAATATTTAAAAGTCCTAAATGGCTGCATGTATTTGTGATGGTTTTAATTTTTACTGTGGTTATTTATTATGCAATCCAACAAAGTAAATTTCTTCATCCATCATCAGTCCAAATCAGGTTTTGTTGGTGGAGTGTTGGACGAAACTGCCAATAATGAGCTGTTAGATATTATATTAAGCTACAGGTTGCTGAAGCTGTTGAAAGCAGTTGAAAAATAATTCACAGGCATTGTGGATGTCACAGTTTGGGGCATACATAGATATGGACAATGAACAGAAAAACAAACGGTCAGGTATAATTCCTTGTGGTCTTGCTGATGTATACGAAGCTGAAACTGTCATTCGGGGCTCTCGCTCTTCCTCATTCCTTTTTCCTTTTTCCAGTGGTGATGCATGTAAACGGAGCCAAAGTACTCATCTGTACCATTTGTCTCACTTGTGTGTTAAAGTATAGTTTCTTTTTCGAGAGTCATTTCCTACAAAACAAAGTGTTTAATCCGGTCCGGTCCCTTTTAGAAGCCGTCTAAAAGGACCAGACAGGAAACAGAGGCGTCTAATCACCAAAAAGGGGCGGTAGATTTTACTAAAAACAATTCTGCCCGCGACCCAGAAGTGGAATATCACTCTTTTTGGTCTAGAGGCCACGGAGGACATGACGTCACAGCTTGTCCGTAAAGGTTTGTTTCCTTATTATTGAAATAATTCCAGTGGCAGTGTGTTAGCTCCTGTGTGAGCGGATCTTTGTGTTTTTGGAGGCAGAGAAATGGTTCACAATAATGGTTTGCAAATGTGTAAGAGAGAGAGAGTAGAGTGGGCTATATGTGGTGAAAGGCCGGTGATTGGGAAGAGATCCCTAAAGATTTCTGTAGCTTGGGGAATAGGTTTGAATTTCCTTTATTGTATTTATGTGCCTTCCACACAATATAAAAGCTGCCTGCATGAACGGGCACACTTATCGGCTTTTGGTTTAAAGTCCAGTAACTTTTCTAAATAGCTTGAAAGCTCCCTGCCGAGATCGTTTTTTTTTTTTTGGTTTGGATAGTTCCAAAAGTTTCTCTTAGAGAGGCTTCAAAGCAACTATTCTGATTATATGTTAAAAAAAATATATGAAGATAAATGAAGTTAGAATGAAACTGGCCAGTATAAAACTACATTGGCAACGGCATATTAAATAGTCCCCTCAGCCGCTTCTTGTGAAAAACTTACGATTTTGAGGGTGAAAAAATAAGATAAAAGTATTAATTGATTTAATATTTATTTATTTTGTAAAGAACATGGTCTAAGTGGGACAATGCCCTTTGGGGTGTCCATTATCAGGAATTAATGTCGTCGGATGGTTCACGCCTCCGCGTTGGCCATTAATTTCTGATAATGGACGCCTAGTCGGGCATTATCCCTTACTTAAATCCCACCATTTATCCATTAGTCTGTTCATCAGTCTATCTACTAATTCATCTATCTGTCGATCTGTCCATACATCAATCTGTTTGTCTGCCCTTCAATCCATCCCTCTGTATATCCATCCATCCATTAATCTGAACATCTTTCTTCACACCAGCACCTATCTGTCAAGCCATTAATTTTTCATTCATCCTTCTGTCCATCCCTCAATCAATTGATCCATTTATACATTAATATATTAATTTGTTCCATCAGTTATCCATCTGTTCATCTTTCAATCACTATATCAATATATAGGTAACACAAATCAAATATGGAAATGTCAGTCTGGTAAACGTCTTTAAAATGAACCATCAGTACAAACTTTGGTTTTAGGGTCATTATTTGAAAGTGATGGAATATTTGCCGCACAACTGAAATTTTTATTTATTTTTTTTTATTTAGGGTCGTTTTTTTTTTTTTACAGCATGGCTAATTTTAGATCATGCAAGTGTGGAAATTTTCTCTTTTAAAAATTTTTCCCTCAAGAAAATAAAACAATCTCAACAAAAAACACACGGAGCACAAGCCATTCAAAGCTAACTTGCTCTCTTTCTGTCAGACAAGCCTCTCCAGCTCGTCTCAGAAATTACTGCAGAGGTTAGAGGGGTATTCAATAGCCGTAGCCCCTCACGCTCCTCCAGGGCTTAAGTGATGACACAGAATGATTATAGCGCCATTAAATACCCGGTTTAATGAGCCAATTAGCCCTATTGACATCCATAGCCGTCTCGGAGGTGGGGAAAGTATCAGGTACATGCTCCTTAATCAGAACCAATAACACCATTTAGCCTTCAAACACTAATCCTGACTCGCAGGCTCTCTCTGGATTCCACTGTGATTTGTCTGTACTCACGCAGAGAAACTTCACGCCTGATTCATTTTCAGTTCCACTCCTCCTGCACAGTTGTAACTTCTGTGCGGTTTTACTACCATTTTGACTGATGAGTTTTGGAATGAATTAGAGCTTGCTCTGGATGTCTCCTTGTCCAATATACACATATACTTTAAGCAGTTGCCGCAGAGCTAAAGCCATGCCTAACAGATGATTCTTTACTATTTGAAATTAAGACCATTTATCAATGTAAGAGCAGACAGTGGAAAACCCTTTCTTTTCCTGTTTGAGGATTTCCGTTTGATGGTCTACGAAAAACGAAACTGAGAAAGTGTTACAAAGTGCTTCAGGTAAATTTGGAGCATTTCATTAAAACACGTGCCACAACAAAGACAGTGAGACTTGTAGCTTTAGCAATGGGCACTTGTTGAGTCATAACGGTGCGTGTGTTTTGCTATTGTTCAAGTTACTGTAATTTTTATCCATCCTCAGCGTCACCGAACCGTGAGAATATCTCAGGATGTGCATATGAAACCGTTTTCTTTTTTCAGTGTCGCAATCTTGCCCAAAAGGGAAAAAAAAAAAAATAGTTTGAAATGAAAATCCGTTTGACCAGAAACTAAAAGATAAAAATCCTGCACCGACTTCCAGGTACTCAAATGTTACCTACACAAATTTAAATGTCATATTCGAGGAAACTGCTTTTACAGTGAGTGCGTACAGGATGCAAAACTGTAGTTTGATATGGAATAAAGAGCAGTTGCCTCTGCATCTTTTTGTGGTTAAGCTGAAGTGTGAAGAGAGCTGAAAGTGTGCCGTGTGCCTGTTGTGTTTTTTTCCCCCCCCTTTCTGAGTAGCAAACATCAAGGTCAGATACTTAAACATAACTAATGTACCAACATACGTGCAAATATACAGTCCACAGTTGAAATTGGTGCACTTCCTTTGCTACATGTGGTGCATACTTGCACTAAAACACCAAGTCCACAATTGCCACCACAACATTGTCGTACAAACCTATGTGCTCTTCACACCTTCATGGGCGTCTGCCAGCCCCACAACACAAACAACCTTTAAGTCGTTAAACTTTTACACTCTAAAGTGCCCAAGTACACCATAGAAATACATTACAATATAACAAAAACATTTGTTTCCGTAACTCTGTTAAAGAACTGTGAATATGACATAAGACCTTTAAAAAGTAGTTTAAATACAGAAATGTTAGTCAACTAAAAAAAGTATACTGATGTAATATAAAGTGTAAGCACACTGTACTTGGCTGGGGCTCCTTTTGCATGAATTACTAATGTGACATGGCATGCAGGCCATCAAGGTGTTTGAGGTGTTGAATCCTGTGATATCTATTAACTATGTAGGCTAGTGACAAAAACGACATAACATTTTCATAATTATGCAGTTCTAATGCAATGTATTAAATGTCCTGATTGCTGAGATATATATATATATATATATATATATATATATATATATATATATATATATATATATATATATATATATATATATATATATATATATATATATATGCATGCGTGTGTATGTGTGTGTCAAAATGAGAGAGCTGCTGAGCAGATTTTTTTGTCTGAAAAATTATAACAAATGATGTTCCAATCTTTTTTTTTCTTCCAATTTCCAAGATGTGGATAATCTGATATCTTGTGTTCACCCCAAATCATAAGATATGCTTCAGTGCAAAATTGTTTTTTCAGATAATGCCATAATCGCTCAACCAATGAGCTTTGAGAGATGACCTACCTTGTTCCAAAACACACGTTGCCCATTTCCTGGATAAATCTCTGTGTGGTGACAATTGAAGCCTTGACTCACGCTGCAGCCCACACACCTTTTGAATCTTGCCCTAGCACTTAAATAGTCTTTGCATTCTCTAAAATCTGCAGTTATCTCTGTTTTCTGTGTGCAATTTTGTATTTTTTCTTAACTCTCCATTTATATTATTGGATATAGCACTCTCTGAAACGTCAACTTTTTTTGCAGAGATATTCTGTGGCTTAACCTCCTTGTCATGTTTGATTGTAGTTGTTCATATGATTGCCCTTTTTTTCATCTTGTTATATTCTAAGTTTCATATTGAATCTCTGCCCTCCCCTCCTCCTCCCTACTCCTAAAAAAGAAAACAACAACAAAGTGTGTCCCAGCAATCCTTCCCTTCATGATCTTTCTAGTCCAGTTTGAGGATTTAAACCTTGACAACTTTTTTTCCCCAGTGATACTTAACCCCTCCTCATGATGGACCTAGAAGAGTAAAAAACCAGAACGCCTCTAAAATGTATTTATTGAGTCATTCTGATCAGATTCCTCCGCCCCCTCAACTGACCTCTGTCAACGGAGAGAAGAAGCAGCTCGGCTCCCAGCCTTCCCTGTTTGAGCGATCTCTAGCCAGACCCGCCTACGAAGGGAAACTCATAACCAGAGATGAGGGCTGAAATGTCGATGAATGACAGTCCTAAGTCACATGCCTCTCTGAAAGTAATAACTTAAAGTTGCCAATAATAGCACTTAAACCACAAAAAGCAAAGATAAGATTCTCATGTTAGCCAAATAGACACTGTCATCACCATGTGGACCCGTTGACATCCTGTCCATGAACACCACAAACACGATATGTGCCAAGGAGCAACGCTGGAGGACTTCAACCTGTACAAAAAACAAGCTTAAGTCTGTATGAAGAATGCAGACGCAGCTCTTACTTTAGTGATACGGAGACCGCATAGCCCTTAAGAAAGCTTTATTTACATCTAACTCTGAAATAATGCCACAGGAGACAGGTTTTTACTTCTCTGAATCCAACTGGTGCATGCATCTTAGCCTTGTGAATGTCAGTTACTTGTGGCTAAATGTTAGATCTTAATGTGTAAAACAGTTGGAGGTATAAACTTTACAGGGAGATTTAGACTTTCATGGCAACTTCAAAACAGGAAACAACCTGACCTTCAAATCTTTGTGAGAGCTTTTCCTTTTGCAAAAACTTTAACGTGTGAAAATGCAGTCAGCTCCATACCTGTGGCTGCAACAGAAACAGCTGTGTTCAACACTTTAGCGGAGACATTTCGAAATAAGGACTAATTCTAGACACTTATCGTGTGAATATAACATTATTACTGTGTTGTTAATTAACTTATTTAATATTCAGTTAAATAAGAAAAAAATATGTATTAGTCCCAAAAGGAAATTACATGTTGGTATAACTCATGTTACAGGATAAAAGAAGGAATAAACAGAATCTACAAACATTACAAATTACACTAAAAAGGTGAAAACAGAAGAATGCGAGATCCCCAAATCATAAAGAATGAATACAAACAAGCCTAAAACCTGGGGATTGTGACAATACCTCACATGACCTTTGTTAATCTGCTTTGTGTCAGATTGTGTAATGGTAAGATTGTCCTTTATTCACCATGTTTGTGGGTACAAACAAGGAATTTGACTTTGGATTGCAAATGTTTGTTTTCCTTCTCTCAGCAGATTTGCTGGGTACCCTGACTGTGAGGTGATCATCAGAGACACTCCTGGGGGTAGAAACTGGGGCTCAATCCGAATACCCTTATAGAGCAAGGACTCTTTAGCCGAAGCAGAAGTTTGTCAGCGGTCGCCATGATAAGTGTTGTCCGAATAGTGCAGTCCGTAAGGAAGGAGGTGGGAAAAGTAGCCTGCATGCTCCCTCCCGTGGCTAGTTTTGCCTAGGAACCCTTTACTGGTTCTAAGAACCTTTAGGTATCCCACAATCCTTTGTGTGACATGATGTATCAGCACAGCCCCCTCCCGGAAATCAACAAAAATGTCCAGGGGGAAGAGAGCAAACACTTCGTAGCTCATCTCCAGAAGGCTGTAGGCCCGGATTTGACTCGTATCATGCATGTGCGTTTCCGTCACTTAATGACGTCGGAGTTAAAGGTTGTCCTGTTCCTTGTTCTTACTGTTGAGATAGGAATCGGAGCTAGAAGCCATTATTAAGGGTATTCGGATGGAGCCTGGCTCTGTGTCGGCTCATCAGCATCTGTAGCGGCAACCTGAGTGTAAATGTCTGAATAACCCGTGACAAGGATGAGTTGGATCGACAACTATTTTAGCTGCCAATTTACTGACCCTGTATAGGTCATGAGTGGATCCTCTCTGCAGATCTAATTGTTTGTTGCAGTTTAAACTTGTCACCTTTTGTGGATGAACTGAAGCACACAGAGAGGGAGATTATGCGGGCAAAAAGAACCCTTGGCCACCCTGTGACTCTAAATATCTATGCTCAAGTTATGTGACTCATGTAGTCCTTTTAAATATATGTAACTCAGATACTTGCCAGATAATACCACATATATTTTTCTGTTTATCAGGACCTATGATTTCCATGCATCACAATATATAATAGAGCAAGACGATGCCTCTCCTTAAAAGCCACCATGTATAAATGTTGGATTATGTCATGCAAAATCAACTTTTCTGAGCTTTTAGCTATGTTGTGCTATTCCTTATTAAACATCATGCTGAAAGTGGTATTTTGCTTGATTCAAACATGCCTGAGTAATCCTTATGAATTGTGCTCTTTAAGCAGCAGTCCTCCCCTGTAACTGGCAAACGAGCGGCCATGACCAGGTCTATACGTAAAGTGGTCATGACCCGTCCCCTCCCAGGAGCACTTGCTTTGACCACATCGCCCCTGCCCACAAGATTTTTTGCTGAAATTGGATTTCTGTGTGGTGGCCGTTCATAGTCCGATTAAATGCGACAGTCATCATACTGCTGTCTGAACGGTTCAAGACCGCAAAGTGACCCGCATGTGCTCGATAAAGTTTTTTTTTTTTAAACTCGAGCCAGCATTTCTCCTTGTTATCCTTAGAAAGCTGCTACTACTGCGTGTGGATGAGTGGTGAGAGACAGGAGAGTGACGTGAAAGACGAATAAAATGAAACATCACTGTGGAGACTTGGTGGTCCGAATTATTACAACATATGGAGGTGGCACAAATGGGCCATTCACACTGTGGTGAAAAATAATGATATGGGTCGCATATGGGGAAAAGGCGATCGGATCTGGGTCACATTTCCTGTGAACGTAGCAAAAGTGGCTGTTTTGGAACCTAATCGGCACAGTGACAGAAACTGGTATTTTTTAAACAATGCTGCACCGACTCTACGACAACCCCACATGGGGAGGGGCGGTGTCACAGTGAAAATGTGGGTTGGGAAAATTACACCAGAAACTAATATTTCATAACAAATGAAAATTCCATAGTGCCAAAAGTAATGTATAATCACACACATGCCTATAGTTGATTTTGGAAGGCTTAAAAAAAGCATGATTTACTTTACTTCTTTCTTTTTGTTGGTGACATAGAAATTGCAGGTACCATAGCAACCTCTGTAGCATTCTCACGTTTTTCAGAGAAAACACTGAAACCTTTCTGGGAAACTAATAAATGAAAGATTGTCTACATTCCCTGAATGAAGATTGTTTAAATATTATGCCTACTTCTCACTAGAAAATGTCATCAAATGTATGTAAAAGCAGACGCTTTCTTGTAATATTGAATTTTCCACTTTATTTTTTTTTTTTTTGCTCTGAGAAACTTCACCAGGTTGCAAGTCAATGCAAATGAATAGGCCAAATAAAATCTAAGATTAAAACGTATTAAGGACAATACTACGTTTCCCAGTGTGGACCAACATGGCAATGAGAGATATTCCAGTAAGACCGGGTTGTTTCTGGAGAATAAATATGCCAAGGAGGCTGAGAAGCAACACGCTGTCGCTGACCCAAAAGGTTGGGTCAGACTTAATTTAGGGAACAGATTCTGACACTCCACAGGGGCTTTCCTGGTCCTCCACGCAAAACAATGAAAAGACATAACGACCAAGACAGCTCCAAAACGTCCAGAGCCTTCAGCACCTCGGGCAAATCTCATCCACTTCTTCCTCCATCCGTCCATCAATTTTCTATTGTTGCTTAGTGCATCAAGGAATCCAGTTATTGGCTCACTTTTAAAGATCAAATTACAATTTAATGTCATTTTTTTAATGTATTTTCATTACTGGAAAAATAACACCGATACAAGACATTTCAACAAGTTTCCAATTTCTTTAAATTGCATCGATATTGACAATCATTCACTAGTTGGCCTGAATCGGATCATTTGGAAGTACTTTCAGTTGGACTGAATGTAAACATCTTTGTTGTGACAATAACTGAACTGATTAGACTTAAATCAGCACGTTTTAATGTAAAGTGCCAAGAGATTACTTTGTCTAGTTTCAACAGTGTATAAATGATCCAAACAGTTAGTGGATTTACAATGGAGAAGTTAACATTTGATCTCAATATATATTTGTTGGGAAATATCTTTATTGGAACCGAATTTCTAACATTTACATTTTAGAAAATATATCAAAATTTCTTAAAAGGAAAAGAGCACTCTTAAGTATTGTCATTTAAAAAAAAAAAAAAAAAACTTAATATATATAAAAAGCTAAAATGAACAAAAACACATACTGTTTATATATGTATACCAAATGTCTATGCTGTGAGTGCTTTGTCCAAAGTACAATTCTTTGATTGTGCACACAATCACTGCCAAATAAAGATTATTCTATTTCTGATTGTAAAAAAAATCATCAAACAAAAACTATGGTGCATAAATGGATCCTTACAAATACGGAAAAAATCCTCTCAAATTCATGCTTCCAGAGTCTCTCTGGTCTTGATCCATTTGTGGGTAATCTGGACTCCAGATGGTAAAGCAGTGAAACATCAGACTGACGTCCCTAAAGAAGCGATGCAGAGCTGCGCAGTCGTTGTGAATCTCTTATCTACTATTGTCCCTGTGGACCAGCAAACGTGTCTACCGCACCATGTCTGTCTGCTTTCCCAAGTGGCCACAGGGGAGGGCCAATTAGCTGTTCCCATGGAGAGGCGCTGAGGCCCTAATAAGAGACGGAAGGAGAAGAAGAATCAATTAAACCAGCGCTGACCCCTGGAAACAACACGGGAGGATTTGTCTTTGAACAACCTTAAAAATGAGACAGCCAGATAAAGGTGGGAATTTCTGCGCGTCGTTTTTCATTCGACTGCACCGGCCTGACCTCACCATGAATATGTGAAATTAGGACTCGTCTGGGTCAAAAAGTGACTTGTTTTTACAGTGCAGGCCAACTCCTACTCTCTTGTGTGAGTGTTGCAGTAAAGTCAGGTTTTACACAACCAAGATGCTTCTGTCTGCCAGAAAAACAAAACAGAATTCTTCTTCATATTAATGAAAAATTTTCCAACAAAAAATATTCACAGAAGGAAAAAAGGATGATGCTAATTACTACAAACACTTTTTATAAAATACGCTTTTGCCGCTTTCATAGGAGGTCAAAGTGACAGTAGCAGCTCGGTGATCTTTACTGAAGTACTCTTATTGAGGAAGTACTTATTATAAGCCTGCTTTATAAAAGCAGGATTTTTGATAGTCTGTGGGCCTTAAGCAGTAACGGTGGATGTAAAGAAAATGTCATGCTGTGTCATCAGCAGTGGTGATGTTAGAGGAGCAACAAATACTAATACTAATACTAATACATCTACCTGTAGAGGGTTAAAAGGCTATTTCCAAACAATTTGTGTAGTATTTTTAAACAAGAATGAAAAGTCACAAGTTGAAAACTTTTAAGACAGCTGCAAATATTCCTGGAAGTTAATGGTCTAGTTAATTCAATGCAAAAGACCATACAATAAAAATTGTGAATAACCTAGAGTCTGCATGTTCAGACTCTAAAGGCCTCAGGATATTAGCTGTGAAAGACTGCAACATTCAGTTAGGAAAAATACTATACGTATAGCTATTTAGAAAAGGCTGATAGAGAAATGATCTCTCTAAAAAAACACCTACAACTTCAGTTTGGAAAGTTGCATTTTGGTGTTTAAGTTCCTTTAAATGGACAAAAGTAGAGCTGTCTGACCTCTCAATGCATGTTTTTTGGGAGCTGGACGAAAGCACAGAAATTATCTGCAATGTGACATGATGAATTGAAGGATTTCAATATAAAAAAGACAAGAACATGCAGCACGGCAGGATGAGCACATTAACACAGAGAGAACAGCCGGTAACACAGGGAAGAAACAAGCAAGGTAACAGACATGGAGAGGGAAGGATCTGACAAGGAACAATGACCAACGGAGAGCTTATATACTGAGGGACAAGTGAAGAATGACATTGAATGCAGGCGAGTTCATCAGGAAATTATATAAAGATGCTGGCGCATTAAGAGGGTAGGGACCCTGAGGAAGGGAGGGTAATTAACACTAGTAGCTAAACTATGAAACAAACCAGAGGGGAAAAAATTATTCTAGCCTAAAGAAAATAAACTACAATACACAGGGAGATGAACATAAATAGACAAGAAGGAAATTCTGAAACAGATCGACAAAAGAAGACCAAAATCCAATCACCTGGAAATTGTGACATGACCATAATGAACAGCATTATGAGAAAAACAAACAAACAGCATATCAGCACAAATAACTCTTACCAAACATCAAGTACAGAGATGTATGTTTGGGCTTATTTTGACACAGGACCTTGACACTTTACTGCCATTAAGGTAACCATGAACTCTGCATACCCAATCATTCTTAAGTAAAATTTGAGACCATATGTTCAACAGGTGATGCTTTGTCCAAACCAGGTCATTAACAGGACAAAGGTCCCAAAAATGGCAACTAATCGTCAATAAAATGGCTGCGAAAGAAAATAAACCAAAGCATTCTAATGGTCCAATCAAAGTCCTGACCAAAATGCTGTGGTAGGACCTTTAGAGAGGTGTTTAGAAACATATGGCCATGAACACAACATCCGAATTTCCCACACACCAAATTCTTCAGAGAAAAACAGATTAAGTCACGGAGAATATGATTACTTTAAGTTATTGGAAGTTTGTCATTTAAGCTAGTTTACACCATTTTTTAGTTTAGACGATAATCACTGAGTTGAATTTGTTGTGTTTTTAACAATTGAGGTCGAGCCATTTAATAAACAAGATTGGTTTTATAATGTCCTGTCACATTATATGCTATACCTCAAAGAAGGTGTACTTTCTTTTTACCGCGACTAAAGAACAATAGTTCTATATTTTCTTAAGTAGGGCAGCGTGGAGCAGCAGTGACTATATTTATTTATTTATTGATGATAGAGGGTCCCCACCTGATGACCCTTTTATGTCCACAGAGGTGTTCAAGGCGGCACCTTTGCAAAGGCACTGGTGGAGGTGTGTCAGGAAGCAATGCCCAACAGGTAGACTATCAACCTATATGTTCATAAATGTATTACTAGCTGATAGCTGCCATTCTTTTCTACTATCAGTTTTATTCCTCTGCCTAATCTGGATCTCTAAAATATATGTGTGACCGTTCATACTGAGCCCGGTTCTGCCGGAGGTTTTCCTTAATGGGGAGTTTTTCTTTCCACTGTCGCTTCATGCTTGCTCAGTATGAGGGATTGCAGCAAAGCCATGTACAATGCAGATGACTCTTCCAGTGGCTCTACGCTTCCCCAGGAGTGAATGCTGCTTGTCAGGACTTTGATGCAATCAACTGGTTTCCTTATATAGGACATTTTGTACCAATCTGTATAATCTGACCCAATCTGTATAATATGATTGAACTTGATTTTGTAAAGTGCCTTGAGATGACATGTTTCATGATTTGGCGCTATATAAATAAAATTGAATTGAATTGACTTGCCAAAAGAAATAAAATTGTGCTGTGTTTTAATAACTTAGCTTTACAGTGTGTACTTTGCTGTTTAGGCTAGACTAGATCAAGGGACTGTAGATCTAAATAGCTGTGTTTGCATGCACAAGACTTCACGATTGGATTAAAATGTATTCAGATTAAATAATCACATTGTATAGACACACAATTAATCTGATCATAATGTGTGTGTAAATGCACCTGGTTTTATTCTGAATAGAATCACTCTGACATGTGCAATTATCAAATTCCCCTAAAAAAAAACACAGAAGAAGTACTTCCATCTTTGCTAAACAACAAAAAATATTAAACAAAGCAGTTTTATACAAGTTTGTTTGTCTTCCGAGCACTAGGCAGGAGTTGCATGATGTTCTAACTACTATTGAAACGTTACTGAGTATGCAACAGCTTTGAGCCCTTTGATTTTTTTAACAGAAAGGTTTTATTGGGCGCCTCGACAGTTTTGCTTCCTGACATATTTCCGCCTCTCACCAACGCAAAATATTGATATTGCTACAAATGCAAATTCTTCAAAAGAATTTCTTAAAAATAAAAATTTTAAACTAAAATAACGTCACCTTTTTGTAGGGGGCTGTTTTGGCAGGCCAGATTTTCCTCCTCAAGGGTTGGGTAATGAAATGTGGCTCTACCTAGTTGACTCTGATTGGCCACAACCATACATGAAATAGTTTATACAGCGATGTCATGGCCCTTTTTAATATTTTTAGGGTTGGATGGCAAGGGATGTTTACAAAAGACATCAGTTTGTAATGTTCATCAAGCATTTCTAACCAGATTTTTGATGCAAACAACAAGTGTTGTAGGGCTTCTCGTGTCTAATTCCTTTTTTTACATCTTTTTTTTTTTACATTTTCAGTTCAGATTTTTTAGTTCAGTGTTTCTTGCTGTGGTCTTAAAGGCAAGGCAAGTTTATTTTTAAAGCACTTTTTAGTAACAGGATGGTTCAAAGTGCTTTAAACAGTCGATCAGCTTTTTTGAAAGGTATTTTCTGTAAATTCCTAACTCTAGCTTTTATTCATGTACTTTTTGTTTCATGGTTTGTGAAACTAAACTCACAAACCGGGATACACGCTAGCAGAGTGAAATTCAAATATCTGTATTTCCCAGGTCTTAAGATATTGATTAGAACTGTATAGTTGTTTCATACACACAGTGCAATCAAATTGCCTATTTGAATGCGATTAAATTACCCTTTGATTCCCATTATTACGATTTATCTCAATAATGTATCAAATTACTTACCGACTACAAAAAGTGATGAGCAATGATTAGGAGTGTAGGAGGTTGGATGATTGGGTTGAAATAGCAAGGTGGTGAGGGGGTACGGGTGAGCTTGGCAAGTTTGTTGGTCAAGGTAAGCCCAGGTCGTGTCACGAAAACAGGAGGCCCTGTAGATGTCTGGCAAGTGCTTGGTTAATCAATAAAAACCAAAAAACTAAAAAGGAATAATCCATGAAGACGCAGTGAAGAAATATTCATGGAGTTCAAAGCACGAAATTAGGCAGCCAAAAAATGCTGGACCTCTACTGACTCTAAGCTTTCAATAATCTGGCATTGGCTGCCTGTTAGGCCTCAGGAATGAAGGCAGAGAAACAGGTGGAAGAGGTTAGCTTGACAGCGCCGCAGCGGCAGAGATTACAGGTGCAGGAGATGAGCCTGAATGCCACTGTGCTTGAGAGTGCCAGAGAATGCAGACAGACAAGCCAGAACATGACAAAAACCTGGTTACAGAGAACCCCTCACAGACCAATTAAAAAAAAGAAAAACAAGGGCCCATGTTGCAATATTCCTGATGCCATGTTGGGATTCAGATACAAGAACAGAGGGTCTCATTTAAAACTCAAAGCCTGATGTGGTTTTTTTTGGGGGGTTGGATCATTGTTTCAAATTTTCATCATCAGAACCTGTTGCATTATCGAAGTAAAAAAAAAAACATCTGTCCTATCTGTCCTCATATCCACTCCTAAGCATGCTTTCAACAATAAGTTAATTTATTATTTAAATAAATCCTTTCATTTGAGAGATCATCCTTCTCAATAGTTTTTCTTGTGTCCGGGGTCACCAAACTGTTCCAAGATGACACATTATTTCAGATATTTAAGAGATGGCTTCAACTCCCATTGTCAACTGGACATAACATAACTACTTACCTCTTTAGATTTTTACTTTTATATTTTTTTGTAATCAGTTCATTTAGTATTTATAGATTAGTTTAGTTTTAAACTTGCATTTCTTTCTAGTGAATCTTCCTTGTATACGTTTAATCAAAAACATGCAAAGCTGGACCTATAACCTGGTCTAAGAAGCAGTTGACAGAGGGAAACTGACATGAGTAAAAATGGGAAATACATATGTAGTTTCTTATAAGCATCCTTGTTCCATTTGCGTTACCCAAGTCATTGGTGTGGAGCGAAACCGAGGAGGGACCTCAGGAGGCAGAACAGGATAATGAAAAGTTTGATTATGCAAGTTGCACTCTTTTTTTTCAACGGTAATTCATACCAGAAATTGATTTCCGCATACAGTTCTTTTAATTTGACTTTAATTAAACAATACTTTATAAATGGTACTCTCAATGACCAAATGTTCCCTTGTAGCCCAGCGAAGGTCCCCTGCCGTCAAGACTGATATGAAGTTGGTCTCGGGGGAGCTCAAACAGAGTTTGACGTACAGAAATGACAGCTGATGCCTTCAAAAAGTTAATTAAATTTTCAATTAGGATGAATCTGATGCTCTTGTGTCTGCTTTGAAACAATCCCTCTGCTGTTCAGGGAGGAAGAAAAACACTTGCGTAAAAAAGACTGATGTACTTCCGAGTCTTTGAACGCCTGAATTAAGGTTTGTAATGTGAGCCTGTAAAAAAATAAAGTGCTGTGAGTTTTGTTTTTGGGTATTACACATTCGGTATTGTTGTGTTTTGTAAAAGATCAGACCATCCTCTGCCTAAATCTCCAAATATTTATAAAATGATGTGGTAATTATGAAAGACATTCATTTGGGAAAGTCCTGCGTCAGTATTCACATTTTATTGTGATCTTTAGACACACTGTTATCCATCCAGGCAGGGTCCATCTTGGACAGGTCGCCAAGTCCCTCACAGGGCAACACACAGGCACACAGGCACACTCACTCCCACCTGAGGGCAAACTATAGGGATCAAGTAACCTGACAGACGTGTTTTTGGACTGTGGGAGGAAGCCAGAGTACCCGGAGAGAACCCATGCATGCAGGGAGAACGCGCAAAGTCCATGCAGAAAGACTCCAGGACCTTTGAGAGGTCAGCAGTGGCTCCTAATTTAATTCATCACAGTTAATTTCTTATTTAAGGTATTACGGATAACTTTACAGAAATAAAAAAAAAAAAAACGTTTAAAAAACTTTAAAGAAAAATGAGGTCTGGAGAAAAGCAACTCAGAATTCGGGTCCAACACGATACTTTTCATTAATACATATTCTCTCCATTTACAGGCTAATATTAGGGTGCAAGGCTGAGTCTAACAGAAGTGCTCATGTGCACTGAGGTGTGAAATCGCGGAGCCACTCATTAGCCTGACTCCGCGTTACACCTGGGGTTCATCCAGAGCACAGGTCAGGGGGCCCGGGATTTGCGCAATAATTATCGACAAGCAGATGTTATAAAATCATTTATGATAATGCAATCATAATAAATGGGCTTTGTGCAGCCGGCCAGATGAGTGGAGGAGAAGGAGGAGGAGGAAGTTTCCACGAGAGAGAAAGAGAGGGAGAGAATTTTTTACATCAAGCTTCTTTCAGTGCATAAAAAAATATGTATAGATGAGCAGCAGCTGCTTGCAGCATAAGCACAGATAAAAATATCTTCATATCAGCGAGGATTAGGCTGCTTTAATTTGCTTTGTTTTCTGTAAGTTCATCAAAATCACTGTGCATTCTGCACAGATATTTGGATCTAAATTAGGAAGTGAGCGTGATGATGTTCGGCAGCTTTTTTTTTTCCTTCTTCTCCCCAGATCCCCACTTTATTTGTGCATTTTAAAAGGTATTTCCATGTGTTGCTGCTTTTGATCACAATGCTGCCGTCTCAATGTAAAAATAACCTTCATCTGCTATGCAGTGAGGCTCCTCACAAATAAAATATTAGGAACTAAAAGAGGAGGATGAGGAAGGGGAGGGAGTTAGGTGTCTTTACATATATTGTCATTTGCTATAAGACACCCTATCTGTCTCTCGAAATGTGTCGGGAATTACCACCAATTCCAAAAACATGCATTAGCCCCCACCTTAGGTGCAACACTTCCCTTTACAGCGGGCAAATATCGCAGCGAAACACGGCTGTGCGCGGCAGCTAACCTGGCAGCTGGCGGAGAATAACCCTGCGCAGGAAGAAAGCAACCATGTTATCATGCACACACATGTGGTCTGGGTAAAGATTAAGCCGTATTCATCCCTGGCTGCTTCGCTCTCTCCTGCCTCAGTCCATCACAAGATATGGCAGCCGTTCAGCCAGGAAGCCAGGAGAGGTGCCACGGATTTCACGGCGTTCCCAAATCAGGCCGTCTGGAGACTTGGGCGAGGTGCTCTGCATCTCGCTTGGCTTTCCCACAGATCATAGAGCTCTGGTTTGGAATTTTGCTGGGAGTGCTGCTGCGAACTGAAGCTCCCCTTCACCCACTGAAACACACACACACACACACACACACATACACACACACTTAGGCTGAATACAATCCCCTGTTGTGTGCATGGAAATGGGAATCATCTGCTGATTCATCCTTTCTGAGGACTATTGTTTAACAGGATGTTAATATTTTCAGTGAGTTTTTGTTGTCTTTTTTTTTTTTTTTTTTTAGCGAAGTGGATTTACATGAATGAAAACCAGAATGTAAGAATGAAAACGATTATTTAGCATGGAAAAGTGAGGGATCATTGCATGTCCCCGCTGAGATGTACATTATCACTGAAACGTGGGGAGAAGCTCGGAGTGCTGTTGGCCTTGACTTGGGAGGGAGGCTTACACCCTGAGAGCTACTTAGGGGCCTCTCAATGCTAAGCTGCTAATAAGTCCTGCAGTTTCCTTAAAAAAAAAAAAAAAAAGACGGAACAAAAAGGGGAAACAAAGTGATGAATGCAGCGGGGGAGGCCATCACATTTCTTGCGAAAGGGGGAGCAGGAAAAGGTCAAGAACAGTGACGATGAAAATCTCAGAGCAGGAGCTGCAACCACAAAAAGAAATAATTAAGCATACACTGCAAAAGAAGAACTAAAAATAAGTAACATTTTCTTGAAATGAATGTATTTGCCCTTGATTTGAGCAGGTAAATAAGATTATTTGCCAATGGAATGAGTATTTTTACCCCTAAAATAAGATAATTAGACATCCTGCACAAGATGATGGAGATGAAATGTTCCTATTTTAAGTGCAAAAATCTTATTCCATTGGCAAACAGTCTTATTTACCTGCACAAATCAAGGGCAAATACATTCATTTCAAGAAAATTTGACTTATTTTTAGTTCTATTTTTGTAGTGCAATTAAACACTCACAAAATAAAGGCTGCAGCTCATAGTTATTTGTAATAATTTTGTGATTATTCTGACTCTGCAGCTCCAGACAGGAAATTTATGAGAGCTATAAATGTATCGCGCCACCCAATAGGCAACCCTAAAATATTAAGTAAAATCAGACATGGGAAAAGAAAGAGAAGCCATCCGAGCAGTTAGATATCTGAAGAATTATTTCACTTTCTGAAGAAAATCTGCAGCTTAACTAAAACCAAAGTAAGAAGGAATGCAATGTTCTTTAACGCGTGACAAAAGACAGGAAACAAAAAAATTACAGAGCTCTCCAAAGTGACAACAGTGGTGTAAATCTGGCTGAAAATTTGATCATTTGCACCAGCTGTTAGGTGGTAAAAATCACCTTCTCCTCGTCGTTGGTGTTTGTCAGAAAAAAAAACTGCAGACTGGTTTGCACTTTGCACGCGAGCCGCAGCCTGTTGGAGCAGAAGAAATAACATTTATTGGGATGGTTAAGTCTCATTCTGCACTCTCAAAACTTTTTAATGGGGGTGAATAAAGACAAAAGGCAATCTGCGTCGCCTTGAGGGAGCCCAGGAGTGTAGCCAGGTAATGACAACGGCGTATCCAGGCAGAAACAATTAGCCTACCCATCTGAATATTCAAGGTGATGCCCGAGCTATTTGTGTTGGGCTTCCTACATCCTCGCTTCAGCAAACACAGATGGGGGGGTCGCGGAGCTGCGAAGGCAAATCCAAAGTGCTTTCCCTGTGTCAGTGTTTTTTTTTTTTTTTTTTTTTTTTTAACTCCTTCTCAAAAAGCCACTGGTGCAGTGTATTAGTCATAATTTATGTTTATCATCTCTTGTACCCCGACTGACTTCAACAAACCGTTTAACGCTCCGAGTGTACGTGCATATGGCTGCTTTAATAGTTATTCTGCATGGAGGAGCACTTTAAAGACTCCAAATCACTTCTTTGTACAAACACTAATGAATTATGTCGCAAGTGCAACTCAAAAGTGCCGGCGAACCAGTGGTAATCATTGGAGTCTCTGGGATTTTAATTATCAGGAGTGGGCTCCTTCAAAGTGTAACTAAGAGGCTTCAGAGGGAGGGCAGCAGTAGCGGCGGCGGCGGCGGCGGGAAGAACCAGCCGGAAGCTCGTCTTCAGGAGAGAAAGGACAGCGGACCTGAGAACCGCTTTACAAACCTCTCCACTTCTTATGGACATTAACATTTAACTTTTTCTTTACTGATGAATAAACAACCAAATAGCAAGAATCTAATTGTGAAAATATATAAATTACAAAGCTAAAGTTGTGGTCAAACGTCTTTCTGTATGTTGGGCAATATTGTTTTATCAATTCTCTATGCTGGAAATTGTTTGCAACAAAAAAAAAAAAACTTTTGAAAACAAGAAAGAGGCGCACACGTTTTCATTTCCTGTGGATTTCTCTTCACATGGTCAAGATTACAGGTACAAGCTCACATATATACATACTCCCTAACTAACATTCACTTAGATGTCCCTCTAGTTTCACTTCCAACACACTTTTCTGTAGCAATGAAAAAGGTTTTTGTTTTTTTGAGCAGTCTCCTCAGTAAAGTCTTTGAAGCCCACTTAAATAGGTTGGTTTCCTGAGGGAAAACCACAGTTGATCTTTCAACAGGACTGAGGTGGAGGTTATTCCGGAAGCTTAATCACATTAGTCTGCTTTATTGTTACCAAACCCAGTTGTGATGGTCATTTTGAATCCCTGTCCTGTAGAAACACCCAATAATTACCATCAGGTTTCATACGTCTGGCAGCTGATTTGAGGGGAAGTTGAATGATTTGGAGACCGTTCTTCTTCCTCGTTATTCTATCTACTTTGTGCAGCGCTCCAGTGCAATTTGCAGCGCAACACCCCCCCACAGCATTATGCTGCCAGCACCAAGTTTGGCAGTCCCCACAGTGCTCTGAGGTTTAAAAGCCTTACCTTGACTCCTTCAAACTTTAATCTTTGTCTCTTCTGACTATAAAACTCTTGTCTCATCCACTTGAAGATCTCCAAACTTTAGTTGGGAGTTGAGGGAGCTGATTTTGGAGCGGGGCTTTTCTTCTGGGATGACACCGTCTCAGTCCATGCCGATGGAAAAATGGCTTCACTCTGAGCCGTGATACTGGTGAGCTAAAGTGCTTTCCCGGTTGTTCACAAACATCGTAACTAAGGTTGTATTTACACCTGGAAAGTCCTTTGGTTCGTTTGGTGCCGTGTGCTTTCACATTGTGCTTTTCGCACGTGAACAATAACCTGTAACAAAGCCGTGAGTGTGACGATCGCTGGTCCCACTGGACAGAAATGACTAGGGCGAGACGGCGCACAGACCCGGAAATGATAGAAATCCTGCATGCAGCACCTCTGTTTTACACATTTGCGCCGTTATTACAGCTGCTAAATCATTGCGAGTGTCAACAGCAGCTCATTCAACGCAGGTTTCGAGACCTTATCTCTAATTTTGGAACGGGGTCGGAAAATGCGTCCTGCAAGCAAAAAAAAAAAAAAAGAGTCCCACAGCATGCTTGCAGTAGTGTTGCTTAGCAATAGATGATGGTTTAGGTATTGTTTCAGTATTACACTCACAGCTACAGTGGTTTGTTAAGTCCAATAATAATAATAACAACAACAACAAGAATTCATTTTATATCAGGGTGCCTTTCAAGGAACACAAGGTCACCGTACAAAGAGAGAAATAAAACATGATTAAGACTATGTCAAATATCAAAACAAGCAATAAAACTAGACAGTGAAATAAAAATGATAAAGAATGAAAATGGATGTTGTGTTTAATATGCGATTCTGAGACCTATGTTTTCTGTAGTTGGGTCAGAACAAGGCTGTTTCATATTCATGCCAGAAGCGAACCGCATCAGAGTCCGTTTGGATGCAGACGGAGACCACGTCAAACTTTGGGTCTGGGACTGGTTGTTTGATCTGGACCACGGTTTGCTTGACTGTATTCACACCTGCACAAAAAAAGGTCCAGACAAAGGGGGGAAACGAACTCTGGTCCTTTAAAAGCGGACCAAATGTGGCAGGTGTGAATATACCCTAAGTTCTTTTCATCTGAGGGTGTCATTTCCGGTCAGATGATTAAATCTTGGACCCCAGTGAGTGCTCCAAGTAGACAATGGTCCCAAACAAATAGAAAAGAAGGGTTTGGAATGGATAAATTATAGGATTATGCTTAAAAGGTGGATTAAAAACAACCAATTTCAATGAACAACCAGTTCTGACAAAAAAAAAAAAATCCTTTCAGTACATCATTACAATCCTGGAATTAATGCAACATTCATGCTGATGAATGTAAACTTCTGAACACATCTACATATTCCGTCCTCCGGTTTCTTGTACATTCTGTTATAGGAATAAATTTGTGGTTTTAAAAGGTAAGAAAAATACACAACTCCTTAGCAGAGGTGTTACTGGGAGCATGTTTTTTTTTTCCACCACATATTCATGCTAATTTTTAATGCCTTTCTATCGTCTTGAAACGCTAACTTGTCTGTCAAAAGCAGCTTAATGCATCTGAATCTGGCATAGTTTTATCTGCCAACATTTTTGGAATATTTACCGACATTTTATGGAGTTTCTGCTTGAAGCCAGAGGCGGATCTTAAAGCTCCTCTCAACATGCAGAATATTTATGTCTGAATAGGCAAGAAGGACCATTTTCTAGAGTCCTAAAATCAGATTTATTTCTTTAAAAATGTCCTCATTTTCAAATCATTAAAATGTCAAAAAAGAAAAAAAAAAAAGCTGTATTTCTCTTTTTAGACACACAGGAGAAAATAGCTGAAATATTTCTTGTGAGGAATGTGCAAGGTGGCCATCTTGCAGAAGGTGTAGAGGTGGGATAAATTTAATTACGGTTTCAAATATTCATTTGGCAAATGTATCAAGGTTGGAAACACGGGCCCAGAAATGCCAAGCCAGTCTGGCAGGCGCTTACAATAGTGGATGGCAAATGACGGTAATCCATGAAAAGAGACCAGACATTTATAGAATTTATAGAGAAGGACTCGCCGTTCCACATCTCTGATGTTTGAGGGAATTGGCAAGATAAATGTGGGGAAAATATATAAAATAACCCAAAGCTGTTTTCTGTCCCTCACTTCAGTGGCTAAATGTCCAAATTCATTTGGGTTTACAGACATGTGTGAACTAAATTCAAACAAATTACCAGATTTCTTTTTTTTTTTTTTTTTTTACTTCATTTCATGTATTTTTTTTGGAATCAAATGTGGGTTATTCAGATTAACGAGGTGGATGAAGATTGTTTCAGCTTCGCAGCCGGAGCAGTTAGGGCTTTTTTTTTTTTTTATCTTTTACCCCAGTTAAAAGTAAGATGAGACCCGTTTTCTGCTCGTCTTCTGATCTCGGGCCTCAGACGGTCACTCGACGCGCTGACAGTCGCAGGAAACATGCGTACGTCTCTGCTCTCTGATCTGACAATGCCTGCTGTCTCGTCTCCAGCTGTGCAACACGTTGTAGCGGCATCGCCAGCGAGGCACCGAGCACAGGTGAAGGCACACCAGGGCACTTCCTCTTCCTGTGACAGCGAGCAAAGGCGGCCTACTTTGTCTCTGTTATCTCGCTTTCGCCCCGTGTAGGTTTGATTTAATCAGCAGGTTGGGGAAGGGAAGGTGGAGGAGGGGGCGGGGGGTGGGGAGAGGGGGGGTTACTCGTAGTGGGGAGGTAGGTGGAGGGAGCTCGCCTCACCTTCCCAAGGAAGCGGATTAGAAGGAGAACATGGGGGCGGCAAGCGGCGCTCCGAAGAACACACGTTCAGAATCCCACCATCACCCGCCTTGTCCTATCAGAAGCTGCAATAGTTGAGGCCACCCTCCTCACTCTGGCCTCCAGGGGGCTCCTGATCCACCGAACACCCTTGGGGGTGGGGGGTTTGGGGTTGTTGAGGGGCAAACAAGGGTTCAGGTTTGCAGGAGCTGTACCGAAAATGGGTGCACAACAGTTAAATCTACCATGGAAACTGGTGCTGACCTACATTAGCGAAGCCACAAGCCATCTTCAGTTCACTTATTCACCGCATGCTACAAAGTATAATCATATTAAAGCCACAGAGAGTTTGCAAATGCAAAGCTTTGCGTAGTGGGGTCAAATACAATTAACTGATGGCTGATAAGTGGTTTCGGAGTTCGCTTTGTTGCCTGGTGCAAAGTGTCGGCGCGGCACCTCGTACCTTTAGGTTCTCATACAAAAAAAAAAAAAAAAAAAAAGAGTCCTCTCTTGGCCAAACAGGATCAAACGAGGAAGTCGGGTGACTTTCAGAGTAATAACATCACCCGCAGACATGTTTCGAGCCAACAGCTCGGGGTTCCTGTAAACGTTTCCGACCTTCTTGTAAAACCAAGAGCTAATAGGACGACGCCGATGAGCCTAATCTTCTTTTGATTAGTCAGCTCCGATTGGCCTGAGCAGCTGCAACGCCGGTACTCTGCATCAGCTTTGCATCAGTCAGGATGTGCCTTAACGTGCGATACCACAAAAGGTTGCCGAGCGCTGCCTCAGAAAACATCTATCATAAAATACGTCAGCATATTTTTCCAGCCATTGATGTTTCAAAAACTATATCTGGTGGTTTCAGTTCAGTCTGATACACAATTATAAAAAAATCACACAGTTATTAGACCTCAGACATCTCCCCTGACCAAATATGGTAACTTCTGGCTTCAAAGCTAAAACACATTACAAACATTACATTTGGCACATTACAAACCTGAGGTTCTTAACAGTACCCAAATAAATAAAAATGGGGAATAACCCAAAGAATAAATCAGCCCATAAGTACCAATAAAATAATTTACTGGAAAAAAAACGGTTCCTAACCCAAGTTGGAAATCCCAAACATGCTCGACTATTAAAAGCATCTGTGACATGACAGCAGTTCTTCAATTAGCTGTATAGTAATTTAGATCCAAAGCTGAGCCTTGTGATTACGCTACAGATCAAGAGGCACAATATAAAACAGGTATTTGGCTACCTTTACTTTTTAGCTGCTTTAAATTCACAAATATGAATGTGAACCTCACAGATGGCCGGGACACAGTATATTCTCTAGAATATTTTCTTTACTAATCAGTGCAGTAATGTCAAAGTTTGGGACATGACAGAGGAACATGATTAATCTTTAAGCTGATGCTGCAGGAAAAAGAAATTAGCTCACACCTTTAATTTCGGACACAATTTATTTAACGAACAAAAAAAACAAAAAAAGAGCTGTAGACCAAAATAAAATGTAAGGAATACATAAAAAACAGTGGAATTTTTTCTTGCATGTTAACTCTCTCTCTCTTCTAAAGTAAAACTTTTATAGTTGTGTAAAAACAAAACTAAAATGAATGGCATGATGAAGCTGCCAGTGCAAAGAAGCAGCAGAGATGTGGTCATGTTTGACTTCAGGAGGCTGCAGGGTTTTGGACAAGATCAGAAACTTAGAAATAACCAAATAAACACTATTATAATCAAGTCTTGAGACTTTTTTTTTTTTAAGTGCAGTCAAAGTAAAGTATAGCCAAGTGTGAGTAGTCAGTATTTGTCCCACAGTAAAATGTCATCATAGCACAATCTCAGTTTGAAGAATCAAGGAGGAATCCTCAAAGGGAAGTCAAACTAAAATGTACTCAGAAGCAGACGAAACTGTGAGCGTCCGTCATCTGTAACAGCTCCAATTAAAAACTTTTTGAGCAGCGACAACAAATCCAACCACAGGCGTTGACACTTTTTTTTTTTTTTTTACAAACGTTTTCATGAGACCCTTGTTTGTAACTATTTTCTAAACCGACCAAAGGCAGGCGATGCTACGCTGACTCCTGAAATATTTCCCTGCTGATCAGATGAGTCGATCAGAGATTGCTCTATTATCCGTCTTCTTTCAAATCTGACTCATACACATATTCTCCTAAGGCAGCTAACGCTTCAGATAACTGCTACTCGGGGCGGGAGGATCAATCTAATAAGGTTAATGTAATAAAGCTCAACGTCAAATCTTTAGTAGTGAGACAAATTTTACACTTTGGTCCAAACCTTTGACGGTTTCTGGGTTGTTGATTTTTTCCTTCCACTGACCAATATCTGCGTTGTTTCACTATCTGCATGCTCTGTAGCTGAAAAGCTAGTGAGCTGTACAACTCTCAGCTGCTGCACCCAAACCCCAATAACAACAACTTTAGATAAAAGTAAGAAAAAGTAGCAGAACTTCCAGTGTAAACTGAAGCAGACAACGGTGACCTATGAACAGCGTTTTCCTCTGAAGTTGGATTGTGGATAACATCAAACCCAACTTCGCCACAAAGCAACAGGATGTGCAAATTGCTGGGCTCAGAACAAACAAGCAGATACCTACGTTTGTCCTTGCAGGGTTGCAGGTGCCTTTCTCCAGTGGTCACTGGGTACAGCCGTGACAGGTTCCATGTTTTCAGACCTAAATTAACACATTCACCTTTAGCGTTTGTACATTTTTCTGTGAGAAAGTTAGCACACAGCTTAATAAGATGCAAACTGTAAAGTAAAAACAGGATGCATCCGACTGCATCTTTCAACCAAACGTCAAGATGACAACATTCAATTTTTTTATTCTTCATTTTGTCTTTGAGGGAAAAACGCCACAAACTGAAGACATCAGAGTTCCCTTGCTTTGCTGTATCATGTATTTTTGCAGTAAACCGGTACCTGGAAGAACAAAAACCATGTCACATTATTGCTCATCTATCTTTTGTTTCAATCGTGTAGGATACGACGCCAATGGACAGCATCCCTCTGGCATCACCTTACTTCTCATTTTACCCTGTTAGCATTCATACAATTTGATCACCAGAAAAGCCAGGCTGCAAATTACTTGTAGGACACGTTGAAAACTTCTGCCTCATTAACACCACAGCTTTCATTTAACACGTATACCACTAAGGAATCAACTCATGCCTCTCAAATATTGCAGCAATTACACAATTATGGCTTCATTTACTCACCTCAGGAAGCCAGATGCTTAAAGGACAAAAAGTAAACTGATCACTTGCAGGAAACTTGCTGAGCATCGAAAGTGAATTCCCAGACTGTTAGCTGATCTTTAAGTATGAAAAGAATGAATAAATACTATAAGATAATTAAAGCTGCAAGCAGCATTGGTCGGCCCTCGCGGCTTGCATCGCGACAGCAGGAGATCGGCATCGACGCGTCCACGCTTCCCTGCCTGTGGTAAGCCTGCTGCGCAAAATGTAAAATGATGACATCCATCATTGAAAAAGGCTTACTGTGCTCTAAACGGCCTCAGCAAAATACGTGTCATCACTTGACCACACCATTTTGACCACACCATCCGGTCAAACGGTCGTCCACGACGAAGCGCACACAATGTGCTGCGGAACCGGCGACGTATCAGGGAGCTAGAGCTGTTTAAATATTCTCTTAGGCGCCATTGGTCCTAAATCCAAATCGTATCCAACTGACCTGTTTGTAGGCCGGCAAAGATCATTCATGTGCAGTTTGAAGCAAATCGGATTATGCATGTGGGATTTAGAAACAAACGTATGCAAACAGTGACCTGCTGCACCACACGCCGACTGACCAGCCAATAATAAGCGTTGAGACTAATCTAAAACATGCTCTATGGGATCACACTGCTGACAAGACACAAGTCGTCTTCTTTGGACCTGAAAGAAACTTCTTAAATAAGCCGCTGGTGATAAAATAAAAAAACCTGGTGTTTTTCTTGACCAGGACATGTCATTTAAATCCCACATTAAACAGGTTTCTAGGGTTTCCTTAAGATGATTAAATCATGGAAAAAGTAACACACCCAGGCATGGTGCAGCAGAACACTGTGACTCTTGATCCCGTCACTCACAGGCTACACCATTCAGAACGGGAGCAGGTCGAAAGCAACACACCGAGACCTTAAAGGAGTTGATGTTCCCCGAAATCTCCTTAATTTCGTTCTGTGTAGCACGTATCGTCCGACACAACTGCACAATGTGACGGCGTTTTGTGTAAAAGTCAGGAAAAAACCCTCCTCCGCTCTACGCATTCCCAGCGTCCCTTATTGGCACGATAAGAATAAAGAAAACATTTTTTGTGATCAGCGTTAAAGTGGCCAACCTGGTGCTTTTTGATTTGACAGAGATTCCTCCGCAAAGACTGCTAAGAAGTGGATGAAATTGTTTCTGTGCAGGAGACGCCGACAGCTGCCTTCGTCCCTGTGTGGAGGAATGAAAGACGGCAGGAGCAGTCGGAGAAGAAGATGAAGAGTATAAACCAGGGAGACATGGATGGATGGATGGATGGATGTAGGAGGAGAAGAGAGAGAGAGGGCTGATAAAGCCTGATCTGAGCCACGGGGCATTTATGGCTGTTGGGGAGGCAGTTTGAGGAGGGGGGGGGGTGGGGGGGACTGGTGGGAGGAGGCATTGTATGCTGTGTCCGTGCGTTTATAGGATTGAGCTCAAGTTTCCTTTGTGTTTCCATTTTGTTGAGGGATTATGTTCTTTGAGTGAGTTGTGCATGCAGGCAGACACACAGAGTGGAGGCGGAGAGGATGGGTGAGGTGGCTGAGGGGGGTGTGTGGGGGGGGGGGGGACGTGGAAGGAGAGAGGATGTCTTTGTTCAGAGCATTGATCATAACAAGACAGATAGCAGAGGGTGTGTGTGTGTGTGTGTGTTTCTGCTGGAGTGTGTGTGCGCGCTCAGCTCCGTGTGTGTTGGAGAGAGGGAAGCAAGATGTCAGGACATGTAAACCAGTCCTGTTAACAATTTAAAATCAATTTGCCTCCCAAGAAGGAACTGCTCTGCGAGACAATTTTTTTTTCTTCTTCTTCTTCTTCTTCCCTTCAAGCATTTTCCAGGACTTCGTCCGATCTGTACAGATATCAGTTACATAATCAGGTTTGTCTCTCTGCCCCTGGAAAGTTTGTCACAGTGTAATTACCCTGCACTTTATTTTTCTCTGCTCACTGCTGACATTTGCAGTGTCACTGATCAAACACTCATAATGAAGATACAAAAAAAAAAAAAAAAAGGGCTCCGACTGAGGCAGGAGGCGAGGCGGCTTTCTCTGAAGCGTGTCAACCGAAGCAACAGTTTAACTCCTTCCCATAAACCCCCGGGTGCCCTTCAACCCTGCCCCCCCAAACACCCCCCTCCCCAAAAAAAAAAACAAAAACAGCTTCCACTCACTAATCGATTGGGGATAGATGAAAGTCTGCGTCGTGGTGATAATCCGGGCACTTCAAAGTTTTCCAGCGTGTCTCATTTAAAATATACATCCTGGTGTGTTTACGTGGTTCCAAACCCGCTGGGTAACCATTGTGCTTTCCCCAACTTGTTAAAACACCACATGGTGCATTTGCATAGGATAACCAACATATAGCGAATCATTTGCATGCCTGAAAGTGCACTTGAGTAACCGTAATTACACGTGACACCAATTACTCTGTTACTTTGTATTAAATTATAATGGAAAATTCCACCAGAGAATTGGAGCCTAATTGCATCTTAATTTGCATAATTTTGCATATTAATCACATCTCAGATGAATAATAAATTTCAGTTTATTCTGTTTTTCTTAATGCATGGTTTAAAAAAAAAAGCAGGTTGAAGAATAATTTGTTGGCCAAAATTAAAGGAAATAAAAATAAAATAAAACAATCAGAAACTATTACTAAGAATATTTCGGAGCCATTTCCTCTTGTTAGGCATCGTTCGAGTCGAACATTTTTAATTATTTACCCTCACTTTATGAAATCAAGAGTTTGTCAAAACAGGGTGAGAAAGGAAGGAAATCTGATTTTCCTCCAAACTTTGTGAATTCATTTAAATATATCTCCAGCGCAGAAATGCCAAATTCATTCTACAACCAGAATTTAAATCGTATCCGTCCCTTTCTTTTCCCTATTTTTTTTTTTCTGGGCAACACCTGTGCCTGCTATTTTGTGAGGCTCTGTGCCAGCTCCCACAAAAACCAATACCTGTAGCCCAGACTAAATGTGAATTTAACAAAAACAACATATTTTCAGATTTAAAATAATGCAACTCTCGCCAGCAAAAAGTTCTCCTCAAAACCTCAGAATGAAAAGAAAATCAAGTTAAAGCTGCTCTCCCCATGATCTGATGTGGAAAATGTTAAAAACATTATTTTAATTATATTAGTAAAATGATTACTTTTTATTATCTGTATGTAATCTGTGCTATCCTTTCCTTTAGGGGGCCATCAAATAAATAAAAAAGAATGAGAAATATTTACGATAGAGAACTCTGTAGGCTTTTTTTAAGCGATAGAGTGCAGTTCTGGATACTCTAGATTTAAATTTATAACTTATTGAATTTGTGGATCTTTGCGCTGGTTTTCCTCCTAGTCTTCCTTTTTGTAGGCCCAGCAACAAATACACGTATTTTTAATGGAGCAACGATTTTGTCTTTGTTGTGTTCAATGTCTACACTTTTTAAACATTATTTAATCAATCTGATATTGTGTAAGACACGTTGGTACAGATGTGCTGGAAGGTTCAGGCTAGTCCCACCCAGATAAAATCTGTGGATGTTTCAATCTGAGAATGCTTGCAGCAACCTCACCTGTCACTGATGAAGCTGTCAGATCTGTGAACAAACCCAGACTCCGTGTACCTGCCTCGCACACTCTGGAGATTTGCTCTGAGCGCCCCCAGAGGGGCTCAGCGCGGACAACAGCGCCGCTCAGCGGCAGAGCACAGGAACCACACATCTGGTCCAGATGTCTGAGCGCACTGCGCACTCACAAGAACTCTGGGTAAACCCTGTAATGGCAATAGCATAACATCGCACTGAAAAAAAGACTAATTTGATAAATGTTTTTATATAAAAATAATCTGAAAAATATTGTTTTGCACAAAATAACTGATGGCACCTTAAATAATTTCCATAAAAACGTGCAGCTAGAATAAATGGTAACATTCTTTACTTTTTTAAAGTCCATCAGAGGATCCAGGAACTCCCAGTAATTAATGGCTAACAGGAAAACATGCCTTTAAAGTAAGAATGATCTGTGCCGATTCTTATATATCAGGAGAGGGAAACAACAACTTATCTAGACGCCTAAGCGTGCCTATCAAAGCGTGAATTAAAGAGTTTAACCTGCAGAAACTGTCACAAAAAGGTTGGAGAAGAACTTAATTGATGTCTTGCCATTATATGCAGAGGTTACTATGGCTAGGGACATAAAGAGAAACGTCCTAAGCAAATTGTAACAAAAGTGCTGCACATTTTTCTGAGTTTGTTTTTATACATCTGTACCAGTGGTGCAAATAAATATAAGACCTGAACAACAATGAAGAACATGACCTCACGGGAAAAGACAGATTGCCCGGATAACTATAAAATATTTAAGTTAATTCAAAATATTCTAAGTCTAAACTTTTAACACAAGGAACATTTAACTAGAAAAATAAGCACGCAACATCATTATAAAATAACTGCTACGATCCATGTATGTTTAATGTAATTAAACAATAATAACTGCGCGCTGCAGATGTAATCATCGATGAATGACCTTAGTAGTGCGCGTCTGCTTTCCCCTACGTGCGTCAGATCAAGCGCTCACACAGGTGAACAGCACAACTTGACCAGGTTTTATATTGAAATAATCTCCAGCAGCTCTTAAAACAACAGTAAATGAGCCAGAACAGCTTCCGGCCATGTTTAAATGGACTTTAATATGCTCCCCTTTGTTGAGTTTGCAACTGAGACCGATATAAAAATTAGTTCACTGCTAGTTCACCAACTTTAGAACAGATCTTTTCACAGATCCAGAGAAACCAATACACTGGTGTTTGTCTCCACCTACTGGAGACTTTTGGTACGACACCATCCCACCTTTAAGTTTCAACTTAAACCACAACATACAAAACGTCTAAGGGCGAGCTTAAAATGTTGATGTTCCTAGAACAAACGTTTAGTTGACAAAATAAATCAATCCAGTTTTACTAAGTAAGTGAAACAATCTTTGAAGGTACCATTATTAAAACTAAAATAATAAAGTACATACAGACTCAGAAGGCAGCATAATGTAAATATGCAACATTAACGAGCAAAAGAATCACGTTTAGGAACACAAAATATATAATTTAATGCACTATTTTTCAAATGAAATATGAATTCCTATTTATAACCCTGAAATTATTTATTCTAGCATAAAAAGGACCTTACCTGACAATGAGGCAGTTGTATAGATTTTAATCTTTATGCTCATCGTTACCAGCACCTTGTCACAAGGACGCCATTTAACTCCAGAAGAAAAGGCAAAGATTGCAAACTATCTCAGGAAAAAAAGTAGTTCTGTTCATCAACAAGATCAAGATCTTAAAGAACCAGAGCTAAAAGTTTAGCAAACTTCATCCTGCTAAAATCAGGAACACCCTATTAAATATTAATTTAATAGCAACAAAAATGTGTTTTCTCACCAAGCAAAAAGTTAGGACATAGTGCGTCCTATTAGCTATTGTTCAAAATACTTTCAGAGAGTTGCCTCTGGTAGCCAAGGAAAGTGGCGTCGGTCTGAGGAAAGCTTGTCCTAATCGTTTCTTTCAGGTGTGAAAATGTTTTCTTTTTTTTTTTTTTTCCTGTACAACCCACAACATCTCAATGAGACGAAGATCAACCTGGTCAGGACTTTGCGTTTTGTGATTCTCAGCGAGGCCCGTAGTACGGTCCAGTTCTGCCCTCTCACCTTTTCCTCAAGCACACTCTGATATCCAGTAGAATTCAGTTTAATTTATTTATATAAGTGCCAATTCACAACACATGTAATATCAAGGCACTTTACAAAGTTAATTCTATCAAATAATTCAAACAGGTTGCTTAAAATGTTTTCTATCTAAGGAAAGCCAGCAGACTGAATCAGGTCACTGACTTGCAACGTTCACTCCTCCTGCATGAGCATGTCGCATGCATGTAGCGACAGTGGAGAGAAAAAAACACCCCTTCAACAGGAAGAAACCTTCAGCAGAGCCAGGCTCAGTGTGAACGGCCATCTGCCACGACCGACTGGGGGTTTGAGGAGGCAAAGTAGAGCATACGCACAAAAAGAGCAAGCACTGACTCAGGAGTACTTTCTATGCGAGAGAAAAGTAGAAAGGTAATGGCGGTACTAGCTTGACTAGTGGCTTCGTCTAGGAGAGAAGAACAGCTAAGACGATAAGCTCTGAGCCAGCCTTCAGGTCTGGAGGATGAAAAAGAGCACATACAGTTGTAGTAAAAGTTCATACCTCTAGGAGAGAGACAGGGCTAAACACTGGAAGGCAGGGACAACTGTTACATCTATAGGAGAATGTAACGAAGACTCGGTTCGTTACCGGATAAGTGGACACATGCACCCTACCTGAAACGCACTTTTTGGTAGCACACGGCACTTTTTGAAGTTATTTACTAATGTGCACATCACCAGGGCTCTGGCCTGCAGAAATAAAAATGATAAATGTGATTTTAGTAACATCCTTTAAGTGCTAGTGTGTAGTGTATGTGGTGTGATGGGTTGATTGTTTTACTAACCTTCCTGTGTCTTCAGGTGTCTGACAAAAGAATTTAACCCAGAGACCTACTTAAAACCTCGGGCCAGACCAAGAGTGAAGAAGGCGGGAGGGGGGGTGGTTGAATGGTTTTACAATTGTTGGAGAATTATTTATTGTAATTGTGTCTGATTTAGGATTTGGTCTATTTAATTGATGAGTTTATTTCTACATAATGATTGGTGGGTTTTGAACAGAGGAATTTTACATTGGTTTTAAAAGGACTAATGTATGTACACCCCTCATGGTTTTAAGTGGTTTTACCAAGTTGGGTGTGGCCTCTTTAAAAAGCCAAATAGTTAATTCATGGCCTGCACTTGCACTTTTTGGATTTTTTTTTTGTTAAAATAAAAAGACACGGAAACTAAGGACATCAAAGCTACTTGACCATTCATGTTTTTGGTCGGTACCAGCACTGTTAATTCCACCGTCAGTGCCAGCCTGACCACATTGATCCACACGGTGGGATCGTGTCGACAAAGAACATGAAGTTGCTGTTAATGGTGGCTCAGCCAATGCCCCCCCCCCCCCCCCCCCCCCCCCCCCAAAGATCGTGTCACTACAAAACAGAACCCCAGGCCAGATGCAGCAGTGATGAAATAAAAACAGAGAGAGAGAACAGGATTCAAAGTTGAATTAACAGCAAATTCATAGTGGATGCATTCATGGTGCCCTGACCAGGTCCTGCAACAGCAAACCAAGACACTTACACCTCCACTGTTGGTGTGAAGTATTTCCTTTCTTTCTGGGATGCCATATTTGGTACCAAATATTTCCTCTGTTGTGGTGTTCAGTTCATTCGGTTTTGGGTACGTCTTTCCTAAGAACATTATTGCAAAGTCCGGGTCCCTGTCTATGTTTTGTCTGGTAAACCTTCGTCCAAGTTTGTCTTGAAACATATTTGTTCCTTTCACATCTATTCAGCTGTAGGTCCTAACTTCAAGACGAACTTGAAGGTAGAGCTTTGCATGTTAGGAGCACTTTTAATTGTCCCCTGTAGTGTAGTTTGTGTTCATTGTGTTCAAAGCTGATTATAAATTCTGCCGAGGCCTCTTCAAACCCTAACTAGACTAACACGTTGCTGGAATCTTCTTTCTGAGGGCTTCAGACAGCTCTTTAAATCTCACCACGGTGGTTACTGTCACTTTAACATTCAGGAGCACGCCAAACTACATGTCAGAGCTTTAAATAGGGCAAACCTCCTTCAAAAAGCCCAGCAATGATTCTCTAACCTCATAGTACAACTGATGTGATACACCTGTGTGTACATATTTACAATTTGGCAGGCATTTTTTTATTTAGTATTTATATTCCTATTATTATATTATATATTATATTATATTATATTATATTATATTATATTATATTATATTATATTATATTATATTATATTATATTATATTATAATAAACTGGAGTGCTAATCACCGTCTGTTTGAACGAGTCGCTTTGAAGCCACCAGCCGCCATATTGGTACTCCCTATTTCCCCCCAGTAACTAGGGAATATGTGCGCTACAGCATCGAATAACGAGGATTTTCTCATGTTCAGGGGGGGGGCTTAAGACTTTTAAAATGTCAAATGCCATATAGTTTTATGTTATGTTCTAAAAATATCAAGTAGGCCTACTGAGAAAGTCACGTGCTGAAATATTTTTCATTTTATTAATTTAAATATATATGTTTAACATTTATAAATATATAAATAACAATGTACAAAAACATATATTTACATATGTGTATACATATATATACATATATACATATAGCCTACACATACTTATATATATATATATATATATATATATATATATATATATATATATATATATATTTAATATGAATAACATGTAAAATATTTCAGCACCTAATTTCCTAGTAGTTCATAGTGTTAGTACATCCAATGACTGTAGAATTACCTGTGAAACGTTTTCACACAGCCAGAAAACGGCATGTTGTTGCAACCAAATCCTATGGGATTCTGTGAGAGTAGGGAGTAGCAAGATGGCGGCCAGTGACTTCAGTTTTTCGGCAAAATCAGCACTCCAGTGTATAATATAGCTCAGTGGTCCTGATATGTTACATGCTGTCTTTTCTAAGGTGGGAGCAAAAAGTTTCCGTACGGTTGCAGTTGCAGTTGCAGAGTTTCCTACAGCACCTAAACGCAGCAGCCGTGCGTGCGCGTCATGCCGACCAAAAGCATTGTGGGTAGAACATGGGGAGAATTGCGTAAGGTTACGGCAGGCTTCAGAACCGCTGGATGCAGCGTGTGACCCGCGGTCCTTGGTCCTGTCGCTGCCCGCCTCCCCGCTCCCATGCAGCGGGTCACCGGCCTGGTTGCACGCCGGCAGGTCCGCGGCCTCGCTGCCGGGGTTCAGAGCGGGAAGAGCGGCTCGATCTGCTGCAGGCACCCGGCTGTCGGGCTCCTGCACCACCGGTGTCAACAGCGGGCGAGGTTGTGCACGGCTCCCGCCCGTCCTGTGGGCGTGAAACCCGGGCAGAGAAGCTCCGGGTGGAGGTTCGTGTTTGCCGGGGAGCAAGGCAGACTGTTCAGCTCCCAGGCTGGAGCCGAGGAGCCGCCGGGGAGCCCCGGATCCCAGCCCCGCATCTCCGTGGTCGGCATCCCAGACCCGCTCACCTGGATCCGGTGTAAAGTCATAACGTTCCTGATCGAGCTCTACTTTCAGGTGGACATCAACTCTGCAGAGTTTCACAGAGGAGTGAAGCAGGTAAACTACACGATATGCAAAAAAAAAAAATAATGATATAACTGTGAAGATCAACTCTTAGTTTTGCATTAAACTGTGGTGGGCTATTAGAAGAAGTCTTCCAAGGTCGACGGAGAGCTGCATGGATGTTTGTGTGTAAAACAATAACACACAGTAAAAGTCTAAAGCTTCTCATCACCAGCAAATTTAAGAGTGATGATTGTTGGACAAACAGGGGCAGTTCTATACATAATGTCATTTAAAAAAGTTTATTGTACTTCTTCAGTTGAAAAAAATGAAACTCATATATCATTTAGACTCTCTAGAATTTAGATTCTACACAGTTGTGTATTAGAAATGTTTAGTTCATTTTTTTCGCAGACTATTTGAATGCTACAAAGGTCCTGACCCCAGCTGCAGTCCATGCTTTTTGAATCTGCCCCAAACCCTTGAACGCCCCTTCCTTCACAATCATCTCAAGTCAGAGGGAAACCTTGCTTGTGCAAAGTTTTCTGCAAAACCTTTTCCTTCCACTCAACTTTCCATCAATGTGCTTGGATAAAAGCATAGGGCTGCACAATTTAAATTGCCATCACAATGAAAATCCATCTTCTTCTTCTTCTTCCTTTGGCTTTTCACTTTCAGCGGTCACCAGAGTCATCGGTCTCTTCCCTGACCAACAGTAGTCCCTCTTTCCACCGGTACCCTGTGGTTCACCAGCACCAATCGCATTCATTTGGGCCTCGACCGATCCGCTTTGGAGAACATGTTTTCAACTCGCATTGTAGATGTGGCAAAGAGTTTTTACACTGTATGCAACCAACGCGTTTATTCGGGTTTGGGACCGGCAGAAATGGGACACTGTGACCCGAGCCTCAATGGGATGCGATGTTAATTCACCAAACGACTGTGTGGAATGCAGCACACTGCAAAAAGTGAACTTAATGTAAGTAACATTTTCTTGAAATTAGTGTATTTGTCCTTGATTTGAGCAGGTAAATAAGATTATTTGCCAATGGAATGAGTATTTGAACCCCTAAAATAAGATATTTAGATATACTGCACTTGAAAATGAGATGATGCAAATCAGTTGTTCCTATTTTAAGTGCAAAAATCTTTTTCCATTGACAGATAATCCTATTTAGCTGCTCAAATCCAGGACAAATACGCTCATTTCAAGAAGATTTTACTTACTTTTAACTCCCTTTTTGCAGTGTTGGATATTATATTTGAAGTATGGGGAATGACGCAGCCGACGGCGTCCACAGAGAGTGTTGTGTCATATTGAGCAAGGGGAAAGGCAGAAAACGTTTTGTATTTTTTTTACAGCTGATATCTTAATCATAATATTTAACAATAATATTGCCATCTGATAATTTTCTAATACTCCGTGAGCAGGCAGCTTCTTTAGCAACAATCTGTTGGAGCTTAAGCCATCGGTAAAAAAATTCTTATGAATTTAATGAAATACGTTTGCATATATTGATGTATGTAGTCCTACAAAATAAAAGTCTTTAATTATATAATGATAAATAACCAAAGTAAAACTAAAAATCCGCCATGATTCTTTTATTCCCCTCATGAATACCAGCCTCTGGGGGAATGTTCTGAATTTAGGGTCTGACTAGAAAGACCACCACACTTGCAGAAATCCAGCCACTCAAATCTGACCGTGTTGGAGGTCAAATAAAGCTGAGATCTTGGATTGCAGTGCTGCAGTCGCCATCGCAACATCAATGCGCGCTATGATGTCGTGATGGCACAGGGTTGCTTTGGAGCTATGCGTTCACATTCTGCCCGCCGATAACATATTTGACCCGACGGATGGACTTATAGACATAGAGTGACATATCTTTTAAGAGCTGAAGCCCATAGAGGGCAATGGGGATGCACTGCAAAAAGAGAACTAAAAATAAGTAACATTTTCTTGAAATTAGTGCATTTATCCTTGATTTGAGTAGGTAAATAAGATTATCTGCCAATGGAGTGAGTATTTTTACCCTTAAAATAAGATAATTAGATACATTGCACTTGAAATAAGATGATGGAGATGAATTGTTCCTATTTTAAGTGCAAAAATCTTATTCCATTGGCAAATAATCTTATTTACCTGCTCAAATCAAGGAAACATGCTCTCATTTCAAGAAAAAAATTCCTATTTTTAGTTCTATTTTTGCAGTGTGTGAGGTCATCTCAATTGAGATTGTCATTGTAATCTCGATTGAGATTAATATGACAACTACAAGTTTTCCTAACAATGTGCATTTGTATAAAAAGTAACATTTATTTATAATAAACCTTGGTACAACACAGGTTAAATTGTTAAACAGTAAAAAGATTCACAGTAACATCCTGACATAAAAGCCCTAATAAAACAAGGTTTTCAATAGGGCTGCACCAATATGGTAATTGCATTTGCAATATAATCACAATTTTAAAAAACACAAACAGAATTGTGGAGGTCAGCAGTTTTAGGCTGTGTAAAAAAAAGAATGGATCAGACGGGTCCTTTAGGTGTCGGTAGTATGTTTAAAGTGGGTTTGCCTCCACATGGAAGGGAAAAGAGTTGCAGTAGTGAGATAATCTAATTGTGTTGTTTTAGAGTTTATGTAATCATACTTTTTTTTTACCAGAAAACTCACCACAGCATTAAGTACCGATCAAACTGTTTAATACACAGGCTTGTTTGTTGGTTGCACTTTATGTTCAACAAGGATTGGTGTCCAATTCAACTAGCTATTCTCTTGAATAATAATATTCTGATTAATTAAAACAATTACATTTCTTGTTTTAAATAGTCCTTGTTTACAAGCATCTTTATCTACAGGCCATTTTTGTTGCTTATGGTTAATGCAGAGAAAAGTCTAAATCCAATCACAATCGCAATTATAGTTGAAGTATATCGCTATTTAGATTTTTGGCAAAATCGTACAGCCCTAATTTTCAAAAGGTTCTCCTCCTCCATCCCAGGCTTTGGTCCATGTTTCCAACAAGATGTCCAGAGGGAGATACCACGAACTGAAAGGAGTCATCACCGATGAGGTAACACAATAACCTTTGACTGCAGATTGGGCTCAGGTTTTAAAAGTTTAGTGCTTAAGCTGTGTCAGATGAACAAGTTACAGAAACATTTCATTTAAAAACAAAATCCCCAATGTCTCCCGTGTTGTTTCCGAAGATGAGGGAATATGTGGAGGAGAAGTGCAAGTCCCTCACTAAGGCTCAGAGGAGGCAGCTTGCGGTCAACATGGAGGACATCATATTTGTGCTGCCGGAGGACATCTCGGTAGTGTTCGATGAGCACGGTGAGTTCTGCTAAGCTGGGTGTGGAGCACTGAGGGAGAAGCTGCTCCTCTCAACTTCAGAGCTCGGGTCTGAGTCAGTGTTGATCCCGAAAAACGTACGACCCTTTAAATCTTCCGCACAATCTCTGCTGCCACCCGAGCCGCGCCGCGCAACGGTCTCCCTCAATCCCCGCTCGCTCTCCTTGCAGGCCGCAAGTTCTGCTTCGTCGTCATGAGGTTTTGGCTCGTCTCGTCACACGAGGGTCCCGACGACCCAGAGGGCACCAAAATCTTCAAGGTGGCCTCTAGTGAAGACGGGAGCCCACAGAGGAAACTGGCAACTGCTGTTTACGAGTGAGTGTTGGACTCAACCAGAGAAAAAATGTGCAACAGCGCTCTCCTTAGGGAAGATTAGAGCTGCACAGCAGATCAAATTGCAGTAACCTTGTGTGGTTACTTGGTCACTATATTTGGTACGATGTTATTTAAGTTCGACGGATGCAAATTCTGCACTTTATAAACAAACTTGTCTGTTGGCTGGATGTTTAAGGCCTGTTTTTATGAAATTTTTATTCAGATTCGGAAGAGATCGGCAAACACAAATAAGGACTCAAACACTGTTTCTGTTAGAATATAAGGCCCACATTTATTATTCCCCACAGAACACAGCAACACAAAACAGCAAGCACTTCGCACACGCAATGTAGCAAGCACTTAAAGCCTGGCAAGCTTTCAAACAGGCGTGATGTTCCATCTCTTACCATATAGGACTGGGAAGTCGGTCAGTCCGGTTAGAGCACAATCCACGCGGCCGGGCGTCCATACAACCCACGGCTGACTTCAACGAATGAGGGCGGTTCCCTCCTTTTTACACCAATAAACAAAGTATCAGATAGGAGCGAGAGCGGCCCGTTCTCTCTCTCTCATCTGAGCTTTTCGTCCCGTTTCCAAAACAAAAACCATTCCCAGCATCTCAGCAGTGTGTGAAGCAAAATAATATGGCAAACTCGGATAATAGCGCAAATATAAGCAAAATAAGGAATACAGAATCAGTCTTTCCCACAACACATTGTCATAGGTTCCCACCACAAGTTAAAACAAGTTATAGCAAAATAACACATGATGTTCTTAGTTTTATGTGAACTCAAAAACAAGTAATATAAGTGAAACAAGTTATATAACTGAGCAGGTTTTCCCATAATGCATTGTTAAAGAGCAAAAATAATTCTTTAAATTATCACGGCCCTTGACGCAAAATTCCTCATGTATATGTTTTGTAGGTGAGATCCTAAAGCTCATGAAGAGTGTTTGGGGGTCTTTATGAGGAAGGAAAAGGTTGAATGTGAGTTGCTTGTAATATCTTCATCGCAATATTTGGCAAAAGAATCACAATTACATGTTTAATGTGGTGCAGCTGTAGGGATGCCCTGCGCCGTCCTCCTTTAACGCACAAACAACAAAACAAACTCTTCTACTCCTCTACGTGCAAAGAAAAGAACCCAGCAGAACGTGCTTCTGCGCAATTTAAAAATGTATTCAGTATTTTTATGAAGCAGAAGCTGTAGACTTTCTTCTGGTAAATACAGTCTTTTTTTCCCCCTCCAAGAAAGAATAAGATTTCAGGGTTTGATCCAAAGGGTCGCAAGTTAAATTCATGGCAAATGCACAACAACAGTGAAACACGTTACTCTGAAGACATATGAGTATGAGTTGCTGTTTCTGTGGAAAAAAACAAAAAAACTTTATTAAAGCCTCCAAGAATACAGCATGAAAGTAAAAAAAACAAAACAAAGTCCAACAATGCTATATCCGTGCCCTAATATACAGTCATTCAGAAACGCAGGATTTGGTAGAGTTTCTGGGAAACTGCTGCTTAAACAAAAGGAGGAAATCGTTTCACACCCGACGCTTTCAGTCAAAGCCTCTTTCTGCTCTTCCCTGTAATCCAGTTAGTTGTTGGACCGCAGTGTGTGGCACTTCTACCTAATACCGCCGATCTGGTTAGGCAGATTTCTGTCCCTGTGGTCTGAGACTCCCCTCTGGGAAAGCCTGTTACCTGCGAGCATTATCCTAAAGGCGAACAGACCGTCTGTTAAGCTGGATAAGAAAGCTTCTTTCACAATCTTATTACGGTGCACTGCAGAGATGTTCACACTCCTTAGAACTTTTTTCACATTTTACTGTATTACAACCAATAACCTCAATGGGCTTGTAGAATGTGATGGATCATCACTAGTGCATAACTTGGTGCATAACTATGAAGTCAAAGAGTCTATAGTTGTTTTTTACAAATTAAACCTTGGAAGTGTGGGGTGTGTTTGCATCCAGATCCCCTGAGACAATCGTTTGTTGAACCATCTTTTGCTGCCATTACAGCTGCAGGTCTTCGGGGGAATGACCGTCTGTTAAGCTGGATCTACCAACATCTAGAGACTGAAACTTTTACACATTGTTCTTTGCTAAATACCTTAATGAGAGTCATGGGTACTTGTTGATGACATTAAAATTATTTCTACGAGCATTAAAAAGCATTAGATTAGGGTTACTCATTCCTGTATAAACCCTGTAACCATACCATCGTAGCTCTGGTTGTATGTTGAGGGTTGATGTCCTGCTGGATGGGGAACCTCTGCCCAGTCTAAAGTCTTTTGCATCTTCCCATCAACCCTGAGCAGCTAACTTTTGTAGAGTACATGAGTAATGGTGGTTTCCTCGACTAATGGCTGGTTCACACGGCAGGATTTTCAAAGCCTAAGAGACACCACAAGTAACGCTAAAAATATCTAAAAGTAAACATGTTTGTTCGTACAGTGGTGTGGTGTTTAGTCAGACCGCAAGCACCACAAACGAACAGATTTCGCTTAAGATCATTCAGATGTCAGACGGGAAATCTTGTGTTCAGGGAAAATAAACATAGACGACCTGGAAGAACAATGGCGATAGTTTGTGTACTGATTTTTAACAGAGAAAAAAACGTAACAAAAAGAAAAGCTGTTAGCTAAAGAAGTGGAGACCACGAGACTGGAGGCTCTAAGCTTGCTGCACTATGATATGGAGGCAAGCCGGTGTTTTTACCACGCTGGGAATCCCTCACCTCTCTTTCTGATTGACTAAACGTCACAATCAACTGGCTCCATGCTCATTTGTCTTTGAGAAACACCACACACGGGGCAAGACATTCCATGTTGAATATACCTGATTTGAGTTTGGAGCGGTCCTTAAGTACCACCGAGCGAAACTGATCGGCCTTAACACACCACACAGGACAAGAATATCTCTTTAGATTTTTTTAGAGACACAGATAATCTGCGCCTCTCGGAAAGGAGAGATCGGGCGAAAGTCGGGCTAAAAATCCTGGCGTGTGAACCGGCCTTAAGCTGTGGATTTCTGCAGCCCCTACAGAATTATTTTATTAACGGTCTCCTTACCCAGCCAGTCAGTTTGGGGGGGGCGGGGGGGGGTTGCCATGTGTGGCAATCTTTCTGGTAATGGAGTCTGTTTACTAATACGCCGGTCTCTTAAGGCATTTGATTGTTCTCTGTTTTTATCAGAGTACCAATGCATCCCATACATTTTATGCTTTTATTTGCAAAATGAATGATAGTCCTGTATCATTTTCCTTCTACTCTTGTTCTGCTTTACTTTGTGCTGATGTATCTCATAAGGTCCTAGTAAAACACATAAGTGTTGTTACTTTTGCAAAGCACTGCATGCGAACCCAAAAACAAAACTTAGTTTAAATGTAAGAACGCATCAGTCCAGCTTTTTCTGAATGATAAAATTCAGGATCAGACAATGATCAATTTCATAATTGCACCATCGGACCTGAGCTGTCGGCCGGTCACCACCTGGTAGTGGGTTGGATCCAGTGGCTGGGTTTACCAGTTCTGTTCGGCAACCTCCATTAATGGGTGGTGAGGGTGAGCTGGGAGGATCTGGCAGAGAAACCTGCCTGAGAGATCTTTAATTCACATCTTCAGAAGAATTTCTCATTTCCCAGGGAGGTTAGGGGCAGGGAGTTGGAATGGACCATGTTCAAGACCTCTGTTGTGAATGCTGTTTCAGGAGCTGTGGCCGGGAGGTTATCACTGCCTGTCGTTGGCAACCATAGGACCCACTGTTGGACACTGTTGAATTAAAGCTGTCAGGCTGAAGAAGGAGGCCCTTAGAGTTTAGCTGTCCTCTGGGACTCCCGAAGCAGCTTCCAGGTACTGGGTGGTTAGGTGGTCACAAGCTTAGAGAGACATTCGGTTTGTTTCAAGGAAGTTCTGAAAAACTGTTCGGCGACTCAGGGGAAACTGGGACCATCCCAAGCTGTGTGCGCTTTGGGAGGGCGACTGCTGGCCTGGACAGAGGAGCATCCTAAAGCAGTGGAGGGAGCACTTTGAGGTCACCATGTCCTCCGGAGGGAGCAGAGCCTGAAGACTTAGGATAGTGCACTTCCATTACTATAGCAGACATTACTGAGGTACTTAAAAAAAAGCTCTCCGGTGCCAGGGCTGGATGAGAGTCGGCCTGCGTTTCTGAAGGTTCTTGACTTTGTGGGGCTGTCATGATTGACACGCCTGTCCAGTGTTGCACGGAGGACTGGGGTGGTGGTCCCAGTTTTGAAAACGGGACCAAAGAGTGTTCCAATTATGGAGAGGTCATACTTCTCAGCCTCCCTGGGTAACCTTACTCTGTGCCAAGGCTCCAACTGATTGTTGAACCTTAGATCGAGCAAGAGCAACGTGGCTTTTGTCCTGGCCTTGGAATGGTGGACTAGATCTTTACCCTCACTGAATTGCTGAGGTGGTCATGGGAGTATCCATCTCCGGTTTGCATGTGTTTTGTAGATGTGAAGAAGGGCTTTGACCTTGTCCCCTGAGGTATTTTGCAAGGGGATGCTGTGAGGGGTCTTGGTGGCTTTTAAGGGCTATCCAATGCTAAAGTGTTTTTGGCATTTTCACCACAAAGTCCAGCCTGTCTTCAGTGGACGTTGTACTTTGCCAGAACTGCCTCAAGGCATAGTCGTTGAGAAGAGGGTTGGGAACCTCAGGATCTGATTTTGCTTTTGGCAAATATTGTGGTTCTGGTTGCTTCTTCAGTCTATGACCTCCAGAGTGCATAAGAGAAGTTCAAGCAGCTTATGGTCTTGTTCATGAGTGAAGGCAGGATGGAACAGGAAATGGACAGATTGGGGCTTCATCTGTAGTAATGCGGGCGCTGCTCCAGTCTGTTATGGGGAAGAGCTGGGCCAAAGGGCAAAGCTCTTGATTTTATCGGTCCGTCTATCTTCCGACCGTCATGTATGGTCATGAGGTAAGGATCATGACTAATAGAACAAGATCCTGGATACTAGCAGCTAAAAGGAGATCTTTTGGAGGGTGGCTCGACTCAGGTTAGCTCTGGTCAGTCTTAGGATACGATCACACTGCAGGTCTTGATGCTCAATTCCGATTTTTCTTTTTGTTGTTGCTGAAATCATATTTATTTATTTTTAGGTGGCTGTTCATACTGCCATTAAATGTGACAGTCATCAAACTTTTGTCTGAACGGTTCAAGACCGTAAAACGACCCGCATGCACAGCTTACAGAAGATGTCACACAGCAGCACACTGTTTGCGGAAGTAATGGTGAATGTCATTATATCTAGAAGTGTTCAATAAAGTTTTGTTTAAAAAAAAAAATTAAAATCAAATAAATAAATAAATGCGGATACCAGCCGGCATCTCTCCTTGTTGGTATTATTAGAAAGCTGTTGCACAATGGGTGCCAACAATATTAAGACCGCATATTAGCAAGACTAAGTAAGGTAAAAAGAAAGCAGCACAGCTATTAACGGTATTTTATGGAGCGCTAACTGCTACTACTGTTTGTGGATATGTAGTGAGAGCTTGTAGTGACATGAAAGACGGATAAAATGCAACATGACCGTTCAGACAGCGGAGGATACGTATCCAAATTAGTCCCACATAGACAAAAGATCAAATTGGACCGTTCACACTGTGAAAAGGACATATATGAGTCACATATGAGCAAAAAGATCAGATTTGGGTCGCATGTCCCTACAGTGTTAACGTAGCTTTTGAGATGGGGTGAGTAGCTCTTTTATCGAGGGAGCTCTAAGTAGAACCAGTGGTTGGATGAAGGGAAGGATCTTCTGTAGCAATACCAAATATAACAAGGAAAAAATTGTTATATAAGTTTTTTTTCTTAAACATACTTGTCTCCATCTTCACAGGTTCCACGGAGAGCTAAAAACGGGAACCTCTCCTGATTGGATGGTAACAACTGTTTGGCACTGGCACTGGAAAGTAGCTGAGTGAATTCACTTTATGACGTCACCAGGATACAACAACAAGGAGGACTGTCTGCTAAATGTGCATTGTTTGGGAGAACACACTCAAAGCGGATTTCTGTCATAGGAGAAGAGACTTGTAGCTCTGACGCACTCAGAACTCGGCAGCAGATTCAGTCATGGCTGAAAAGTATGGTAACCTTTTTGCCAATCATTTAAGGGTTTACATTTAAAGGGGACATATCATGCTTTTCAAATTTAGTTTTTCACATTGAAAACATTCAGTTGGGGTCTATATAAAGTGGAACTGCAACGCTTTGGTCTGAATTCCTAGTTAATCTCCCCCTGCGTTGTTCTTTTTGCCCCTGTTCTGAGGTGCGCCTCAGAGCAACTCGTTTTGGTGCTGTCTCTTTAAAATCACAGCGGAAAATAAAAATGGTGGATTCGCCAAAATTGGTATGCTGGAAGTCCATTACCTTGATTAGCAGCTCGGCAGCAAATACTGTGACGTAACTGTTCAAAAAACTTAATAGAGAACAGAGAAAGCTGAATGGCTTGAAAAATATGACCCAACTAGAATATAAAGATACCTACGCAGCCCCTGGAGAGTCTACATTGAGCTTTTCTACACTCCTACAGACTCCAAGTACACAACAAAATGTGTTTAACGGCTAAAAAAGTGGATTTTGCATGATATGTCCCCTTTTAAAGACATACAAAAATCCTTATGGTTTTTAGAATTTGGGTAAACACAACCTCAAATGAATAAGGATAGACATGTGTCACCATCCCACCATTTCTATCATGGAAAAACCCCAAAACTAAAACTTTGAAGAGTTAACTTGATACCATCATGAGACATAAACATTGACAGAGAGACTGTTGTTGTTGCTCATCTATCTGGGAAAGGTCCTAACAACAAGGAGAGAGTTGAGATTGAACAATTGGTCTGACCTCAAGATGAATGATTGTGATTTTCATACACTGCTTCTGCATTTGGGTTTTATTCATGACAAATATTGATATGATGTGAAATTTTGTTCATTTGCGGTTGCTTTTATCTAATTTTTAAGACCTGTTCAAGGCTATGCCTATGCAAAGGAAAACATTGAAAACAGGTAAACCTACTTTTAGCCTAACTGTAAACAAACCCATATCCTACTTGAACTATTCCCTTGATGCCTTTAACACTCCAGAACATTTAAATGTTAGGACATTAAAATTTTTACCACAAACAGTTTTTCCCCCAGCAGCTTTTCCTACATTCTTTTGTGTCAGTAGTTCTGTTTTCATCACCTAACCAACATAAAGCATGAAACCCATTTGACATTTCAGCAGATTGTAAGTATGCAATTTCCAAACAGCCTGTAAAACCTCAACCTGTAAAAAAAAAAAATGATTTAGTTCAAAACCCATTTTACCAAAGTGAAGAATGTTACTCAGGACCGCTGAGTTTTGTATTATGTTCTATAAATAAACTGCTTGATCTTAAGGGAGTACTACACGCATGAGCCTTGATTTAAACCTGAGCATTATCATACCGGCTTTCATCACAAATCATGTTTACTGCAGTCTAATTCAGTAAAATTGTCTTCTTGTAGTCCCTGATCCCCACATAACCACAACTAGCATAACTGCTGATACTGCTGCAGCCTTAAGGGAGGAGTCCAGCACATCAAAGTCTGCTAACAGGCCTTGATGATTGCAGTCGTTTGTTCTGCTCATGTTGGCTGGAACTACCTGAACCTTAAAGAGGCAATACAATGATTAAAATGCATAGAAAAGGTGGTCATTGTAAACTTACCAAACTCCCATGGTGCCTCCACCCCATGTACTTGCACGGTGCACCCCTGGTGAAAATGTTATAAAAGTATCACATCAAAAATGTATTCACCTTTCAATGCAACTAATGTGAGATTAAGCAGCAGGTGGTCATTTCTGCAGCGTGTGAGAGTGCAATGGCATGTTAGAGCTACAGAGTTCACGTGATGCAGTTTATCAATATGCCCACAAATATCTGTTCCAAGCTGGTTTTATTTTTTTGGGGATCAAAATGGAATAGAAATACCTTTATCTTCCCACAATATGGAAATGTGGGTGTGGCAGTGACAAAAACACTGTAGTTACACTCTGTATTAAGTAATATGAATAAAAAACCCAAAGCAAAAGAGGATGAACATATCAGAAAGGGGAACAAAAGGGGGAAAATGCAATTATTAATTGATAATACAGCATATATTCTGGTTAAAAATGCATAAATTCCATTAAAGCGCTATTCAAGGGGAAGAAAAGGAAAAACAGGAGCTGATTTACACACATTGTTGTGTAAATCAGCTGCTGTGTACAAGAAAACACCTTTGTGTAACTAAAGCATGTGCAAATGTACGTTAGCATCTAAGATACTAAATGATTCTTAATTGGCTCAGAACCGATGCAAAAATTAGCATGTATGGAAACACTTTATGAGTTTGTTATAAGCAGCAGAGATTATAGAGTCAGCTGGGATGAAGGACTTGGAGAAGCACTCCTTGGAGCATCTGGGATGCAGCAGTCTGTCACTAAGAGCTCTGCAGCTCAGCAACAGCTCCATGCATGGACATGGAGACATTGTCCATCGGTGATGTGATTTTCTTACAGTCCTCCTCTCTCCCACCACCTGCTCTGGGTCCAGGGGGCATCCCAGGACAGAGCTGGCCGTCTTGATGAGTTTATCCAGCCACTTCCTCTCAGCTACAGATAAGCTTCTGCTTCAACAGACCACACCATAGAAGATGGCTGATGCCACCGCAGAGATAAATGAGGTCTTCAGGAGTTTCTTTTGCACTCTGAAAGATCTCCTGTGCTGACAGGATCTTAATGCTACTGGCCTCTAGCTGTTGAGGATGTCTGCAGCATGCTGGGCTGGGATGAGGAAAGGGACGGATGGTCAAACCTTAAAAAGTACTCATTCAGCTTTTTTAACACTTGCATCCACACTCTGGATATGTTAGGACAGGTGTCTGCAACCTGCGAGTCTGGAGCCACAAGCAGCTCTCTGGGCCTTTCCTAGTGGCTCTTATAACTTTGGTTAAAATGATAAAGAACCAAGTAATGTTTTTAAATATTGATATTCAATGAATAATGACATTGAATTTCCACTGTACTCTATAAGTACCAGTAATATACCTTTAGATCTATTTACCTTGTCAATAAGTTGGAAATTGTGTGCTATTTTTTTTTTTACGTAATTTAATTTATATAGTCAAATATAAAATCCCATAAAAGAAAATATAACTCGACTTTTTGCAACCCCTTTTTCTTTAATTTAAACCCCACAAATAGATGTGAAATCATGGTTCTTCAAAAATGAGACCACATTTTCTATAGGTATTTATAAAAAAACTACAAGTCACATTTGTGGCTCTAAATTAATTTTATTTAGCTGGACTGAGGGTAAATTGGCTCCTTCGACAGCGAAGGTTGCTAACCCCAGTGTTAGATGTGGGAGCATACTTTTTCTGATGTCGTAATTTCTTCCAACACCTTTAAAACAAAAGGTTTAAATGAAAAAGGATTGGAGTATTAACCTTATTTAAGAAAAGCGCCGAGCTCCAGGTAAATTTTGACATATAGAGTTAATTTGTCTCCACACCTTTGCAGTATTTTCTGTCTGACTTCTCAAACAACCAGTTGGGATTAACAGATGGTCTAATGGGTGTTTTGGTATATTGTCATACCCAATAAACCCAGTAAACTGTCTTTATTATGCTGGCGGTGTTGGTTGCCCACTTGAGGGCGCTGGAGATCTGCAGACGTGGGTATTTAAAAATACGCATCATCTCCTCAGCTTCCTCTCTGATGAAGAGGAGGCTCTAGTCTTCCCGTACTCTGAGCATGTCATTTTTTTTTTCTTCAAAAAGATGCACCAGTTTTTTTCCTTAAGTCAACAATTTCTTTACCTTGCTGTTTGTAATCTTCATCTTCATTTATCTGGGTGCACCTCAGTAGTTGAAACTACCATACGAATTTTACTTATGTAGCGCTTTAAACACCTACAAAGACCAAAGTGCTATACACAATCATAAGATGCAAAATGGTAAATAAAAGTAGTAATAAAATGAAAGTAAAAAACACGGTCAACATCTCAGATTGTGTTAAAAGCTAAGGAAGCGATGGGTTTTAAGAAGAGATTTAAAATCAGAAGGTGAAGAGGCCTGTCTAATGCCCAATGGAAGGTCATTCAGCAGCTTGGGGAAATACTGAAAACTGGAACCCGTATGAGGTTATTACACACTAAGTGGTGTGTGTCCTCCCCTCATGAAGCAAGAACTTGTATGGAGCTCAGTTTGCAGTTGATGCTAATTTTTGTTGTTTTGTTTTAAGAAGTTAGTTTTTTTTTTTGGCAACTAGTGGCCCTAATTCACTAGCAGCTGGACAGGATGTTGGGTGGGGTTAGAGTTTGGACAGAGTAAATGTCCCAGTCCCAGGGTTTTCTGGGACAGCTGTGTCGAGGACTATAGTCTCATCTGTGAAGCGCCTGCTTTACCACGGAGCCACATGACACCCTGAAGGTATTTTTTACTTAATATTTACCCTTTTCCCAAATAATGAGACCAGTTGTCACGCTGTCGCCCAGCTTCTAGTTGGTCTAGCCCCGTTCCAGCGTTTTGGAGCGCTACCAACTTTTGCTGGATGTTCTTTCAAAGCTTTTTTATCATTTTCCATTGTGGAGATTGGAGTAGAGGAAATCGAAATTGTGATCTGATCTTTGATCGTTGAATGATCAATTGATTGAGTGAGCTGTCACAAAACAAATTCTGATGTGTTGGTAGGAGAAAAAAACAATTACATTCAATAAATGTACGTGCAAATTGATTTGAATGTCTATGTAAGGTTTGTCTTTTTGTCCCCTAAACTGCTATGAAAAATGAAAACCTAATTTCTTTCTAAGTGAGCAAACTTATAAAATCAGCAGCACATGTTCAAACACATTTCCCCTTAAAGGTACATCAGTGTCCTTCCATGTGAAAATATTTGCCACAAAATTTCATCTGTTGGCGTAAACGACAAACGGTGCCAAAATTCTCCACCTTTCTGTTAGAAACACGTCACCTGTTTAAAAACGTCACATAACGCTCATTTATAAATGCTGTCTCGTTGCATTCTTCAAACTGGCTCCTGCATTATTAATGATAACAAAAACCTATGAGCAACAGAAGGGACGCTGCCATTAGCGGCTCGTTTATTCATGCGTAATGACAGACGTGGAGGATTAGTCTAATTTTTCTGTAAAGGAATAAGGGCTGTCTGTAAGTTTGCGTGGGTTTTTTTTTTTTTTTTTTTTGGTTCCAGCTGAACGTCTTGTGGAGTCATAATGAGATTAAGTGAGAGTGGCTGGCCTAGCTCGTGTTAGAACGTGCACAGATATGTAGAAAACACTTTAAACAATTTAGCACGCCTGTAAATCACTCTAAAGCACACAAAAGCCAATGTTTTCCTCATAGTTTCAAACTGTTTAATGTTGTTTCATTTGGATTAGTCACTGTTGAGTGCCAGCCGGTGTCATTAATTTAATTAATCCAATCCTTCTAATTGGATTAAGCCGTCTCACTCAGTTTAATGTTGGTTAATGTAATTTAATATAATGTGAATATGTTTTCGAATGCAACCTAAAGCTGAAAGGACTGGGTGTTTTTTTTTTTTGTTTTTTTTTAGCTGCAGGAGAGCTGAAACTGAACAATCAAATATCCAATGTTTCACGACCAAAGCTTTTACTCCATGCAGCCCTGAGAAGGTGTTCAGGAAGCCCAGGTTGCTTTAACAGCGGCCTTCGGGTCTTCTGCATCGTTGGGTCCGTGTCTCTCATCTTCCTTTGGACATGGCTGCATAGATTCTCCGTGGGTTTGGGTTGGGCCATTTTTCAGGCCAGTTAAGCATCGTCATACAATGGCCTTTGAACTTGACACCATGTACCAACACCAGCAGCTTGGGAATGGACCCTACTTATCACTGATCATGGAAATTTCTCACTGGACCTACAGCAACTTGGGTTCTGTGCCTTAACACTCACCCTCCAGACTCTGGGAAGAAACTGTCCACTTCTTTTTCTCCAGGTAAGACGTTTCTGATGTTTTGAGCTCAAGGGTGGCTTAAAACAAGGAATGTGAGTTGTAGCCCCTGTTCTGGATACGTTTGTGTGGAGGCTCTTTAAGAACCAGAGTCCAGCAGCAGCCCATTTTTCCACTGTTCTTCTGGGATAGTCCTTTATGAAAAGCCAGCTTCTTTCACAAGGACGTCTTGTGACTCGCCCTACTTGTAGAGTTTGTCAATGACAGCTGGAAAACTGTGAAGTCAGCAGTCTTCTCCATGATTGTAAAGCCCACAACTGAATATTTTTATTTCAGTAACCTGTCCCCCCCCCCCTTTTTTTGTCTTTTGTTCTAATTTTCAGATAAATTGAATTTTGGGTTTTTATTATCTGTAAGCCATTATGATCATAATTAACAGATAAACGCTTATCTTCATAACTATATATCACTGCGTGTAGTTAATGTATAGATGAGTTACACTTTTTGAGTTACTGAAATGCATAAACTTTGGTGGTGCAAACATTTGTCTGTCCACCACAACACATTCTCTCTTAAAGGTAAAAGCTATAAAGTTAAATTATATGCATTATTATTCCTATTTTACAGTGTGAGACTCTGGGCAGAATGATTGGACCTATGGAGGAGACAAGGGGAAACTTTCAATCCTAAGAACACTATCACTGTCTGTCTTGCAGTGGTGGTAGCATCATGCTGTTTTTTTCCTGACAACAACAAAAGGTAGATTGTACTATTGCTAAATTAAAAAGACGACAGCCCCCAAATTCTTCAACTTAACCTAAAATTAACAGTTAATAGGAATTGTGTTAAATTATATGACTTAAAAGCTTTACAAACCCCGAAAATTAAGAACCCTACACCCCGTAATTTATCCACGTACTTTATTCAATAAAAATGTTACAAAAAATTATGCAAATAATACTTAAGTGTAGTGTTTTGTCACACCTTATTAAAATGTATACCTATTTTTTTTTTTTTATTTCTCAGGGAAAAAACGTTAAAGCTCTTTTACTCTGATATATGTTATGATCTTGATGGATGGCTTCAGGTTATTTCCAGATACAATTGTTGGACTTTGTATCCCTTTTAGGAAAGAAAAGGTGAAAACTGACATTCATTCAGGCCTTCAGACACCATTAAACAAATGGATATGTCTAAATACAATAAAATGGCTCCTATTGAAAACATGTGAATTCAAGAATAATCTTTTTTTTCCTGTTTTGTTGCATCAATTCTCTCTTTTGATTTTGATGATTTGTACGCTAATTTATACCAGCACAGATGTAGAAAATGAAAAAAAATAAACAAGTTTTTTTAAAAAAAAAAGCAATATATCATCGGTAAGACTTTGAGTTACATTGCTTTTATTTCCTTGAGTGTGTTACGGAAGACCTCGACACACACTTCCCCGTTCGGTTGCTTCATGGACGCCAGCTTCCAGGCCTCCTCAAACGTTTCCTCAGAAATATCCACACCAATATTCCCGAATATGTCTTTAATCTGTCATGGAGAGGTTAAGAGGAGTCAGAATGAACAGTGAGGACAAATCTTAAAAAAAGTTAAGAAATTACTGTATTAACGCTCATTTTATGAACACTTTATGACTTTTGCAACTCATTCTTGCAACAAAATCTCTATAAGATCACATTGACCCCAACCACTGCTTCTCATTCATTCAGCTGGAACTTGGAGAAGCCAGCAGGCACCAGAAGCAGAGAGACGATGAAACTTCCTGCTGGGTTCAAGGTTCAGACTTTGTTGTCAACATTCCTTGGAAGAGTTACATTTAGGCTCACCAAGCCAGGCTGAAGAATCCCAGGCCTCCAGTGAGATACTGTTGTGTGTCACTTCTTGCAGATAACACTGGTATAATTTAGCAGCGATTCTCTTTGTCTTATTAAAACAGATGTAGACCTTTTTTATATTACTTATTTTTTTTGTCTTCTTCAGCAACCTGTTCTCAGTCTTGCTGTTGCTGATTGAATGAAGGCCACCCATCTAACCCTTCTAAACTAAGGGTAGTAATTTTTTTCCATCAGTAGTGGGGCAATTTCAAGAAAGCTGGGACACAGTCTGCTTAAGAATATGATTAAATGTCACCCAGTTAATATTAAAAATCAAATGCATTACAGTTGTTGCTGCTGCTAAAGCTGCTCCAAATTCAGAATAAACTATAAAGAAACTTGTGCCAAAAAGGGAAGTTCCTTTTGGCCGCTGCCACAGGCTTGGTGAGGAGAAGGGATTGCTGCAAGGTGACATGCTATGCAGTTATCTGGGCTAACATATACCGCCATTGCCAACATTACATGTCTGGCTTGCATTTCAGTGGCTAAGAAAGATATGCAGCATTAGGTAAATAATGCTCTGTTACCACGTTTGAAACCATAGCATATGTGATTTGATCTTCAGTCAACCCAAGCTGCCATATATTTTTTGAGGAAAAACATCTGAAGCATAAATAATGCTGAGATGCTATATATTCCTCACATATCCGTCTCTGCTATGACATTTAAGACAGTTTTTTCCCCCCTAATTTGCAGCAATATTTCAAACTATGCTATGCTGATGCAATTTCTCATCTGATGAAGATTATTTTTCTTCAGCTTTGCTTGGATTGGCTCCAGCTCACAGTCGCCTGGCTGCTTTTCTGATTATTTCAGCTGATAATAATTAGATCCTTTGGGGGCACTGGTAGATGTAAGGAGCATTCTACTTTTTCATCAGACAGGAAATCCTTAGATATGGAGTAAAAACAACAACAAACAGATGTAGATGTCATGTCAAAAGTAATGTAATTCAGAGCACTGAGATCCCTTTATCCCAATATACACATGGTATACAAAATGGAGGAGCAGGAAAGTGATAGGACTTGATTACAAAATGATTTGACAACCCATCGTTTTTTTTCAGTTCCCTAACATAATGTACATGGTATTATAAACAGTGACTGCAGCTTTAGAGCTAACTTCTTAAAAATTCGGATTAAATCATCAGATGAATTTCACTGTATTGTGTTACAGTTAGAACTGAATTGTGCTGTGTGCAGACGGTTTTAATGCCACTATATGACAGGACTCCACTGGATTAATATTGAATGAATTTGTATTGATATTGATTGTCTTAAAAGGAGCTTTTTTCCCCCATGTTTTGAACTGGTGCTCCGTAAATAAATAGAGTTGAACTGGATTTTTTTAATGTTAGTTTTTTTTTTTTTCACCCTCCAAGTTGACAGTCATCATCAATAGCATTTCTTTTGCCTCTGCTTTTTCAGCTTCGACAGAAAAAAGGGCCATATTAAGAAACTTTTTCTTTCACAAACTAGCCGTCAAATTCCCACAACAGACCATTCATCACCTCTGACCGCAGGTTCATGGCTCACCTCCTTTTTGCTACGAGGACAGAAGAAGTGCTCCTCGTGAACACCACGGAGAGCATGGACTGATGGATGCAGGAGCTCTGCAGCTGTGGATAAATCACCGTAGTTGATTCTGTCGCTGATTCGTTTGATGCGTGGAGCTGGAAGGTCGGTGCGCATGGACGGGATCCCATAGGCGCGATCATCTGAGAAAGGAGTCATTTAATCAAGGAAATGGATCAGTTATAGAATCTGCAGAATAAATTAAAATTACAACAAGAGAAAATTGGTGTGATAAATTAATCCTTTATCTCCTGCAATCATAAACCAATGGTTATTTATTTTAGTGTCAAATACAATTAGGACCTTCTTTGCCATCTCCTATTATTCCACTCACTTTTCAATTGTGTTTATTCTGGCTAGAAAAAAAGATTATTTTTCTGCTTAACCAATCTCTTCTTGGACAAACCATTCATTGATAACCCAGTTATTTGGTCAATAATATGCATATGTTTCAGTCAAAGCCCTGCTCCAGACTCACTTGATGTGGGCTGCACGTCACTGTTAGCCCCAATGACTGAGGCGGAGGTGCAGAAGTGTCCTAAAGCTGCTTTGGGTCTCCTGATGGTCCTGACAGTTTTCTGTGAACTGCCTGGCTCTAGGGGCTCCAGGTCCTCGGGCCGGATCAAAGTGTGGGAGGAAAGAGGTTCATCTGATTCTGATGATGGTTTTCTGTCCAAATGGACTGGAGCTGAGCTGGACTGACGATCTGCAGGGGGACATTAGAATAACAATCTGTCTCTGAGACCTAATTAGAGATGATAGGTGATCAGCAATATATATTTATTTAAATATAAAACCAAGCCTGAGCCCCTTTCACCGACCGCTGATGGGCATCTTGTCCTTCCAGTTTAGAAAATTAGCAAACTCCGTAAAGTTGATAAATCCATCCTTATCTGTGTCACAGTACTCCATCAGGTCATGCAGAACTTTGTCACTCGGTTTCAGGTTGAACTCGTGACACACTGCCTGGAGATCTTCTTTGTCGATCAGGCCCTTCCCTTTCTGGAAAACAAAACAAACACAAGCGTTTTCTACTTGTCTCTCTGCTGAAGATGTTTAACTTGTGCAAAGTTGGATGGTATAAATAACCCTATAATGCCCCCAATGTGTGGATAAGGCACTAAATGACTTGGCTTGCATAGGTCTGGGTGTCTTACAATAATCCTGCAGCACATTTTTTAAGGCAATTTAAACAGGTCCACCCCCTTAGTAATGGGGAGTCATTAAGGTTGTTGTTGGGCTGCAAATTGAACCGAAACTGGTCCACACCTCTGCAACGACTCCCCGTTGCAGAGGTGTGGACCAGTTTCGGTTCAATTTGCAGCCCAACAACGACCTTAACGACTCCCCATTACTAAGGGGGTGGACCTGTTTTGGTTTAATTTGCATGTTATCTAAGCCATTACAAGGCCTTTGTTGTGCGATAGATAGAGCTCCACACTAGTCCAGACATTTTGAATAGAGAAAGCTTTCTGGATAGGAAGCGAAATGTCTTCAAACTTTGGAAAAAAATTTAGTTATTTAGGTTTTTTTACTTTTTTGGAAAGTGGAAATTACCACATTGTAAGCAATTAAGTTCCCTTAGTGTTTATACTTACTTGTGTCTACACCAGGGGAAAAATAAAAATCACAAAGCAAATCCCGAAGGCATTTAAAAGACTGGATCCAGGACAAGGCTCAAAAGCAACACGTTTCCAAGAATGAGAACTCAACTGGACAGGCAAATTTATAGCTGTTTAGAAACTACTTTGAGGGCTTTTATTTACTTAAAGGAACTATACCTAAACTTGTTTTTGCCTGATAAAAAAAATGCTTTGTATTATGTGTTTAAAAGTTGCAATTTGATATTAATAATTGACTAAATGATTGCGTGAATGAGCAAGTCTGGGATTTTATTTATGAGGAATTAGCAGCAAACTGGGGACAACCTGGGACAACTTTTGTCTGCTGATGACGCAGCAAGGTGTGGAGCGGTGACAGGGTATGTAAACAGAACAGCATGGCATGCATGTAGGCGTTGCCCATTTACCTGAGAAAATATAATTCACCCGAGACGTAGACATTATGTCCTATTGGAGAATGAGTCATGGGAGTAACAGGTCCAGCTGGAAAGCCAGGCATCCTGCTGCCTATACACATTTTCCAGCTCAGTCACAAGGTTTCTTGGGCCAGAGGGTTTCTATAGTCCTTACATCGATCCGTCCTTCCAGTGCCCGGTGTTCTCCGAAGGGAGTCAGCTGGCGGATCAGGTACCCGAACCACCTCATCAGGCTTCTTTCACCATTTAATTCATATTCTGGTTAGATCGTCTTGGATTATCTTCAACTATCACACCTCAGAGCGGCATAACCATTCACTTAATGGACGTAACCTCTATGTGAGACGTAAATTATGACCTCAGGTTGAAAGTTTAGCTAGGCCTGCCTGTAGCATCTCATGCGTACCTTATCATAATGTCTGAAAGCCTTCATCAGGGTGGGAAAGTGGTGGAAGTTGGCCTTCATGAGGAGGTGTCTCACTGCATTAACCAGGCTTCGCTGCCAGTCTACACCTCTCACAAACTCCCCCGGCTCAGCGGAGTGGATAATCTCTCCTGCTCCTGTGGAGTAAAAAGGCCGAACAAGATTCTCGGCTTTCTGATGACAAGATTCCCAGTTTGTGTTTCAGCACATGGAGAGGCGTTTTTACCATACTGATCTGCTGGAACGGAAACCCCAAATGTGTGTTCAGGTGGAACGGGCAAAGCGTTTCTCCCCCTACAAAGACTGATGGATTGATAAAGTCAAACATGAGGACCTTCAGCTGCACATGGAGAAATTTAGTGAAGAACAAGCAAACGCCTACGTGTTGCTGGTTATGCCCATTTGCAACGCCAACTTTTCCTTGTTGCCAGATCTCTTCCAGAGAGCATTTGGAGTATCCAACCTGCAAGAAAATGTAGAAAAACCTCAACGCATCAGGTACGAACCATGTGGCTAAAAAGTTTGACTGAAATTCTGATTAATTCACAGTTAAAAATTGCCGCAGAACTTACTTGTGTGACTCTCCCACCCAGTGAAGAGTTTTGCCAAGATTGCGGCCATCGCTGAAGTGGGGTGTGGCGATCCCAAAGTTGCCGTTTTTATTAAATTTATTACGATTGTATTTTCTGTCAATTTGTTCACCTGAGATAAAGCCAATTAGACACCGTTAAAAGGTTTCACTACAGAAATGACTTACAGTTCAACAACAACAAAAACATTTTCTAGTAGAAAGAAGCATATATCCTACCAACAAAATAAGAATTGTGACTGCGGATGTAAGCTTCGTGTCCCACATGAGCCTCCTTCTCCAGCTCCTCTGTTGTTACTGGAGGGTTGAGGATCTCACGCACAGCGAGCCCTGGATTAAAGGAATACGGGACAAAATCCAAAGCAAACGGTCGCTTCTTTCAATTCTAGTGATTAAGACTAAATATTTACTCAATATTTTAACACAGCATTTGTGAAAAGACCAGATACATACTTTATCTTTGAGATGCAGCATTTTTAATTTTCAAAATATACAGGAGACGACTGAGATTTAGGAGAATCGGTTTTGGTAACACGTCCTTATGAGTCTTCTATCCATACAAACCACAATAGATTTACAAAAGATGATTTTTCCTAAACAAAATTAGGATTTATCATTTCTTCTAAACACAGCATCCTTTCTGGAAAAAAAAAATCTTGTCTCTACAACAATGGCTCAGAATTTTGCAGTAACAATTTTACGCTGAGATGTAGTAGAATGACTGAAAAACCTCTAAAATCAAAGACAGAGGTGTTAAATAGTTAATAGTTTAAATTATCTCAATTAAATTCCAACAACCAAGAGCCAAAGCTCCACCACAAAGCCTTTTTCTGTGAACACCCCCACCATGCACTGCCTAGCTGCCGGTGAATGCAGTCTTTCTAATAAAACCGAACTTCACCACAACGTATTGTTCTCCACTGAGATCCTCAAATTACTGTGGGTCAGATTGACTCTTTTAGGTCAATTCTCAATGGAAGGCTGCACCAGAAGCCGATGCAAAACTGTGGCTTTAGCTAACTAATGGAAGTGTTTAAAAGTCAAGAGCGCCCAGCTAGAGTAGCTGAACTTTATTTTAAATTAATCAGATTTACTTAATTGACGTTAGGTGTGAATGCAAAAACACTAAATGCAGAAACTGAATCAAAATGGGCTTTGACAAGTGCTACTTAAACGGTGTACACAATTATGCGACTTGATTCTTAATCTCCCTTCAGTAAATTTGTTGTTTTTCCTTTGGCTGAATTATGCAGAATAAATGTCACTTCGTGTGTAGAAAATAGATCTTAAAATTAACCATGGGGTACACACCAGGTACACACCAGGTAAAGTGTACACACCAGGAGTGTGTACACTTTAGAAATGACTGATTTATAAGTTTAATTCTGCATAGTTTAAAGCAGGGAGGCTGGTCTCTGGGGAACGAGGCATGGATTTCAACCAGCTGCTAAGAAACAGGGTTAAAATGAAATGCAGCGGCGGTATGTTGACCAAAACGCATCGCACACATTCAAAACCTTAAGAAATCTGAAATACCTTTAACTGTTTTCACACCAAATGTAGTTTCGTCGTTGTACCAGGCGGGAGCATCCTGGACGGGCCCTCGACCAAGCGGAGCTTTCCTTCTCGAAGCATAAATAGACTCGCTGTCTTCTTGCAACTTCTGTTGGAAGAACGTCTTTTGGGGAAGATTTATTAAGCCATCACCCTGCTGGAAAAATAACATATATTCTGATTGTAAGGCAGTGGCGTAACCTCAGAATGTTGTATTTAAACCACAGAAAACGCAGCATAGACGTGTTATTACTTTTTCACCAATACTGATGGATATCCGCAGTTTTATGGTAATATTTATTTGTGCAATGGCAATAAAGACGTCTTATCTTACAAAGATTCTAAATTTATCTGTGCTTTAAATTATATGTCAGGTAAAAATAACAAACTTCACCGTCAGTAAATCAAAGATCCCTGTGATCTGAAACTGTTGGCATATTTTTATTTCCTGTGAAGTGATATTTAAATATTTAAAAGTAACCACACTTGACAAAGTCATGGGGAGCTATAAGAAGCCTAATGAAAAGAAAATGTGAAATTCCAAATTAATAGTTGATGCCAATTTTTAATGACATGACCTGATCTGTTTTTTATATGTCTTTTAGTATAAAAACAAATCTTCAACATACATTTGTGGCAGCTATTTATACATGGATGGGTGGACGGATGGATGTGACATTTAGATAAAGGAATAGTGAATAAAGTGTGGAATTACAAATACTTTTGCATCTTCCATTTTCTTTCTATCTAGGCTAAATCAGCATCCGTCCTTTTCTAGACTGTAAAGGAGTCCTGTGGGGTATTTAACCTGATAAATGTGTAAATTGTAATGCACAAAAGCTGCAAACGAACCCAGTAAACCACTCCTAAGGTTGTTTGCCTATGCTGTACTCACAGAGAGGGATGGTTTCGTGCTGATGCCATGAACCAGAGTGCTGGCAACATCTGGGTCATTTGCCTTCCCTTGGGGCACAGCGATTGCTCCTGGTTCTGGGTGGGTACTGCGGCGGAATTTCCTTAAAACCGGCGGGGTTGGGGGCTGGTTGTTTAAAATGTATGGTGACACATTATAAAAAGCATGAACAAGTCACCCAAGAGCTGTCTGCTGTCTCAGAATATAAACTGGTATCATCTGTTTTATCAAAGTAATACTGCAGAAATGTAGCTACACATTCTTATATGTGAGGATCTGAGGGCCCAGATGTCTGCACAGAGGAGAGAAGTAATGCTGCTATCATGCTTTGATGGCAAAACAACAAATAAGAACCCCACACAACACAGAAAGAAGCAGGCAGGAGTGTAGCAGGCATTTAACAGGAGGCTCGGAGTAGGAGCAACGTAACTGATGCTTGGCAGGTTTGTCGAAAGCTGATGAACTACAGGTGTGATAAACTAAAACTAGGAAACCTGAGCAAACTCCATGGCAGAATGATGGAGCATAGTAAATAAACCCCTTTTTAAGCAAAAAGAGAAGCCAGATAGAACAATGAAACAGGCCCAGTGCAGACTGGGACACCTTCTGAGGAAACTAAACCAAGCATCACTCCCTCCCTACTGTCGCTCCAAAGAGCTGGAGAGGGTAGTAACATTTCAGCATGCCACTTCAGCTGCAACAGAGCAGACAAGAAGGTTCAAGAGAGTACAGTAGGATGAGCTGAAAATGTCACTGCAGACTCCATCCATGATCTTTTTTTCCGGGCGACCGCATGAACAGAGCGCTAAACGTTGTTAGAGCCTGCTCACGCCCTCTCTGTACACGTTTGGAGCAGCAGCCATCATGCAAACCGTACAGCGACATCAAAAGCTGAAGCAGGAGACTTCTACACAGCTTTCTGCTTCAAGCAGGTAAAAGCCAATAAAACAAATATATATAGAAATCTCTATCTATATAGATATATCTACAGTATATAGATATATTTCAAGATTATGCTCTTTAGATTATTCCACTTATTTTTATGTTTTATTTGTTTTTATCTGTGTGCAATTTCTGTCCACTATTTAATTGCTTTTCCACATTAACATCATTATATGTGTTTTGCACATTTCTTAAAATCCCCCCACTTAGTTTTACACTTGCTTAATCAGCAATAAAGGCAGGAAATTAAATTAAACTGAACTGAACCCACCCACCCTCCCACACACACACACACGCGCACAGACAATATCACTAAACCCTTTGAATCTTGACCACACATCAGTCTTCTGCATTACAAAAGAAAACTTACATGGGGGATTTCTTGTAGGCAGCTCTCTGCTCTGTCTCCTATTGGTTTTAGTTTCCCGGCCGGCTTGAAAAAGAAAAACAACAAACACAGGTGCATCTCGGTAAATTAGAACATCACAAGCATTTAAGCTAGTTTATTTCAGTAACTCGTGTCAAAAGATGAAACACTTGTGTCATGTGGTGTACTTACACACAGAGTGGTATATTGTGGGGTTTTTTCAGTTAATTTTAAAATATTATGGCTTAAAAAATGTAAAGTTCAACACGTTTCTTGAAAGTCTTTTGAGGAGAGAAAATGTTATGTCCCTGGTGTGACCTATACAATAATGGAGAAGAGTAACTGCTCAGCAGGGTAAGCCATAAAAAGCTGTAATCAAGCACATTAATAGGAAACAAAAACATGTGGTTAAAAAAGTTGCACAAGAAACAAGGATAATTGCATCTTTGAGAGGATTGTAAAGGCTTTGCAGAAGAATCGGTACACACTAACTGTGTCTGAAGCCAGGGTTTACAGCAGGTACCACACCTAACCAGTACATGAGCTTCAACTTTTGCATCCCTTGTGTTGCTGGCAAACTTTTTAGAGATGCTGATTTAATTTTCCTGCAAGGCACGGTATCTGTCCACACTTTCACAGCCATCAGGTTTAATGATATAACTGCTTGATGAGGCAGCAAACCATCCAAGCCTAAACCTCACAGAGAACCTATTGAGTTTTTGTCAAAAAGGAAGATGAGACACGCCACAACACACAGTGAATAAAAAGTAAAATGGCATTATTGTAAACAGGGCTTCCATAACACGTCAGGCAAAAGGAGGCACACGTAGTAATTCATTAACATTGTGTTAAAAAAAAAAAAATTACCATGCAGTGGGGAAATAAATAAGTTAACTTACCCTCGGTGTGTTTTGGTTTTTCTCTCTTTCTCTTTGCTGGCAGCAGACGTTTCCGTCAGTGAAATTCATCTTGAACTAAGAAGTTAATCTAATTTTTGGTAGTCGTGTCTAAGGTGTAGCAAAAGCAAAAAGTTGTTGCTAAAGAAGTTCTCCGAAACCTGCTAAAGGCAGACTCGTTCAAGAAAGACTATCCGTTAAGAGTTATGTTGCCTAGCAACAGGCTGTTACCATGTAAACCGAAGTCGCTTCAACTAACTTATTTTTATTTATAATTTTTTTAATGAAATGTTGAACTGTCTTTTGCTGTCATCTATTATTAACAGTCTTTTGCATTTTTTTTGTAGAAGTAAACGTTCAAATAAATTGAGAATAAATGCAAACATCTGATTGGTCCGGGCCGCTGATACGCAGGCGGATTGTCAGTTGTAGTCATACGATCTGTCATCATCCTTCGTACAATGCGAAAAGGGAAGTTGAAAGAAGTGGGAGAGGGACACCGCGGAGCCTTGCGAAACCATACCGACTCAGTACCTGTCCGGATAGTCGACACACTGTGAACCGACTCCGAACAGCGGCGGATACATCGGCCCGGAGACAACGCTCACGTTACCCAGGCCGCCCGTCTTCTCTTTTCGGTGAGTGGAGCGGCTAACATTAGCGACCTAAATGCTAGCACCGGAGGGCTCCTCCCGAAGCGGCCGCAGCTAAACAACATACAGCCAGCTAGCCAACACTTGGAGGGCCGTGCTAGTTAGCAGTGTAAATAAGGCTGCTAACCCGTTAGGGTCAACGGTTTCAGATCGATAGCGCCGGTATTCGCTTATAATAAAACACAAATCCACATTGCGATCACTGGCTGAAGGAGTCTAACTACTTTAGCCTTTTTTTTTCAGACAACGTTAGCCAGCGTACATTAGCTGTACACACCCAAACCTGCATCATCATCTGAGTTCTGGCATTCTCAAAACGTTACGCAAGTGTCTTGCCGTGTGCTGTAAGCAAACAGCCGCGATCCAATTTATACTTCACTGTCTGAATCAGGTGTCTCTGCTGGTTGATCTGGAGCTCGACAGTGTCAACTGACGAGCTAGCTGCGTTGCTAACGCTAGCTGTTTGCTAATGGAAGCTAATAACAGGTTAGATGGTGTTATTCCAGTGTCGTAACGCGATTTCGGCGAAGATAGAATTTATTTTTGGAAGAGTGGGAAGGAGAGCTGTGTGCTTAACAGAGGTATTTTGTTCTTGGTACATCTGACAGTGATTAGACATTTTAGTCTTTAAACTACCCATCCTCAGTCCTAACATTTTCCCCCTAATAAGTATGTTGGTATAGTTGTCAAAAGCTGTGTGTCAAAACTAATTATTTTTGAAAGAGCTTTTTATTAAAAAAACAAAAAAAACAACAACACTGAAACCATACCAAGCTAATTTGTGTAGGCTAAAAGTGAGAAAACATTAAATAATAGTATTTAATTCACATCTACATCTTCTAACCATTTATTTCTATTCATTTTGATGAATGTGGCATCAAAACAAAACACGGTTCCCAGAAAATGTATACATTACACAAGACCAGCAGAATAAAATATATATTGTTGACTACTTAAAAAGTATGATTGTGTACTACTATATAGTATATGCAGTGGGTACTTGGTCAGGGCTCCTTTTGCATGAATTAATGCATCAAAGCAGTGTGGCATGGAGGTGATCTGATCGTGGCTATGCTGAGGTGTTAGGGAATCCTATGTTTCTCTAAGAGCTGTTTGTCAGCTGCTCTACACTGTTTGGTCTGGTGTCTCTCATCCTCCGCTTGACAATAACCATAGATTCTCGTTAGTAGTTTCTATCAGGCAGTTGCTGGTCAATGAAGCGCAGTGCTCCCAAGGTCATTTAAAGGCATTGGTACGTTTTGGCAGTGTGGCCAGGTGCCATAGGTCCTACTGGAAAATGAAATCAGCATCTCAATAAAGCTCGTCAGCAGAAGGAAGCGTGACGTGCTCCACACTTTCTTGTGTAGACAGCTGTGCTGACTTTGGATTTGAGGAAAGCGGCAGACGGCATTCCAAATCTTTGTTGACCGTGGAGACTTCACACTTGACCTCGAATCAACCTGGTCGAGGTGCCTCTTCAGTATTTCCCTCCGGTCTAGGTTACGTTTTCTTTAATCTGAAAAGTGAGCCCAAGACCGAGCAACACGTCAGTCCTCCTCCTTCTCAGCCCAGGTAAGATGATTCTGATAGTTCAGGAGTGGCTTTGAGCAAGGACTGTGACAATTGTAGTCCGTGTCCCGGCTCAGTCTGTGTGGGATACTTTGAAACATCGACTCCAGCTGCTGTCTGCAACCAGCGACTCTCCATCAAACTCTCGAATGAATTTGGCTTCACATTTGCTCAAGGCTGCGTTTTACCTTCCTCCGAGCTTTCCAAAAACGCTCAACCGAAATTGCAGCTCATACTAACAAACCTATTCTTACCTAACCTGGGCAGGTTTCCCCTAATGTGTTGCCCAAACTTGTCCTCTAATCTCATTTACTCATAACTGAAATCCTATCACAGGCATTGTTGGAGGTAATAGTTGTAGGTATATTGTTAGTCACCTACTTCAGAACTTTATCGGAAATCCAAATGTGTCTCGCTATTTGCCAAAAAAAATACTGACCCCTTTTTTAAACTAGTCAAGTAATATCAATTCAATTCAATTTTATTTATAAATAAAATCTCAAGGCTCTTTACAAAGTCAAATTCAATCAAATCATCCAGACAAATTGGTCAAAAAGTTTCCTCTCTAAGGAAACCCAGCAGGTTGCATCAAGTCTCTCCAAGCAGCATTCACTCCTCCTGAAAGAGCGTAGAGCCACAGTGGACAGTCGTCTGCATTGTTGATGGCTTTGCAGCAATCCCTCATACTGAGAATGTATGAAGCGACAGTGGAGAGGAAAACTCCCCTTTAACAGGAAGGAAAACCTCCAGGCTCAGTGTGAACGGCCATCAGGAATGTATTCGCCGAAAAACAAAACCATTGCAAGGTTGACAAGAAACATCTTATTCTTTGGAATCATAAAAGAGTGTAATTGATGACGTTTTATTTTTGTTAATTTCCCTTTATGAATATTGTGAAAGCAGTTGCTTGTTGTAATAGAAATAACACAGAAAATGTAACATTGTTATGTTCATGTCTCAGTTACACAGTATTGCATTTCTGTTTGAGAGTTAGGTTTCTACCTGGATAGGTGTTGTGCTACTAAAGCTGTTAGAGATGCGCCAGTCAGTCGGCTTGAGATCAGAATCTGCCAGTTTTCCTTTGATCAGCGCAGCTCGACTTTTGATCAACAAGCTTGCTGCACGTTTTCCTTCTTTAGTTGTATGATGCTTTGCACAAAACGTCAGAATGAGTCAAAATTGTAATTGGTAGATCTGATCTTAATGAAAACAGGGAATCTGTTTTGGCAAAGGAAAGGCCTGACCAGCGCATCTTCCAGGTCTAAAACATGAAATAAACATGACGCACTGCTTCTGTTGTTACAGAGCTTTGGTTACCAGACTTTGTTGTGAAATACAAAATGGAAGTCTAGAGATTATCTTCGAGACATCAACTTAATTATGAAACTGATGGCTGAACGTGTTTTGTTTTTTTTATGTTTAAAAGATAGAAACATTTGTTGCAAATAGATAAAAATAGTATAATAATTGTTGTTTTTGGTTGTATGTAATTGCCTTCTTAGCAGTCGCTGTACTCTTATACCATCAGTACTCCCAGTTAAAACTTGAAATAGATTGTAACAGTAAAAACTGATAAAAAAAATTATTTTAGAAATTTTAGAAAATTTTAAGCAGTTTTTAGTACATAATTTCAAGCAAACACAGAATGAAACTGGGCTGAATTAATACGGCACATGTGCATTGAATTAGTCAAAGTCAGGTTTTATTATTAGCACACTCAAAGGTATTTAGTCACATAATATGATAATAAAAAAAGACCAAAAAATGTTTGATCATGATAAAATAAGGTCATATACACCAAGCCTCCATCCCGACAGTGCTTTGATGGTCCTTTTTGAGGCGAAAAATAATTTGCTCTCGGGCACGATTAACAGATGTAAACAGACGTGGTGACATCTAGCAACAGTATCGCAGAACTATCTTAATGCCGGTTTGCTTAATTTATAAATCTATTGTAAATAATGTCAAACCAAGCCTGAGCCTTTGCAATGCCTCGCAGTAAAGCGGCAGCTTAGAGTGATCGAAGTCCAACCGTTAATTAAATAAACTAATCAACAAATACAAATCTGAGCCTTGGCAGCTTTAGCGTCCATTTCAGTGAACACCAACGTTCACAATATATTCCCTGTGACATTCCAGTCTTTTCCCTCTTGGAATTATATATTTATATATTTTTTTCACTCGATCTTGGAGCTTTCTTCATTGCATCGCTGGGAGATGCTAATTGCCGTTAGCCGCTTCCGTGGATACGCACTACGTACTTCCATTAAAATCGTAAACAAGCACAAAATAACAACTAATGCGCCATCAGGACATGATGATCTTTCATAAAAACTTTGTATGAAACCAGAGTGAGCTACTGACTTATAAATAAATAAAAAAAAGTCAAATAACGTGGCTATGCACCTTTTTAAAATCAAGTGTAGCTGACCAAAGTGATTTTACAAATGAATATAGGAGAATCTAAGTGAGATAGTAATTGGATTGAATTAAACACAGAAAAGCTTAGAAATAAAGAAAAATTATGTTGAAGCAGGGTCAATTCAATTAAGTTTATTTTAGGGCTGTTAATTGATTAATAAAGATTGATTAATTAATCGCAAATCTTAAAAATTAATTGTCAATCATTTTAGATTGTGCGTCGTTAATTTGTCGGCCGTTTTTTTTTTTTTTTTTTTTTGTTTTTGAAGAAAAAAAGGTCGCTAGAGGGATCTGAAAAGTTGCTAGATGGTGTGACAAAGTCGTTAGATTGCCAGCAGTGACCAGGTGCTTCCTCAGATTAGAAGTATTCCTGCTGCTAGCCTTGAGGTTTGGGTCACAATTATTGCGGCGAGCGTAATCTGCATCGCGTTTTGGAAAAAGTGGAGCCAATACTTTCGAGCGCTTTTTTTCAGCCAAGCTTGCTTTGTTGACTAGACCAGCGGCTACCTACGGCATCATGCTCTTGTTCATGCAATGCCGTGTTCATGTCCGGCATGGATAATCAGCCACTCTTCCACTCCCCGAGTGTCACAATGATGCGTTTAGGGGCCGAAACACGGTACTGTTTGATTTTTCGTGAATAGGTGCTTGGTAGTACAGATGGAAATGGATCGGTACCTAGAAAAGTACCGAATTACCCATCCTTACTCATAGAAAATGCCAAGGAGTGCAGACACCAGTTGTCATCGATAAAGAGAAGCGTGACACGTGCCAGCAGAAGTCTAATGATCTTGAAGTCTAATGGGGAGTTTTTCTTTCCACTGTCGCTTCATGCTTGCTCAGTATGAGGGATTGCTGCAAAGCCATGGACAATGCAGACGACTCTCCCTGTAGCTCTACGCTTCTCCAGGAGTGAATGCTGCTTGTCGGGACTTTGATGCAATCAACTGATTCCCTTATATAGGAAATGTTTGACCAGTCTGTATAATCTGATTGAATTTGACTTTGTAAAGTGCCTTGAGATGACATGTTTCATGAATTGGCGCTATATAAATAAAATTGAATTAATGACCGCATGTGAGAGCGACATATGACTCTTCGTCTAAAAGGCTTTCCTTTGTTGCTTTCTGGTTTTTGTACATCGCTGTTCTGGACATTACGGTTTGCCTTGCAGGTAAATGATGAAAGGTATACATTTTTTTTCCCATCGTTGGCTTGACTGAGCAAAATGAATTTTCATCATTGCGCTAATTTTTTTTTTTTGTGTTGAAGTAAAAAAAACAAAAAAAAAAATACCCCGCACATGATTAACACAATAATTTTAACAGCCATTGTTTATTTATTTCACAGTAATTATCAGTAAAATTGTCTCAAGAGACTTTATAAAGAAAGTTCAGTTTGAATGCTAAGATAAAAGTACATTTTTTTAAGCATGTTTTGAAAGTATTACATGTTGGTAATGTCATAACGTGAAAGGGAAGCCCGTTCTAGATCGTAGGCGCAGTTGCAATAAGAGTAGATCTCTCCTTTGTTGTTTAGTTTGCTCCTGGTCCTCGGTGGAGCTAAGGGCCTCTGCTTACCGGATCTCAGTGACCTTATGGAGTGTACACAATAAGGAGGTTAGACAGGTATGAAAATGCTCAATAATTTAAAAACAAACAGGGAAGCCAGGGAAGAAAAGCCAGGACTGCTGAGATGTTGTTTCACCTGTCAGAAGTAAAGCTGCCGCAGCTTGTGGAGTTGTAAGCCAAAAAGCAGAGACTGGGAGACATTAACGAAAAGGTTGTTGCTTTCTCACAATCTGAGAATTGGAGAAATGATCGAACATTTACAAGGACCCTAATGGGAGAAAAATGGTTTTGACAGCTGGATCTATGTCTTTTTTTTTTTAAGTGCATACACAAAACTCAACATTGCATTTTTTTTTTTTTTTCATTTTTTCGTAGGTGTTCTTGAAAGTTTTTGCCACCACATCAGTATTCGGGGGAAGACACCACACAGAGTGACATGGCAAGTAGAGGCGGAGCCACACGACCCAATGGACCTAATGCAGGCAACAAGATCTGCCAGTTCAAACTTGTGCTTTTAGGAGAGTCGGCGGTGGGAAAGTCAAGTCTTGTACTTCGATTTGTCAAGGGTCAGTTTCACGAATTCCAAGAGAGCACAATCGGAGGTATGTATGATGACAACTTTGTTGCTTTTTTCTCTTTCACACGTCTCTGGGAGTCAGAGAGGTATGCAGTAAATCTAAATATGAAATAAGATGAATAACAAACAGCTGGCACAAGAGTCTTAGTCCCCGGACCGTTATAAATCACTAATCTGACCATTTATTTGGCAGTTGATGAGGAATAATAATATCACATGTCAGAGAAGAGGGTAGAAGTTGCAGTTTGTTAAATCTTCTAAATATAGCTTTCACACAATAAAGATTTGGCTAAAAATGATAGATGAGTGCACAATTGAAGCAGATATCCAGGGGTTTGAAAGGACAAAAAGCAAGCACATGGTGGCAAAAGTTGCCGAACAGAGATGTTGTTACGTTTGAAACATCAAAGATGAACATTGGTGCATAAAACAAGACAAAAGTTGTGATAGGAAAGTCCGCAGGCTGAATTTGAATTCATAAAGTTAAGATTTATTGGGTGATTTCTACAGCAAGGAGTAGGGCTGTATAATTATGCCAAAAATCAAAATTATGATACATTTCAACGATAATTGCGATTTAATTTGCACTTTTCTCTGAATTAACCACAAGCAACAAAAATGGCCTGTAGATAAATAGGTTTGTGAACAAGGACTGTTTAAAAGAAGAAATGTAAATGTTTTTATTAATAAGAATATTATTATTCAAGAAAATAGCTGGTTGGACGTCAATCATTGTTGAACATAACATGCAAAGTTCAACCAACAAACAAGTCTGTGTATTAAACAGTTTGACCAGTACTTAATGTTATGGTAAGATTCCTGAAAGTTTCTGGTGAAAAAGTATTGATTATATTAACTCTAAAACAAGTAATAAAATTAGATTATCTCACTGCTGCAACTCTCTTCCCTTCCATGTGGAAGCAAACCCACTTTAAACATTACCGACATCTAAAGGACGCGTCTGATCCATTAATTGTTACGTAGCCAAAGATTACTGACCTCTGCGATTTGGAAATTCAGTTTTTTTTAAATTGCGATTTTATTGCAAATCCGATTAATTCGGATTTATTTAAGTTCGGAGAAATTTTGTCTGAGAAGAGTAGCTTGGAGACCAAACAAACCGGCACCTTATGGAGTAATTAAAAAGCTATTTCTTGCTTTCCCAATCTGACTGTAATTTAGCACAGTTGAAAAATATAACAGCAAAATTATGGCAGCATTTACTTAGATGTATTTTCTGCTTTGGCTCTTACCAGTATTGTTACGAGGATGTGCACAAGCACACTTCAGCATCCTTCTCCAAACAGCTTGGCCACCAGAATAGGTCATTTATATTAAGCCATGCAGTTGTTGTGAAGGTCTGACCATTCTCCACATAATAATTTCCTGAAATATCAATATGGCGATGTAGCAAAATGTTAGTCTGAGAAAACAGTTTATTAAACCACTCTAACTCTTGGATTCCTCTACAGTTAGATTTTGCACAACAAATATATTTGGGCCAAAAATGTACTTCAAGGTAAAGCTGCATATTTGGTGGGTGGAAGCCAAGGAGAAATACTGATATAAAATCCCAGTGTTTCTGAACTCAAAGACTCTTTCATTTGGCTCAGACATGCAGAAAACAAAATATTCATAACCTAAGCTAATTGTTGTGGGTAGATATAACATATAATATATATATATGTTTATAAAAAAACAGTTATTAATTTAACACAATTTGTGGCATCCACAGATGTTTTAGAAGAGACTTCTAAATTAATTTTCTGCTATTTCTTCTCTTAAATGTCTTTCCTTTAAGGAACGTGTTTAATGTTCGATGAACGTATTGGTTCTGATAGTAAACCCCAATTAGTATGTGGATATTTTCTTGCAAATGGACAAATACTAATATGCTTGTATCATATTCAACTTTTTCTTTTGAGGTATATTATATAAATTGTGAAAGTAATGCCTTTATGCACTTTTGTTAATTGAGTATAGATCTCTTGCTAGGTGCATTTCTCTTTAGTTTCAGCAACTTGAAACATAAAAGTAACTTCATTGTTCAAAGGAAACAATTACTTAATAAATTAGAAAAAGGCAACGTAGATTTTGTTTATTCAACTAAGATAGGCATGGCCTGTTAAGTTGTATGTTACCTTTTATTATTATTTATTATTATTCCTTTTACTTTAACTGGCCTTTACTACAGCTAAAAACAGGAACTTAACTGACCCTTTATAGAAATTAAGGTTCAGTGTATTGCCCGAAGACTTAATGAAGACAACAACAATGGGAGTGGGGCAGGAGTCATTCTGAAAGGGAGTGGGAGTAATTTTACCAGGAGTGGGATTGGACAAAACTTTATTTTTTACTTTGGCTGGGACGGGCCAAAATTTCTTTCTGTTGGAGTGGGATTTCCTACACAGATGATCTTTGCTGCAAAATTGTTTGCTTGTTCCTTTTTTTCTGTCACTAATAAACGGCCTCACATCCACTCATCGTTTGAGCATTATTCACTGGAGAAGATAAACCCTTCTGTGATTATCAGGAGGGATCTCCAGACAGTACTGTTACAGACACAGCGTCATCATTCATAAATGGTGGGAACTTTCTGTTTTTAGTTGGCGTGACTGAAAGGTTTGTTCTCAAGTCAGTTATCTGCTTGGAAGGAGAAAAATTGGAAATGCCAAACGTGATTTAGCTATGTATAATACTTTGAATATTTTTTAGCTTCCCTGTCTTTAAAGTACAATGTTGCACTTTAAGTTCAGCTAGTGTGTTTAGATTAGGGCTGGACGATACGGCCAAAACTTATATCACGATATATTTCTTAATTTTGGTCGATACGATATAATTACGATATCGATGAAAACAAAATAAAAGCCTCAGAAAGACTAGAAAGAATGCCCAAAACAGATGCCTGCACAAACGTCTGACAGTTTTTTTTTTTGCTATGTTTATAAAACTCCTCCAATATAACATATTAGAAATATTTGCTTTAAAAGATAAAATTACATAAAACGCAGAACATCAGTCAGTGACAAATGCTCTAATCATAGACCATAATGTATATATAAATATTGTAAATAACGTGTCTCCTTCATTGAATAAAGTTATATTGCGAAATATGTTGATGTCGAATTATTGTCCACCCCCGGTTTAGATATCTGGGAGGAACAAAGAACCACCGAAATACTGAGGTGAATTCCTAGGCGCTCTCTCATAGTTTCAGGTGTCTTTTTATAATTGTGTCAATTTAAAGCTGTGTGTTGTACATGGAAGCTTAAGCTATTTAACCTCTTCCTGGAAACTGTGACGCAGTCGGCTTCCATCCAGTGTGCTGCTTTTATCAGAACCCATTTAGTCCAGATAACGAGGGTTTTCTGTTATAAATCGGTGTGGGTCTCCCTGCATGATGATGCAAAGTAAGCTTAGAATTACATTTAAACGAAGCCTCTCTCCGTCGGAAAATCCTTCCAGAGAAGTTAGTTTGAAAAAGTGTGCCCCCGAATCCATCTCCACCAAATCCTTTAGCCTCCATCCAGGCAGATTTTGCACGTTCGGTGCGAACACGGTGAAGCGAGCCTGCGCGGGCTCGTGTTACTTTCGCTTTGTTTCGGCTCAGTGTGCGACGGCCTTATCTGCTTTTGTTTCCCCTGCAGCTGCCTTCCTGACTCAGACGGTATGTTTGGACGACACAACAGTCAAATTTGAAATCTGGGACACAGCTGGTCAGGAGCGCTACCACAGTCTGGCTCCTATGTACTACAGAGGCGCCCAGGCAGCCATTGTGGTCTATGATATAACAAATGAGGTAAGCCAGGCTGTTTTTTTTTTTTTTTTTTTCTGTCTTGTTTGTTGTTGCTGCTACTACCTGCAGCTTTGCTACTAATCCTTGCTCGCGCAGAAATGTTGTGGCAAAGGAGGAAATGGGCGTGGCGGGGGTTTCCAGCTTCAGTGTACTTCTTGTTTTTGTTTGTTGGGGAGGGCTATTTTTAAATCTTGAAACACTGCGAGACGAGTCACCGTTGAACGTCACGGTGTCCTGTCCACAGCGTTTATAGACTTCTTGTGCACGCTTCACTGACATTCACTTCACTTTACTTTCACTGTGCCAAATCACAAGGTGCACATGCCATCTCTAGGCACTTTACGAGATCAATTCTGTCCAATCACTCACACAGATTCAGAAAAAAAAAAACGTTTTCTGCAGGGTTCCCCCGGATCCTTAAAAAGTCTTAAAAGGCATTGAAGTCTGTAATTTAAAACTATGGCCTTAATTGGCATTAAAATGTCTTAAATCAATCTTTCTTAGGTCTTAAAATTGTAACCAGGTCATAAATAGGATTTTATTTTTGTAATCCTTACCAAACAGTAAAATAATTGACACAATTATAATTTTTTTAATTTACCAAACGGCTCAATGTAACCATTATTGGTTCTGTCCCGATGGCGGAACCAATAAAAACTGTTGCGGCTGGACCATAGCTGCGAAAAAGAGTTGGCACTGGTTATGTTGTGGTTTTTAAAACTGATTTATAGTTTATTTTAGTAGGGAACAAAACAAAGTTTGTGAATTTAGTTCAGTAGTTGTTAAATGTATATCTGTAATTTGTGTGTTTTTAGCTTTCTTCCTATATGAAATGTTTTTAAAAATTTTAAACATGTCTACTGGGCCAGAAAGTAATGGTTTATGTTTATGTCGCAACCAGGTTTATCTTGTTTATCGTGAAGTTGGTCTTGACTTTTTATTTCAAGTGGCATTAAAAAGTCTTAAAAAGTCTTGAATTTAACTTGCCTTATGCTGTAGGAACCCTATTCTGTCTTAAGAAACCCAGCAGATTGCATCGAGAAACTAACTTGCATAATTCAATCCTCCTGGATAAGCATGCAGCACCAGCGGACGGTCGCTGGCAATATGACTTTGCACCAGTGCTTCATACTGAGCATGCATGTAGCGACAGTGGAGAGGAAAACTCCCCTTTAACAGGAAGAAACCCGCAGGCTCAGTGTGAACGGCCATCTGCCACAACCGACTGGAGACGTTACGCAGAAATAGAGCAAATGATCCAGGAGGACTTTCTGTGCAAAAGAAAAGTATAAAAGGAAATGGCAGGCTGGCTCCTTTAGTGGCTTCATCGAGGAGAGAAACACATCAATCAGGGCTGGACGATAATTCAATAACAATATATATCGATTAATAGACATATATCGACAATAGGAAAAAATGGGTCAATTAAAAAGTTTAATAGAATAACAGTTTTCCTTCCTTTTGCATTCTAGCCCATCATGTAGGTTAATATTACAGTCATTATATCCTCCCAACCAATCAGAAACGCACACTCAGGAAGCTGCCATCACTAAGCCCCGCCCCCTTCTAAGAGTTCAGAGAGCACATGTTTTTTTTTTTTTCTTATTTAAAAACTTGCAGTTTTGGTTAAAAAGTTGGTTGAATAAAGGGTTGAGTTTGAGGTCAGTGTTTGTGTTCTTCATCTAATAATAGGTCACTAAGCAACAGCATAGACTATCCATTGCTGCACTTCAAATGTATGTTTAGGATTTGTTGATATTTATCATTATCGATCAATATGATTTCTATTTTATCGATATGCCTTTTTTTCTATATTGTCCAGCTCTACATCCAAGCAGTTAGACTCTGAGCCAGTTTGCAGGTCTAGAGGTTCAGTTAGTTTCCCTAATAGATCAGCCTAATTTCCCTAATTTTCTCAGCTGTGTCTTTGAGAAAAACAGGGTTAACCACTGAAACACAGTATCTATAAGAAAGGATGAAGTTAACAGCAGTATCTCAGCTGACGGCCCCTTGCTAGACGGTTTCACAGCTAAACAGAACGGCAGGCCAGATATAGCTATTATGAAGAGAAAAAAAAACAGAGAAAACATAACATTAAACAGGGTGCTTGCGCAAGTCTTGAAAGTCTTAATAAGTGTGGAATTTTGAAACACTGTTTTCCAGACCTTGAAAAGTTTTGAATTTTGTGTGAAAGTCTTAATAAAGTATGGGGAAAAAATGTATGGTAGAATTTTACAGTATGCTCAAAGGCATTGTGAAATGAGAAATAGGAAGGAAGGCTATAAAACTATAATTTTACTAACTGGTCACGTACTGTATTAGCCTAATGGAATCAAACACTTGTTTGATGTGAAATTCATGTACTTGTGATTTTCATGTTTTGAAACGTTTTCATCAGTAAAAGCATAATTTACTGTTAATAATGCATTTGTTCATTGAATACTAGCCTATAAAAATTAACATTTCTAATAAACAGTTTGTACAATCTCAACCAAGTAGGCACACAAGTATACAAGTACATAAAGTTAAGGTCTTGGGGAGAAAAAAATATCAGTTTTAAAAAAGTCTGGAAAAAGTCTGGAATTTTAATTTGGAAAAAGAGCAAGCACCCTGTTAAAGATTGAAATAGCAGCAAATAATGCAAAATGGGACAGTGGTGTCGAAAAGATGAATGTCTGAATGCTAAATGGTGTAACGTGTTTATCTGGAGGGAAACTGAGAAACTTCTTGTGAATTAAATCTTTTCTTACTCGTCGTGATCTTGGAAAAAAAAAAACATTCACACGTTTATGAGCTCACGTTTGCACTATTGCAACGCCTTGTACACTGTACTTAACCAAGCCTCTATACAACGTTTGCAACTTGTGCAGAATGCTGCTGCTCGTCTCCTCACCAACACCCGGTCCGGCTCCCGGTCCGGTTCAGAAGTCCGTTCAAAATCCTGTTATTTTTCAGTTCAGTCCATTGCCTTGCACCGTCTTACCTGAGTGACATTCTGATTCTTCATCAGCCCAGTAGAGCCTTACGCTCTTCTGAGCAACATCTGCTGGTGGTCCCCCGGTCGAGGCGTAAACAGTGGGGCCATCGTACCTTTGCAGTCGCAGGGCCCAAACTCTGGAGCACTCTTCCCCTGGAGTCACACTCCATCACAACCCTGTGTCTGTTCAAGGCCAGGCTAAAGACCTACGTGTTCAGTTCGGCCTTTTATACATGAGAGTTATAACTCCTTTTAAGATTTTAACTGAATTACAGTTCTAAGTACACGGGGTCCGAAATGAACACTTGCCAGACGCCAAATGCGAGTAACTTTTCCGTTTGGCGAGTAAATTTCAGAGCGCCAGCTTCCACATGGCGAGTAAATGTTTGTTCTAAATAAGTTGTGTTTTTTGTTTTTTGTCATCATTTGGGTGGATGCTTCTTTATATTCATCTGCTTTCAGCTCTCATAAAAAACACGCATGTACACTAAAACTCGCACATGTGATGCAAAAACGACAGCAAGTTCGTCATGTCCATTTGCTAACAGCTAGCGTTTAGCTCAGGCTAATTACGTAGCGGGATTATGTGGAGATATTTAGCAGAGGTCGGTCAGAATTAATATTTAGGCTGGTAAAAAAATATGCAAATAGGCCGGTGAATCAGGAAGTTAATTTCGGTCAACTGATTTATATTTTCTATTATTACTATTTCTATTCATTTTTAATTCTGTACAGTACGTTGATCAATTTGTGGTTGTTGTAAAGCCATTTAGAAATAAAATTTGATTGATTCATTGGTTAATTATTGAAAGTACATTAAATTTATTTTAACAACTATTTGTAGACAGTGGATAAGTTGACATCTGTTAATTTTCTGTTCTGAAAAACAGATTCTGAATATATGCTTGTTAAACGTTATTAGTTTTAAAGTTTTTACTTGATACAGAAGAAAAGATTGTCGTTGTATTTTTGCCTAAACTGGAGCGCTAACTTAATTTCAGGACAGCTATATAATTAGAACAGGTAAAGCTGTGAAACAGTCCAGCTGAGATGACTCTTTTAATCTAATTAGAGGACTGATTGCTGTAAACGAGGGGCAGATAAGCTCCATATCACTGTTTTCTTGTTTTAGCAATGGTTACTTCAAAAAAATATATCATCGCTTTTATATTAAAATAGCCTGACATGCAGGATAGTGCATTTAGAAATATTGCTGCTGAAATACCAGTTTTCCTGATTATCAAGAGCATAAAGGTAAAACATACGGTTGCTGTGAAAACTTTGCAAAAAGATTTTATTAGGAGGATGCTACAGAATGCTGTTGCTACCAGTGTAGGGTTTTTGTTTTAACACCGACAGCAAGATTTTCAAAAAGAACAGCAAAGAAGCCCCTGATGTCCAAGAAAATCATCAAGGACAGGCTAAAAACCAGGACTGCAGGACTTTTCATGAAGGACAGCAGGAGACTGGTGCAAAGGTGTTTCCTCCAATGAATCATCCTTTTACATCTGGAAAATCGTTTGTCCTGAGGAGGGGAAAGGTGACCCTTCCATGGGAAACATTCGAAGCACTTGGCTTCCTCCCAATTTATCTTTTGAATGAAGGAGCCGGATCAAAACATCCTCCAAGCGCAGCTTTTTCAACAACCCGGGAACAATTTGATGATGAACTCTGAATTTTCCAGCATGATGGAGCGCTGTGGCCTGCGAGGGAAGTGATCACAAACTGGATCATTTTAACTTTGAATTTGTGGTCAGAAAAATCCCCAGATCTTAACTCCACCCAAAAACAACTGTTTGGTCTTTTTGTGAATCAATTATATTGTAGCATTCATGTTACATCATAGCATTACTGACTTACAAGAGTATTCATGCCCCTTTAACTTCTTTATCCTATACCAACACAAGCTTTTAAGCACACCACTGAAGGGACAGAAAATGTTGTTTTGACTAATCTTTGGGCATATTTATTCAGCCCCTTTTACCCTGAGGCCACTAAATAAAATTTAGGTAATTGCTTAAACAGGATTAAAATTTAAACTTAAAAGTTAAGATAATAATTCCTTTGATGCCCCTCAAGTCAGGAAGTTGAGTCTACTTGTGTGATATTTAATCCCACTATCTGTCCAGTGGTTCTGAGAAGGCTTCGGAGCTTGGTTAGAAAACATTAGTGAACCAACGGCAACACGAAGACCAAGAAACACAACAGAATAAAGCTGGGGAGAAGTTTAAATAACTGCAGGGTTTCCCCCAGCGTATTAAAAGCCTGGCGGGCCACCACCGACCTTTTTTTTAAAAAAAAGCCACTAGCGAGAAATCTAGCGACCTTCTTCTGTTATTGGTGACTTCCTGTGAAAAGCACTAAGGCAGCCGCGAGTGCGGCTCTGAGCTCCTTCCACTTCTCCATGCGCTGTCTCACCAGCAGCTGCCCGGAAACTCCCACCTGCAGTCAGAGCATAAAGAGCAGAGAGGAGAGCCTCTCCGTTTCCACAGTGCAAATGTATCCTCCCTGGTTACAAAGCAGGGATAAAGTATAATGTTTGTAATATTTTCTCTGAAACTTTGGCACTAAAATAATTCCCTGAATTTGATTCACACACAGCTTCAATCCCTCATTCACCTCGTTCACTCTGTGTGCCTTTGTCGTTTTGGAAAAAAATGGGTTTTACGTGGTGTAGATCCAGGCAAAGTATTGTCTTTTGTAAATTATTTCACAAGGTTCATTTGTAAATCCAAAGAAGTTTATATGTTAAGAAATACATTTAATAAGTTTTAAATAGACATTTATTACTACATAAACACACAAAAGTACAGAAAATGGGTACCGTTTAGTACCGGTACCGATTCCCAGGTACCGGGTCTCGATTCAAATGTAAAAGGTACTCATCCCTAGTACTGCAAGAGAACCTGCTGCAGAAGACTGGTTGAGATTGACCTTCTAGCAGGACGACAACCGTAAACATACAGCCAGAGCTCCAACAGAATGGTTTAGATAAAAACATATTTATTTGTGAAATGACCCAAAACCTAATTTGCTTGTTGGCTCAACAATTATTTCTGCATTTAGAGCAAATTAATAGTTTTTAGTGTGCTCACTTTAACTATGTAATGCATTACTGTTCTTTCCATACTTTATCAAAATTGTATGATTCTTGAGAGCATTTCTGTCAGAAGGATCTGTTTCATTAAATCTTCTGCTGGCCCTGTCCTCCATCATCTGGGCTTGATTGTTATTTCCCCTAATTGAGGCAACCCTTACCCTCCTTCGCTGTGTTTGCCAGGACTCATTTGTACGGGCGAAGAACTGGGTCAAAGAGCTTCAGAGACAAGCCAGTCCAAACATCGTAATAGCCCTGGCTGGGAACAAGGCGGACCTCGCAAACAAGAGGGCTCTGGACTTCCAGGTTTGTCCTCTTACAACTTCATTTAATCCAATAATTCAAAATTGTGGACACAATGAGGATGGTTGCCCCCTTTTAGTAGATAAATAAAACATCAGGCTCACAACTTCTTATCATTCAAGCCTTTTTTTTTTTTGTACCGTTCTCTTTTAAATGTTTCTCTAACCTGTGATGCTCTTTTACAGGATGCACAGTCGTATGCGGACGACAACAGTTTGCTTTTCATGGAAACCTCAGCAAAGACCTCCATGAACGTGAACGAGATTTTCATGGCCATCGGTAAGCGCCGCCCGCCTCCTCGATCAGGGCCTCTTATTCCTCCTTGTTGCAGACATTTCACCTAGGTTTTCACGTCTTTTCCCTGTCTGATAAGTAGATATCCTTTATTTAACCAGGGAGATTTAAACCTCTTTTCCTAGAGTGACCTGGCCAAGACGGCAGCATAAAACATTCAACGTGATGCAAAAAAAAAAGATCAAATACACAGACACAAAAACAAGAGTTTCACGTTTCAAGAATTAAATAAATAAATAAATATCCTTACATTATCACACAGCATTAAACATTTAGACAGTTAGCAAGAACCAAGTATGCCCCTGTCCTTTTAAAATTGACTTAAATCCCCCCCAAAGTTATAAGAAATTACAGTTTTAAATACTTTTGTGGTAGCAGCAGACCCTTTAAAGGCCTTTTTTCTTTTCTTTTGTTTACCCAATTCAGTTCTGACTTTTGGGATCTGCATCAAAATGATGTCCCGAGAGCACAGATCCTAAAGGCTGAAGTTCCTAGACAGAAATGAGCTTAAATATGTGGGGGAAAGCCTAAGAATGCATGTATGGATAACAAAAAACATCCAGTGAAAGAGTCTGCAGACTGATAGAGACAGACAGTCTAGCTTACAAAGTAGAGATGCACCGATCCAGTTTTTTCCAATCAGATACGACACTGATACCCGAGCTGAGCTTATCGGACGATACCCGATACCCGATACCAATACTACTGTTGAATGAATGAACCGTATACCTGCCATGTGAGTTAATGCTTCAGGCTTTGACATAAACATTGTTAAAAAAAAAAAGCTCAGTCTGCTTTTTAGCATGGTGCTTTAGGAGGTGCTTATTTATTAATTTATTATTTTCAAGGATTTAAAGTCTAAAACAAAACAGTCAAGTCTAGAGTCTTCCTTTTGATTGTCAAAGCCATAACGTAACATGTATTTATCTGAAACACCTTATTGGGCTTAAAAACTTTTAATTCTGAAAGAATTAGGGGCTGTAATTAGCTGTAAGCCATAATCATCAAAATGTATCGGTATAAACATGAATATATATATACATCCATCCATCCATCCATTTTCCAAACCGCTTAGTCCCTCATGGGGTGAATATATATATATATATATATATATATATATATATATATATATATATATATATATATATATATATATATATATATATATATATATATATATATATATATATATATATATTCACCCCATGAGGGACTAAGCGGTTTGGAAAATGGATGGATGGATGGATATATATATATATATATATATATATATATATATATATATATATATATATATATATATATATATATATATATATATATATATATATATATATATATATATATATATATATATATACTCACTTTAATTTTTGTGTTGAATTACTCAAGTAAATTCACTTAATGAAATAATTAAGATGCTGCAGTTAATGGATAAATATCAAAGATGCTGCATGTATTTATTTCACCCTGATTGTTTTTAACATAGCCCCCATGTGATGTTTTTCATTGAAGCAAAGCTCTTCAGTAATGATTGCTTGACATATTTCATGTAGTAACTGGTGACGCAGTAATTATAGTTTAGCCCCCAAAATAAACCCATCTGAAGTGTAATCTTTGTTTTTGCCAGAGGAGAAGGTCGCTGATCCTTACGTCCCTCAGAGGGACATGTTGTGGGAATCATTGCAGGAAGTTTCCAGTGTAAAACTTTGAAAGTGATTTCCCACTGAACTCAACCTTATTGCCTAATTCATCACATGACATGAGGTGTTTTGAATTTGTACAATTTGAATTAAGGTAAAACTCTTATTATTAATCTACAAGAAGTAGTAATGCTTCCGCATTTGGGGATTATTTCAGTATAATCAGGTATTTACTGTTTGCTGGGTGGGAAAAATGTCCTACTTGATCTCGTTCCAATCACTTGTGTAGCGATCCGGTTTCTGTCAAGTCAGAAACAACAGATTCCTGATGGTGGAAGGCAGACACAGTGAGTTTGAAACACATTTTGGCCACTAGATGGTAGTGTTGAATTTATTTTAGCTCCGCATAACTACTCCACACTTTATTGGGGTCATTGGTGTAAATAATTGGAAAGATAAAGCTAAAGTTACTGTATTATCCTTTTATACTCATTTTCCAATAAAAGCTGTAAACAGCTCAAACCAGTTCCCAGGTTTTTAGGATTTGATGTTTTTTTTTTTTTTTTTTTGTTTTTTTTTTTTTTTACAATATATAGATTTTGATCTTTCAGAGTTTTGAAGGGATGGTTGAATAAAATAAGCTGCTATCAGTGTGACTCAGCAGAAGATTTACAAGATTTTTTTTATTATATTGATGTTGCATAGTAATTGGATGACAAATGTTGAGGTATTGCTTGCAGCAATCGTCTTGAAGGTTATTACCCTTTAGATTGTGGAAAGAGACGCTGCTGCTGCTGCTTTTCCTGTATTTTAGAGACTTAAGGAATTATCTGAACCATACCTGTGATAGAAACCAGCTTAGAGTTTGTTCAGCTTTAAGATCTTATCTAAGCTGGTTTAGTTTGTCATCTATAGATTATTTTGATTACATCACTTTACGTCACTGTCAAGGTAAATCTTTTGAACAGTGCCTATGTTTTTAATTTGTTACTGTATCTATAACTGCTGCACTTTATACTGCCTATTTATATCACTTATTAAAAAATAGAAAAGTACTAAAGTGTGAGTAAATGTCTTGGTGTTGGATTTTTGCCGCCTGTTTGTCGTTGTTGGTTTGTCTTGATTGTCATGATGTGTGCCGCTGCCTTTCTTGGCCAGGTCAACCTTGTGAAAGAGTTCTTGATTTATCTGGTTAAATAAAGGTTACAACTACTACTTTTTAGTGTTTTCCGTGAAACTATAGTTTGTTCGTTCAGAGTAGATTTTGACTAGGCCATTGCAATACCTTGACTGTATTTTTTTCTTAGCCATTTTGCTGCATGTTGATTTTCCCTGGATTGTTTTAACAGTCCTGTCTTTAACAGAGGCCTTTAGAGCTTGACGTGGAGCTCTTTGTTGTTGTTCGACGTTTCCCTGAACATTATTCAGTCTGTTGAGTTGAATTTGCTGGAATATCCACTTCTTTGAAGACTGGCCGCCGACTTTAAAACTCTCCAAACTGCAAATTGACTTGTAACCCTTCCCAGATTGATGGGTAGCAAAAGCTGATTATTTTAGGTCCTTACTGACACAACATAGCATTGTGTTATAACACTTGTTGTATGCTCCTGTGTTAAACAAATTGCTAAAACTCTGGATTTTTATTGAGGTGCGCAGACTGATGATGCTCCATCAGTGATGTACACGGCTGCTGCTTCTTTCCTCTTAAAACCTACAGAAGCAACATATACTTATTTTTTTCCCATGACTGGTGCGACGGGGAAAGGTCAGGTTTATTGCAGAATTTAAATGCACCGTTTAAAAAAATAAAATAAACCAAGTAACTTGTTTATTCCACTTTGCAGGTTGGCAGGGATCGGTGTAATAAAGTCACTTTTACAAGCTTCGTTATGTAAACTCTACTGAGATCTCTCTCCGGTGAATAACCTCACACGCCGGTGTTTTTTTTTGTCTCTGCAGCAAAGAAGCTTCCGAAGAATGAGCCGCAGGCCGCGGGCGCCAGCAGCGGACGGAACCGGGGCGTGGACCTGACGGAGACGGCCCAGCCCAGCAGCCGCCCCTGCTGCAGTAACTAACCCGGCTGCTCCACTTACCTCTTCCTCCTCTCGTCTCCCACCTCTCCACCGAACAACATCCGGACGTCGGACCCGTTGACTTCCAGACGTCAGACCTGCTCTTGACCCCTCACTTCCCCGGAATAGCTAAAAGACTCTGTATAGCTGCATTTCTAATACCTTTTTTTTTTGTTTTGTTTGTTTTTTGTTGTTCTTTTGTTTTGTTTTTTAAACTTTTTTTAAGAAGTGTATATCAGTATAACGGATGCATGTATCACTACAACTCCTGGGGGGAGGGGGGAAGAAAGGAAAACAACACATTTTTATCTTTTATTCAGTTTAAAGACTAACCCCCTTTCAGAAAGATGAGCAAGCGAGAAACGTGTGATTGCGGCGAGTGCGAGAGCGCCTATGAGGGTTAGTTTGTCTCTCAGCAGGGTTGCCTGGATGTCGCCTGTAGTAGCCTGTGTTTGGGTTATTTTGGTTTCGGGTGTTTTTTGGGGGGCGGAGTAGGGGGATTTTTTTGCTGTATATTAAAGGAAAAAAACCAAATTGTTCCCTTGTTGAGTTGCTCAGCCTCTCGGGCTGTTTGTTGTTGGCAACATTCGAGCGGAGACGATGCCAGGAACGGATCGCTGTGCAAAACCCAACAACTCTTCCCGACTCCCATGGGATTCCCAGGAACATATGTTCATCCAGGTCTCGTTATGGGATAGCTGAGAAAATGCGTACGATTTTTACACAAAGTTAAAAGAACCGTCACTTTGTTGCTCTTATCGATAACAGAAGGCAACGGAAATTTGAACGTTAAATCTGTGGGTCGGCTCCTTCTCCATGCAGGCCAGGAGTCAACCAACACCAATTTGGCTGATATCAATTTAAAGCAAGAAACTGTCATAAGTCCGTGTGTAAAAAAAAAAAAAAAAAAAAAAAAAAAAAAAAAAGAAAAAGATACTCTAATGTTGTTTTAGGGTGCAACGTCTTCTTCCTTTAGCTCCGATTACACGCAACGCTGCGGCTCGCCTGGAAATTTATCTAGAGACTCTGAACAATTGTACAGTTCAATATTTTTCTGCTTTGGTTATCCTCCCTCTTATTTTCCTCTTCATGCTCTACATTTTCACAAAGCTGGTCAAATGTTAGGCAGTGATGGTCTTTTTAGATATATGTAGTGTTATTAACAAAATCTCTCCGGTGTCTTGTCACTTTTTTTTTTTTTGTTTGTTTTTAAATTAATTTTTCTGTTGTTTTTTTTCCATGGTCGTGTTGAAAGGAACTTTTATTGCATTGCACAGTGTTGATCATGTTTTAATTATTGATAACTGCCCTTGGATTTTTATATGACGGACTGTGTTGGATTTGCTAACCTTTGGCTGTGGGCGGGGGAGCGTATTTAACCTAACCGGTGGTCTCTCTTACAGCTCAATGAATTCTAATGATGTAAAACAGCATTACTAGTGATGGGCTGATCCGTTTTGACTGTCTGAGTACATCTTAATAAATCCAATAAAAATGTCTCTTGTATGACTTTCTGTGTGGAAATCAGTGGCTCTACGTTGCTATGAAAACCCTTTACAGAGTTCTTTGCCTTTTAGTTGGACCTCAACGTTTCTGATCCTCAAAAGAAAAACAAATGGGACCAAGATGACCAGAATAAATGCAAACTAGTGTTATTATTTATTGTTGAAAAAAAATATAAAAACCCAAGCCAACCTGCCCCAATGTGGGAAAGTAATCACTCCCAGGCCCGGTTGCAGCCAGCCCAAATTAGATTAAGCAAGCTGACAGCTCAAAAGCTCAAAAAAACAACAGTTTCTGCTCTGTTCTTATATTTGCTTAGAACAAAGTCGCTGACAGGCTGGAATGGGATATACAGGCCCGCTTTACATTTGTTAACATCTTGATGTTCCCAAATCCTTTTGGGAAAATATTCTGTGGACTAACAAGATAGAAGTGGATGTTTTTGAAATGTTTCTGCCAGGGAAATGCATAAAACCAAGAGCCTTTGTGAATAGAAACGTGTTGGGCTAGTAGGGCTGCTTCAGGATCTACACGTCTTGCTGTACTTGTTTGGACCGTTGCAAAAAGGAACTAAAAGTAAGTGAAATTTTCTTGAAATTAGTGTATTTGTCCTTGGTCCAGGTTTAAATGATCTGCCAATGGAATACGATTTTTGCACTTAAAATAGAAACAACTCATCTATTCATCCTTATTCTAGGGGTCAAAATACTCATTCCCTTGCCAGATAAGCCTGTTTACCTGCTCATAAAAGGGCAAATATACCCATTACCAGAAGCCTTTTACTTACTTGCCTAAAAAGTGGATCAGGCAGCTGCAGCTGATCCAGAACGCTGCTGCCCGCGTCCTCACTAAGACTAAGAAAGTAGAGCACATCACCCCAGCTCTAAAGTCCTTACACTGGCTCCCTGTATCTCAGAGAATAGACTTTAAAATACTTCTGTTAGTCTATAAATCCCTGAATGGCTTAGCACCTAAATACATCACAGACTTGTTATCAGTGTATCAACCCTCCAGACCACTAAGGTCTTCTGTCTCCAGCCTACTCTGCATACTTAGAACCAGAACTAAACAAGGAGAAGCAGCATTTAGTTCCTATGCTCCACTTATCTGGAACAAACTTCCAGAAAATTGTAAAGGTGCGGAAAGCCTGAGTTCCTTTAAATCAAGATTAAAAACACATTTGTTTAGGATTGCCTTCAACTGTTCTAGTTAACTGAAACACCACTTTTTTGTTCTTTTTTATATCTATTTTATTCCTACTTGCTTTTATTCTGTTTTATTTTGCTATATTTTAATCATGTAAAGCACTTTGCATTGTCTTTGTACTGAATTGTGCTATATAAATAAATTTGCCTTGCCTTTTTTGCAGTATCTTTTTTATTTTTACAGGCAGGAAAGCATGGATCCAAAGCACACCAGCCAGCCACATCTAACCAGAGGGAAGGTTTTGGACCAGCCTTGTTGTAGTAACTTTTTCATATTGGGCCAGCTTTGTTTACATCACTGGGACTCGAGCTGAAACCATTTGCTTTGGTCACATGAGACCAAGCTGGATCTGCCCGGCTGCAGACGCTCCGTGTAAGGTTGGTGTGAAACAATGGTTGAATATGTCTCTTCTCTTCAGACCTCGGCCGTCTTGTCACAGCGCACGGCATCATGAGCTCTTTGAAATACTAAATACAAAAAAAAAAAGTTTCACTTTTACTCAATGCAAAGGCTGGAAATACAACAGCTATGAACTTAGAGAGGCGATTGTTGCTGCCATCAGTCTCGGAAGACTTAGAGTCTTCAAAGCTGTTTAAGGGCTGTTTCTCTACCCAGAGAAGGATAGATCACAAAGGGAAAACAGCAGACAACGTCCAATCCGCCCAAAAGTCACTGGTGCAACTAATTGGAATAACTACTTCTAAGAAAACACGCTTAGATTCAATTTTGAAGTCTGTGCTTCAGTCTGAGACCCATTGAATACGCACATTTTCCCATGTCCCACTGGTTCTCTCCAACCACGTTTCTGCGTATTTCCATCGTCTCGCCTCCTCTCAAAACTTGACACTTGACACATTTCCCGTCCTCAGAGGCCACATCAGACGAATCATCTTCTTAACTGTGAAACAGCCAAATCCCACGATAGCCGAGAGCCAACTCACATCTGCCAGCCTCAAACAGCTTCATTCAGCTCAGACCACACGAAACTGTGCAGCGTGAAGGAGGTCTTTAAAGTGCAGGCATAAATAACGAATTAAGCTCATCTCTAATGCGGCTAAAACCTCTTATAGCTTTGATTATGTTCAACCAGACAGAGCAGGCTTGCATGGTTCAATAACATTATCTCATATTGATAGTTTTCTTTTTGGTTATTTGCAGTTTTGCCATCTCATTAGAATGAGTTTAAGGGGCTTGCAGATTGAGTTGATCTCCATGATAATACAAATGAAGGTGGACCTATTCTTTATTTTTAAGCCTGAGTTTTTCTTAAAAAAAAAAAAAAAAAAAAAAAAAAAAGATTTATCCACCCTTTTCAACAGAGCTGTAAAAATCAAACCTAAAACACAGCAAAGCTGATAGTTTCTTCTTTATTTCCAGTAGATGATCCAATGGGCAGCCATAAAGCTAACGGACAAAGGCTAGTGATGTTTTTACAATTTAACTTTTGAAAGATTTCAACACATGATTGACATGTTTGTAGTATTTTCCAAGTCTTTAACGTTCAAATTCAAACATCTGTTGGAGCTGATGAGTCGACTCTGTTTAGGTGGAAGAGCTGCTCATACTGTGTTCAGAAAGTTAAATTAAAGCGCCTTAAGAAAAACCTTTAAATGACTACCAACCACAGTCTGATTACAATCGTTCCTCTTTAAGATCCTTGAATTAATTTTTTTTTCTCCCTCTATCAATCAGGCACAGAAGTGAAAACTTAATTTCTGCAAAATAAATCACTTTGAAAAACAAGTGAGGGGAAAACTTTCTCTGTTTGAACAGAACGGAATTGTTCTTGCAGGGAGGATGAGATTGGAGGGTTTATCGACTTCTCATGCTGTCAGTATTTGAGGGTTTGGGAGGGAGAAAAATTTCTGTTCGCAAAAATTAATTTGCTCTTCGGCATTTCACCCATTTTACAGCTGAGTGTAATGTTGTATTCCTTATCATTTCTACCATTCTGTTATAGTTTTGCTGCTGTGTTTGGGGTCATTGTCTGCCTGTTGAACAGATGGACCTACTTTTGACTCTAGAATACTTTATTTTACAGAGGAGTTAATAGTTAACTCAACTGACTGCAAGGTGCCCATGTCCTCCAGCTCCAAAAGGAGCCCAAATCTTCCTTTCACTGACACAATGAGGTGTTTGTGCAAAGCTGATGTTTGGTTTTCACCAGTTATAGCATTTAGTTTTGTGGAGAGACATCTCTACTTTGGTCTTAACCTCCTTTGGGTCTTTAAGATACAACTCTGTAAACCTAAGCTGTGCTGTTTCTTTTGTTTTCAGTGAAAGGATACTTCTACTGGTGTTCCAGTCTTTTTCTAGTTCTTCTGCTGTGAACTTTCACCCAATGTTTACTTGACATTGAGTTTGCTGTCATTTCTCGGAGCCTTGCACAGTTTGATTTGGGGGAAGATTTGCTGAAACGTCCACTCCATCATGGCATTGAGTAATTTTTTTGTTATTTAATTGTTATTATGTGTTTAGCTGTAAAATAGGGTGGGGGTAGTGTAACGTCTTACCTTTTTTTCTGTCAGTTGTTATATGCTGAAATGTAAAACCTTGATTAATTCAAATACTATGAGAAATAAAGTTTATTTCCCTTTGTGAATATAACTACTTGTGATTAATCACTCTAACTGTTGAGTAGTTTGGATATGGCCTTGTAACCGTCCTGTCATGATTATTTGAGTGAGCCTAACACAACACTGCTGCTGGACGTAATACTGATGTACAGCCTATCCTTGTATTCTTCAGAAATTTCTCACTGACGACATTATCAAATCTGTAACTTCCAGCACCTTAACGGACGATATTACAACAAAAAACACAAGAGGGATCTTTTTTAGGTTATCTGATAGAAAGGTACTCCTATTATATTTTTCAGAGCACAAACTATACTCCCAAAGGCTGAGTGAAAAAGAAAAAAGTGACTCGTCAGCCATCTAAACTACTGGTGACGAGCACCAAGTATTTATGAATCTTCAAATACAACCAAACAACTTCAATTATAAACAACAATAAAGCAAAGAGTTCCCTTTGGATTAATTTGCTCAACCTTTAATGAATAGAAAACATGTTCAGCAAAGGTCCACTGTTCAGCGCAACAATGTCCACTCCAAGCACTTGAAAAAAATGGTAACAATAGTTTAATAGATGCTCAAAGGCCACAAATTAGTTGCAGGTTATGTTAGAGCGGAGTTCAGATGCTGCTGAGGCAGATTTCTTCTAACCAGGGTCAACCATTACCTTAATCGGAGCAACGTAAACAATGATCTCTGAAGAAGTTCCCCCACTCGCTCATTTACTGAGCTACAGGTCACATTTGAATGGCAAAAGAAAAGGTTTCAGTTGAACCGTCCTTAAAAAAGCGTTTTATTATATCTCTGCGGCTACTTAAGTCGATGGGAATGGGGCGCTCAAAGGTAACAGAAGTTAGATTAGATAGGGGGCCATATGTTACAAATGTCTTGGAAAGGTTTAGATTCTTACTGCTGATCAAAGCTAAAGTCGTGTATCTTCTAATACATCCTTCTGTTCTGACCACACATTTAAAAATAGATTCAATAATCTGGCCCTCCGTGTGGATTTTGTAAACGGAAAAATGTTATCGAAGAGGAAACAACACTATAAAGCATTTATTTATTTATTTATTTTTTTACTTTGAAAAGGAATCAAAAAGAAACGTCTAAAATAATAAGGTATCGGACTCATTTGGTGCCAGAGGAGTTTTTAAAAGGAAGTTTTTTAGAAACTCTTACTCCAGCTGACAAGCGTTCTCTGAAGCACATTGCACTCCTTTAAATCTCAGCTGGATATACCTCATATAGCTGATGGACGGATTGCTTTTTGATCGAGAGATATCCACATCCCAGGCTGTGCAGTGGTCTGTAATTTTATTTGTAGAAAAAAAAAAACGTCTGTGTATCTCCTCTGAAGATATTAATCTTTCAAAGTGAGTTTAGCCGTTGACCTTCCCTCGGTTTCCCTGGAAACAAAATCTATTTTCTTTTTTTTTTAAATTGAACTGGAGGTGACGTTTCTCTGATCATTCTCCACAGCCCATCAAAAGTACAATCAAAAAATAAGTTGTGTTTTTCCTTTGATAGTTGAAATAATTAAAGGATGCATTAGGTGTTTCAAAATGAACTATAAAAAACTGAATTTTAACTTTAAACTACTAATACCTGTTGAACTTTTTCACATTTTTGTCACATCACAGCCATAAAATTCAGAGCATTAGGTTTTGAATTTATGTGGTTAAGTAATACATCATTTTGAAGTGGGCATAAACAAAATAGACGATATTCAACATTTAAATATCTATAAAAATCCAATAAATGTGTTAAATATCTATCTATCTATCTATCTATCTATCTATCTATCTATCTATCTATCTATCTATCTATCTATCTATCTATCTATCTATCTGTCTGTCTGTCTGTCTGTCTGTCTGTCTGTCTGTCTGTCTGTCTGTCTATCTATTCCGTTTTATTTATATATCACCAATTCACAACACATGTCATATATATATATATATATATATATATATATATATATATATATATATATATATATATATATATATATATATATATATATATATATATATATATATATATACTGGGTTTGCTTACTTAGGAAACTTTTTGACCAATCTGTATGATTTGATTGAATTTGACTATGTAAAGTGCCTTGAGATGACATGTGTTGTGAATATTTATATATATATATATATATATATATATATATATATATATATATATATATATATATATATATATATATATATATATCACTACATGTATTGAATACATGTCTTCAATACATTGGAATATGATCAAAAACTCAATTTGCTTCAGTAACCCAATTATCTAAGTTAAACATCTTATATAGATTCATTACTCATGGACTGATGTTTTAAAGCTTTTATTTCTGTTAATGGAAAACGCGACGTTTAAGATTAGAATAATGCATCAAACCCATAAAAAATGTATGTAAAGTAAGTTCAATAAGGGTTGTTATGTGTAAAAGGTACATTTAATGTGACAAATGAGCCTCATTGGAACTCATTTTCTAATTTCTTGAATACATATGCATATAAGCATGTATATTGTTGGAGCACGTCAGTGAAACAGCATGATGGAGATGAAGGAAAACAGCCTGCTGATCAGGGAGAGTGTTGTGGAGAAGTTCGGTCCGTGCCTGAATTGTAATTCTGCTGTCTGTCACAGCAAGGACTGGAGAAAACTGATACCTTTTAAAAGCTTTTGTCTGAGCTCCTGAGGTGGAAAATATTTACGGGCCTTTCAAAAGTGGGAATTTGGCCAAACATAAAAGACACTGTGAATACATTTCATTGTAGGAGTTAGTCTCTCCTTCAGCAGAGCAATAAATTGTGTCAGCACTGAGCCTTAGAAACACCAAACACTGCATTTCTGGTTTTAATTTGTCATCTTGCCTTTCAAATGGAATAGCCGCAAATGGGATTTTCTGTGCAGAGTCTTATGCAAATTTATGCTGTGCAGTAAAACATGAAGTCTTAAATTTTTCAAACCTGTTTTGTTTTGAATTTAAAGCAGTTATTTAGCTTTTGTTTCAAATCATCTGGCTGTAAATATCTGCACCTCTAAGCTTTAAGGAATTTGCTGGGAGCAACCGGGGCTTGACCCAGAAAACTGACGGTTTACTTTGTTTCAATTATTGCTTACTTCAATCTGTCAGTCAGTAGGAGCTGCGTGTGCGTCCAGAGCTGAAAACATATTTTCAGAACCTGTCAAATATTCACAGTTTATGTTTCTGGCTCATTCTGGTAGTGTATTTTTTCCATCTAATACATCTACTGAACATACACATCTGTGCCAAAGTTCAGTTCAGTTGTTTTATGAATTCATTAAGACTGAAAAGTTCATTCTTTGCAAATGTCCAAACCCTTCACTCACGACGTCGCTGAAGCAGTCGCAAGACCAATCAAACAATAATGAAAAAAACGTTTCTTTTGAGGTTAATTTGATTCTTCTTGGCCGAAAACTAAACCAAGTTGGTTTGGCAATTTCAGAGCAGCAGCCATGACTCATCCAAGTCAATCCATGAGCTTTTTCTTGGTGCTGGCGCTGAGGTGAGGAGAGCCCACATGTTGACACATAAACGGTCGGCTGGCCAAGGGACAGGATTTATTGGAATAGGCTAAATCCAAACACTGTTGGTGTGCCGAGATACGGTGAGGAATCAGTTCCCTAGATCTAGGCTGAAGGGAATGGAGGATGTTGTCTTTGACAGAGGAAGGCAGGTTCAGATTTAGCAAAGGACTCCTGGAAGTCTTTAAGGTTTAAGCAAGTCTTTCATGGTACGTGACGCTTTGAGAGCGTGTGAAATGGATGCAGGAGGGCTTGGTTTTTTTCAGTAGAGGATGAGTGGCCGCAGTGCTGCAGAAACCACCTCGTTTAATCAGAAAGGGAGAAGATGGAGAGATAAGGAAGCTCTGGAGTTTTAGAAACATCCGCCCCATCCACATCAGCTCATTAGGCATTTAGATCAGACATGTGATGCTAAAAAATACAAAAACATACCCATCGTTTTACTTTGAACCATTTCTGATTCAGTCCGAAATAGATGTGTTACATGAGCTGGAGATTAGAGTTTACTGTACAGAACTGATGGTTAAACTAACTGGGTTTCTCCCTTCCATCCAGATGAGGGCAGCAGTGTACCATACGAAATGTATCATCACTAGTGGTACGTAAGCCCAACAGCCCGTCTGTCCTGTCTCAAAAGAACACATCTGTAATCAGTAACATTTTGAAAATATTGAGTGGAATGGCCATGGACTGGATACACGTCTTTCCATCATTTAGGTTTGTACAGCGAATGAAGCGTCAGTGCTTTGACTTCTGTTATATGACACAGTGAAAAATGCATTTACCCCCGTTAAGATGCCTTCGGGTTTTTTTGCTTTACTGTCACACTAAAATGTTTCCAATTAAACTCATTTATTATCATATCGGGATAATTTGTGTAAACACAAAAATCAGTTTTCGAATGATGAAGATCTAATTTATGAAAGGGAAAAAAAGTTATGCAGACCACGCTTCATCAAAAGATTAGTTGCACCCTGTTGTTAAATCATGAATTAACTGTGATTAACTCCATTTTTACACAACTGGGTTCAGATTCACCAGGGACTCCCAGATCTGATTATTGCTAAACCGTAAGAATCAAGAAATGTCTTCAGGAAAAGTCTGACAACTCAGAGTGGGCTAAAAAGAAAGCAGCAACTCAAAAAGCAACACATCATGCTCCAAAAGGAATTTAAAAACAGGTATATTTGATTCAGAAACATTTTTTTAATTGTCCTTCTTGAACCAGCCCCCAAACTTTTCTTTTTGATAACGCTTTTAGTTAGATTTGCTAGGTTATCCTAAGCTAATCCCCGTAGTTATCCCACCATATGCTTTGGCTGCTGCAGGATGTACTGACCACTTTTCTTCACTCTCCTACTACTCTCCAATCATGCATTATCTGCAGCTATTGCTTTCAATTGTTTTTCTTCTCTTCTTTGAACTTACACTTGGCTTGGTGATTCTATTTAGCTGTGACACCTTCCTGAAGGGGGCCATCACCTGAGATGTTGCTGCCAATAACTTCATGTTCATTCCTTATAGATCTTAGACTTGGCTTTGACTTTCTGTGTTTGACCATGTCGTTTTTAGACAAAGACACCAAAAGTGCTACTGCTCCCATCAACTCTTTTTTTTTTTCCTGTGTAGAAAGTACTCCTGGACCAGTTATTCCATGTTTTTTTTTTTTTTCCAGACCAGTTTTCTGCTCTGTCTTCTCGATCCTCCAGACAGTTGTGGCAGATGGGCTTTCACACTGAGTCTGGTTCTGGTGGAGGTTTCTTCCTGTTGAAAGGGTATTTTTTTCCCACTGTCCATACAGGCTAATCCGGGAAGAGAGATTGCTGTAAAGCGAACAACTTGACGCACTCAGCCGGGGTTACATAGATATAAAAATATAAAAAAATTATACCAGTCGGTGCACTGTATTATAACTAGAACTGGTGAAGATTCTCAGTCATCCAGGTCATGGTCATTCCAAAAAAAGTAAAAAACGAAGCAACTGGACTTGTTTTCCGTAGTTGAAGTAGTTTCGCATCCTCTCCAGGAAGCTCTCTCAATTCAAAAAGTCTGGAGTAATGTGGAGTAACAAGCTTTATACTACTGCCCAAACAAAGGCCTTGTAATGGCTTAGACAACATGCAAATACAACCAAAACAAGCATGGCTCAACACAGGAGAGCCACCTCCTCAGGACATGACTCTGCTGTCCATCTACACCTTAAGGACAAAGGACACGCTTTTGAGGACCAAAATGTTCACATTTTGGACAAAGAAGACAGATGGTTTGAAAGGGGTGTGAAGGAAGCCATCTACGTTAAGAGAGAAAGACCAACCTTAAACAGAGGAGGAGGCCTTAGGTTCCAACTCTCTTAATGGTTTAAACGACCGCCCATTACTAAGGGGTGGACCTGTTTCTGTTGAATTTGCAAGTTATCTAAGCCATTACAAGGCCTTTGTTAGGGCAGTAGTATAAAGCTTGGTACTCCACATTACTCCAGACTTTTTGAATTGAGAAAGCTTCCTGGAGAGGAAGCGAAACGTCTTCAACTACGGAAAACAAGTCCAGTTGCTTTGTTTTTTAGTTTTTTTGGAATAACTAAAGCTGCTTTCCCATTGCAAGGACTTTCAGACATTAACCAGGATCTTGAAAACAATTTCCCGCAATTTCTCTTGTCCACACTTTCCCAGAGGAAGGTCTGACATTAGGGTTACCCCAGGATTACTGAAGGGCGGGATCGAATCAGATTGTTCAAAAGGAAGCACAATGGTGAAAGAGAGCAGCAAACACTCTGATTAAAGTTTGATACGACACCCTCTGTGGCCCAAAATAAACTTTTAGGGTTGTTTTAGGCCAGTGGTTCTCATTCCTGGTCCTCAACTACCCCTGCCCTGCATGTTTTAGATGTCTCTCTGTTGTGGCACACCTGATTCAAATGATTGCATGAGCTCCTCCTCGGCACCCATCAGGTGCTGCAGGAGCCTGTTAATCATTATTCATATAAGCCAGGTGCGTGGCAGCAAGGAGACACCCAAAAAGCCCACAGAGCAGTGGTACTTGAGGCCCAGGATTGAGAACTACTGTTTTAGGCAAGAACATAGCTGTGTAAAACTCATATATCTGTTTATTAGTTTATCAAGATATTGCTTTGCAAAAGGGCTACATTGTTTTTGGAAATGTGCTTTCCTGCTGCCACATCGCTTTACCAGCTGTCAACTGAACGGGCGGTGGAGGCTTGCTTTACCCGGAGAGAACAGCTGATTCCTAGGACATCTGTTTCTTTTTTTTTTTCTTTTTTTTTAACTCCCACTGGCTTTCAACCATTAGCGGAAGTTAAACACAGATATAATTCAGTCAGATGATATCTAATGGTTCATGTTTGGTTTATCTCAGGGTTTCATTTGTCACTGAGCAAATTGGTTTGGCTGAGATTAATGATAAACTTGAAAAGGGGACCGTTTGATTTAACCTTAATGACTTGCTGGAGAGCAGGAAGGGGAGACCAAAGAGGAGACTTATGGATGGAGTGAAAGGAGGCATAAAGGTAGTTTGTGTGAAAGAAGCAGATGCAGAAGATAGGGTTAGACGGAGACGAATGACTTGCCGTGGCGACCGACCCCTGAAAAGGAAAAGGCAAAAGAAAAAGAAGAGTCAGCCTGAGAAGCTGTGGTATTAAGATGGATACTTGTCTGCTAAATTAATTAATTCGCTGCCCTTTCCTCGCTGAAATACAGCATAAACTAGTATAGATTAAACATGTATCTGTTTCTTCTTCAGTTTCTGGAGCCCCAAGTAGTACATGTACTGAGTGCACTGATCAAACATAATTAGTATAAGCTGCCAGAAGAAAAGGGAAAAAAATCACAAAGAATTCATTTTTGTAAAAGGCCCCAGGCAATCCAGGCATTAGGCTGGTTGTTTACCGTGTTTCTATAAGCAGTAACATGATATGTTTTCACAAAGCTTTGATTTAATGTAGTCATCGCTGTGGTGTGTTAACACTGTGGTTATCAGATATCACTTAGCACAAACACAATGGTTATGATGCTGCCAGAGACATTAATTACTTCTGTGCTCCACTGAAGGCCACGGGAAAGTCCTGCTCTGAATCATTGCGTTTCCTCACAACCCTCATTAGAAACAATAGCTCAACAGAAAAACAAAAAAAATGTTATGAAAAATAGAACAGGAAGGCTCTTCACATTTCTCCGTCAGCAGACAGAAATGTCACGAGGCGGTGTGATATCAAAGCGCCGCCGTGCTGCCTGCGTTTCATGCGTAGAGCGCAAGGTCAGACCTCCTGAAAGTCACGGCCGCCGGTCGCTCTAATCTCTGCAGCCGGTGGCATGCGTCACCTGTCCTGGCTGTCGCAGGTAACCCTGGGACCTCGCCATGATGACAGCCTCATCACAGATAACTGCGCTGGCTGAGAATATATCCGCTACGTTCGCCATGATGTTATGATGTGCAGCGTTCCGGTGATGACCGGGGGGGGGGGGCCTACAGCAAAGCTTCAACTCCTCATCTTCAGGCTGGCAGATTTTTCATCCGCGTCCACCTGCAGGCTGCAGAGGAAGCGGTTGCCACAGCGACGAACCTGTGCAGCCGCAACGCTTCATGGGTTCATAAGGTTTATCGCAGTGTGCATGATGCCGATTGAAACCCGCAGAACTCCTCCATGACGGCCAGTCAGGTTATATGGCTGTTATATTTTCAGGAGAGTCTAAAGTTTAGCAGGGGAAAAAAAAAAGGTTCTGATATTTTTAGTTTTAAATTTCCGGATGCTGAATTCCTGATTTCTCAGGAAAATTATCTCATTATAAACAACCGTATCGTTTTAATTGAAACGTGTTTGTGTTGCTTTACAATTAACCTTTTTGATCTATAAACAATCTGACGAGTAGTCCGCCTTGATGCCGTTAAATTTGACTTCCAGGCATGGGTTATTTTTGGGGTATGTCAATTTTGACACCCAATTTGAAACAAAAACACATGACCTTTAATGAAAAAGCTAAATTATTATTGGTTAACATTGTTTGTTAAATAATATATTGGTTGTTACAAATATAACATTATGTATAACTTGATGTAAAGAAAAAGCATTTCTGAGATGACTGCATATTTACTCAGTGCATCATTAGCCAATTCTCACAGCTACTATTTTTTTTCTAAAAACAATTTTAATTTATTTAAAATGTCAGTAGATTATAAATTGATTAATAAATAAATGAATGAACATATAAATAAAATGAAACCTTTAAGAAATTTCCACCAAACCAAAATTTGGTGGAAGTGGCTCCACACTAATACATTAAATGCAACCCTACAAAAACAACCTTACCAGTTCAATAGAAATATACATATATACATGATACCGTCATTCATACTAATATAAGTGACTCCCATATTATTTTACCAGTTCTACAAACCAACAAAGATTTTATAAAAACATAAAATATGTAAATCAAAGTAGCAGCAATTTCTGAATTTTATCAACAGAAAACGAATCTCAAGTCTTTAATCCACGTTTCACAGTGGCTAATGAAAAGCTATCAATGCACGCAGTGAAAACACAAATGCGACACAGAGCCCAACTTAGCTAGACGCTCTCCGCTATGCACCTCAGAGCTGGCAGGAGGCAGACAAGATGCTACAAAACAATTTCACAACTTCTTAAATGTGTGGAGTTTCCATTGCTTTCTGAGCACTGGGGAGTTTCCTTCAGGCTGTTCACCTGTTTCTCTCAGATACTCTTTACTAAAAGATTCTATCTTTATTCAAAACAGCTTGCAATTAATAAACTAATCACAACAATGTGGCAGTGACTGATTATTATACCCAAACAGTATATGACCCCCTGCTGGCAAATACAAAAAGGCCTGCTGTCTGGGTGTATGCACAATAATATGCACAGGTAAGGCCTTTTGCAATGCTCCATAACTATAGAGTTTGGATACAGTAAGACAGTCATTTTAATGCATCTTAATCCTACTGAGGGTCATAAGACAAAAGGATCAAGTAAAAGACCCAAAAGAAATTTCCCCTTGTGTTGACCCTGATGGTCAAGCGGGTGACGTATCCTCATCCCAAATTAAAGCCTTACTGAGGCTGACTGTGACCCCAAAACCTTAAGATGACATCTATGAGAGAGCAGCTTAAAGACAAAAAAAAAACACATTTCCCAAGGTGAAACCTGCTCCCAGCCAACAAATTTCCTCGTTAGGACTTTCCAAAATTGGAAGTTTTTATTCTCTGATGAAAAAAAAATCATCTGCACTTCCACTGATGATGGCTTCCAGCATTGTTGGCATATTGAGGAGTTCCCCCTGCAGATGTTTTATATGCAGCGCAGTGCAGGAGGCTCCATCATTTCCTTTGTTGGACCAGTGGAGCTACGGGTGTTCCATGGGCGACATTTATTCTTGTTAATGTAGAACTATTAATTTGGATTATATTAGAAATCTATATCTATTCCAAAAACAAGGCAATTTGTGTCTGACTTGTTAAAACATTGCCTTAAAATGAACAATGTGAGAGGCAAAAACGAAGAAAAGCAAAAGAAACAAATCTAGAGAAGTAACACCCAGAGCTGCTAAACTTTTATGAGACCATGATCAATACAGTCTATCTTGCTTGGCTTCAAGCTCCGTGTTTTTATGACCAAGGCACAGAGCTTCTTATCAATCAGTGTCGGATAGTGGCCACAGATTTGTTTTAGGTGTGATGACAGTAAACAATGGCATCACTTACTGGAATGGATCCTTAAAATCATAATACGGAGAAACAACGTCTTGCTTTCTAGTGGAAAAAAGGTTTTTGCTCTTATCCCAAAAACGTGTAGATATAAATTGTTTTGATAAGCTGAAGTCCACGGCAGATAAATGGTGACAGGCAGAAGGATTTTAAAACTAAGCTCGGCTCTTCTTCCAAACATGTTCCAATGAGGACATATTGCAGATGGATCTGCTTTAGAAATGTTCTGGTGTGAGAGGGTTTTCTTTGGTCTAGTGGTTTAAAACACTGCTAAAAGCTTTGCTGATTTAGTGATGGCCAAATGGGTCAGTGTCAAACTTTTAAGACTCTCCGGTTTGCAAAATGACTTCTAAGCAGCTGTTGAATTCCCCACTTGTCTGCTAAAATGGAACCGGAACAAATAAATTGGAATATAAAATTTAAGCTTAGTTTATATCAACTGAAAATCATTTAAATATGACTAGAATATCTAGGAATATAACCTTTGGGTTTAGTGGTTTCACATCTTCATCTCAATTCCAAACACCCCAAATATTTCCCAGTCTTGCTATCGTATTTTTTTGGACCGTAAGTCGCTCCAAAATATATATATATTGTAGCAGTCAAAAAATGTGTCATAAAGAGGACACAAGCTTTGCGGCTATAGAAGGTAATGTTTATTTCTTGGTTCATGTTGGTCAAAATTAATTACCATTTAAAATTTATATACAAGTTGCACCTGACTAAGTCGCCAAACTATGAAAAAAAGTACAACTTATCGTCCGAAAAATACAGTATATCTTGGCACATCTGTAACATTATTGGGAAGACATTTTGGCCCAGTCTTCTTTACAGAATTGAATAGATTTTAAAGCAGAAATTGCAATTTTGATAGGTGGACTATAACTGGTAAGGTTGTCCTCTGTTTTCACTATTTATGGATTATGGCTCTCACTTTGTTTCTTTGGACATGATTGTACAAGTCTGTCAGTAACCACGCCTGGGTGTAAATAAAGTGTAATAAAATTAAGCTCAGCTTTCTAAGCTTTTTCACTTACATACAGGAGTTTTGTATTTATTCAGGTCACATTTATGTTATATCAAACACTTTTTGATGATTCCTAACTTGTAAATGTAAAAAAAAAAAAAAAAAAAAACAAGGGAAAGATAAAACAAATCCTTAAGGGAGCAATTATTTTCACAAAACTGTACATAATAACAAAAAAGACAAACCCTTCTTCCTGTTTCTCAGATTATTGGTAACATGGATTGTATTTGCCAATCCACCTTACGTAACATGCAGTATTTAATGGACTCTTAAAAGCCCCAGAGCAGATAAAAGCCTGAACTCTTAGAGTTATGGTACAGCTCTCTGCGAGTCGAACAGACTGAAATAATGTTTAATAAACCTGATCCGAAGCGTTTTACCCTGCAGGGTTCCACAAAGGCTTACATTAAAAGATTGTGATCTACAAGTAGTCTTTCAATCAGTTTTCCAAGCTTCTGTACTGACATCTTCACACCATATGGTCCAAATTAAAAGTGCTAATGTCTCCTACTGAGGTGATTCTTGCTTGCTTGAGCTGAAATGTAGCTGTGTGGGTACATATACCATCTCAAAGGCTGAAATATAAACCAGTCATTGTCAGGGAAACTCGGCTTTTACCTGGTTACCCTGTCCTCAAAATGTATAACCTTCTCTCAAATGTGTTCACACACGAGCACCCGTGGCCAGACTCAATCGCTGTGTGTTTATAGCTCTATGTTTTTCATCAGGGTCAAAGTGCCCGTCTCACTTGACTGACATCTGTTCCAGCCAATAAGTAATGACTCAATAATTGATGTGCTTGTCATAAAGGTGATTGCCGGGGACAGGAAGTGAGTGAGTGCTGCATGCTAATAAGGGGTGACCAAGCAGTCTCTGCAGAGCAAAGAAGGCACACATTACAAGGAAAGGACTCTTCTACTGTCATTGTTTCAACATACTCTATATAAAGGAGGTATAAAGTAAAACAAATGTTTGAAGGATTTAAAAATCTTTGGTTTGTGTTTTTGTTACCTGTAGACAAAGGTTTCAGTGTAGGTATATTTTAATGATCATTGAACTGTCTTTGTTACGAAAATAACCAATTGATTAGCAAAATGAATTTAGTCAATCTTTTCTCTAACAGTGACAGTCATCATTAGACGTAAGTTTTTTTTCCCACAGAAGTGTCCCTCTGTGTTATGTCTATGACTGCAATCTGGGAGACTTGGGTCTGAATCCTGGTTGCAGCGACTGAGGAAGAAACACCCCTATTATTGCATAAAAAGTAATCAAACTACACTCCCCACTGTCTGTCATCAAATAACCTTAAACCTTTCCTTTTTTTCTTGAATCATAATTATAAAATTAATTTCAATTTCCTAAATTGGTTTTATTCATGTTTTTTATAACAATAACAGAAGAATATAAATGTTTTTCTTATATTTTCCTCCATAGTGTATTGGATTAAGTCTGTGACTTTACATCAGAGGACCTGGGTTTGAATCCTGGTTGCAGAGGCCAAAATAGAAGAAGCAGCTCCATGTTGTATAAAAAGTCACCAAACTGTTGTAAGACCCCACTGTCTGACATGAAATCACACTAAACCATTCCTTCCTTTCCTTATGATCATAAAATGTGATTCAATTTGCTGAATGATTTGTATTCATCTTTTTAATAGCTACAGTCTTCCTTAGAAGCAGGTCACTACTATATCAAGTTGAATGTGGGCCTGAAGTCTGTGGGTCCATCCAAATACATTTACTGAGTAAGGACTCTTTAGCCAAAGCGGAAGTGTATCAGTGATCAACATGATAAGTGCTGTCCAAATAGTACAGTCAGTAAGGAAGGAGGTGGGAAAAGGAGCCTGTATGCTTCTTCTTGCGGCTAGTTTAGCGAAGGCAAGGCAAGGCAAGGCAAGGCAAATTTATTTATATAGCACATTTCAGTACAAAGACAATGCAAAGTGCTTTACACGATTAAAATATAGGAAACTAAAGCAGAATAAAAGCAAGTAGGAATAAAACGTAGAAACAAAATAGAACATGGGAGAATAGAAACTACACAGAATAGTTTGTCCATATCCTGCTGAGACATTAGTCCTTTAATCTCGGAAATGTTCTTCAGGTGATAGAAAGCCGACCTTGTAATTGTCTTTAGATGCTTTTGGAGGTTCAGGTCTGAGTCCATCACTACTCCCAGATTTCGGGCCTGATCAGTGGTTTCTAGCTGAAGCAGCTGAAGCTGTGTGCTAACTTTTGATCTCTCCACTATTTGTCCAAAGATTATCACTTAAGTTTTGTTTTTATTCAATTGACGAAAATTTTGGCACATCCATGCATGGATTTCTTCTAAGCATTTACTCAGCACTTGAACTGGTTCATAGTCACCTGGTGACATGGTGATGTAAAGCTGCGTGTCATCTGCATAGTTATGGTTGCTATAAATATTGCTTCTTCTCCAGCATTCAAACCCAGGTCCTCCACTATAAAGTCCACACTCCATCCAAATACCCTAAATTATACCTTCCTAGCTCCTGTTCGACCTTTCATGAGATCAACAGTAAGAACACTATTGTGGGGAGGAAAGGAGCTTCGGACTGCTGTGCTCATTTCGGACAGCCTTTAACTCCGACGCCATCACATCGGAAGAGTCCAGCTGGCTGAGTGCAGAGGAACTGGTAGAGACAGGGCACATCACACAAGACGAGACAAGATGGCTGAGGCAGGTAGATATGGACAGGGAAACAGGTGACCATAGTTGGAAGTAATTACTGGCGGCAGGTAGAGTTAATCTGGGCTAATTGACTGGTGACTGAGCTGATTGGATAGTGGCTGGTGGCTGAGAAGTGACAGGCTGATAGGATGGCGGCTGATTCAAGAAAAGTCCATAAAAGTCCAAAATAAACAAACAAAAACCTGAATCATGACATCCTAGGCTCTTTCAGGAGGATTGAATGCTGCTTGTCAAGACTCGATGCAATCTGCTGGGTTTCCTTAGAGAAACACGTGCAGTTGAGGACGCGGTGACGTCACACGTAGCAAGCGAGCTCAGTGATTGTGGAAGTAAACATGGATTATAATGCTGGTGCGCATTTTGCTATCTTTAATTTATTTTCTAACCGGTGCTTTCTCTCCTCATTGTTGTCCGCCATAGGTGTCGTTTTTCTTCCCGCTTCTGCATAGCAGGACGCAGAATAGTGACGTTTGTCGAGTGTCAGTGACGTACAGGTCGGATGAATGTGACCCGGTCGTACAGACACAGGTCGCATTTGAAAAGATCAGATACGTATCGGAATTAGGATCACATATCCAAGTGGCCTGGGTCGCATTTGAAAAAATCCGATCTGTGTTGTCCAGACTGTCATGAAAAGATCAGATACATATCGCATATGGGCAAAAAACATCAGAATTGTGTCCCTTCAGGCTGCAGTGTGAACGTAGCCTTATTGACCAATCTGTCTATATAAATTGATTGAATTTGACTTTGTAAAGTGCTTTGAGATGACATGTTTTGAATTGCCGCTATATAAATAAAATGTAATTGAATTGTGCTGGAGTGAGAGGCATGGGACACTCCTTTCCACTCTTAGAGCGCTTCCATACAAAACCCACAAAGACTAAGTCACAGCATGGAAAGGATATAAATCAAGAGAAGTAGCCCACAGGAGTTGTGGTGAGTCAAGTGTTGGTATGTAACGTATACGTCGAAGGAGGACAGCCTGTAGAGATGCAAGGGCACTGAAGGTCTAAGGCAGATGATATGCTGGTCATTTTCCACGATGTAGCCTGACTGGCAAGACGGGCACAGGTAGATGTTGGCGCTCTTGCTGGACCTTCTTCCTGCTCTGGAGAGTCGGCGCTCTTGCTATCGTTGAAGGAAAAAACAATCATGAAAAGGCTCCATATCAAGGACATAGAAACACAATGAAACTACGAGTTAATGGATGGTGTACTTGTACCTCCAGCTAAGTGAGAACATGTTTTATCCAGAACATGTTTATCTTACCACCAAAGTGAGGACGTTGATATAAAGTGAGGACCTTTTTTGGCATAGGGGTTAGGCTTTGGACTAAGGTGTCAATTAGGTTTAGGGTTAGGGTGTGTGCGTGCGTGCATGTGTGTGTGTGTGTTGTATTTATTGTAATGTTGGTGCTGTAGCCCTATGTTACGGCTGCAGTAAGTCCTGGCCGTATTTTCCTTGTAGGGTTCGAGAGACAGGCCTTCTGCAGGTGGGATGCATTTCCCTGATTGGTGCTCTGTTGCTTTTAAACTGCTATGCATGCAGCAGAGAAGAGGCTCTCTTCCTGCTCTCCCTCCTCAGATCCCCATTTGGTTTGGTTTGGCTTGGTTTGGTTTGGTTTGTAGCGTAGCGTAGCTTGTCTTATGGTTGGGTTTTGTTTGCATTTGCTTATTTCTGGTTAGTTATGGTTTTCCTATTTCAGGTATTCTCTCTTTGGGCTTTTATTTCTTTAGTATAATTTAATAAAATTCAGTTTTAATTTAACCAGAAAATCCTTGTGTAGTCTCCTTGTAATGTTATCCCACCAAACGAGCCTGGTGGACGTAACACCCTTACATATCCTTTGTGATAATAACCTTAAAATGTTAGACTTAGACTTAGACTTAGACTTTCTTTATTGTCATTTTGTAGCACAGAGTGCATACAGAACGAAATTTCGTTTTTTCATACAGCTCAGAAAGATTGCAGTAACTCTACAGGATACCTTGCAGTGAATTTACAGTACAGGATAAGAAAAATGCAGTGGTAAATCACAGTCAAATACAGGATAACTTTCAATTAACTTTCGGATAAAGTGCAGCAGTGAGCAGTAGGCAGATTGAAATGTAAAAACAATGTAAGCAATGTAAACAATTATGCAGTAAGGTGCAGCAGTGATTTAACAATAGACAGTTGCATTGTAAACAGTTTTGCAGTACGTTTCCGGAAAAAGTGCAGCAGCGATATTGAAGGATACATACAAATGTGCAAATTAGCGGGTCGAGTGTGGTACACAGTCCGTTTTTATACTTCAGCAGTTCAACAGTCTGATGGCAGCAGGGAAAAAGCTTTTGCAGAACCTGGTGGACCTGCAACGGATGCTGCGGAACCTCTTTCCAGAGGGCAGCAGGGAGAATAGTCTATGGTGGGGGTGTGAGGGGTCCCTGATGATGTTACGGGCTCGAGACACACAGCGCTGCGATGAAATGTCTTTAATGGAGGGAAGAGGAGCCCCGATGATCCCTTCTGCTGTCCTCACCACTCTCCTCACGTTCTTCCAGTCGGAGGCACTGCAGCCTCCACACCACACAGAGAGACAGCTGGTCAGAATACTCTCTATGGTGCTTCTGTAGAAAGTCGTGAGGATGGGCGGGGGCAGGCGGGCTCTCCTCATCCTCCGCAGAAAGTACAGTCGCTTCTGTGCCCTCTTCACCAGTGACATGGTGTTCATAGTCCAGCTGAGGTTGTCCGTGATGTGCACCCCCAGGAACTTGGTGCTGCTGACCACCTCCACAGCTGAGCTGTTGATGAGCAGTGGAGCATGGTGAGGCCGGTTCTTCCTGAAGTCGACGATGATCTCCTTCGTCTTCTCCACGTTCAGGATCAGGCTGTTGTCTCTGCACCAGCCCACCAGCTGCTCCACCTCCTCTCTGTAGTCCTGGTCGTTGTCGTCTCTGATCAGGCCCACCACCGTTGTGTCGTCCGCAAACTTCACGATGTGATTGGTGGTGAACCTGGGGACGCAGTCGTGTGTCATCAGAGTGAACAGCAGGGGGCTCAGGACGCAGCCCTGAGGGGAGCCCGTGCTGAGGGTGATGACATCAGAGGTGTTCTGTCCGACCCGGACTGATTGAGGTCTGTTGGTTAGGAAGTCCAGCAGCCAGTTGCGAAGGGGTGTGCTGAAGCCCAGATGCTCCAGTTTTCCCACCAGATGCTGTGGGATGATGGTGTTGAACGCTGAACTGAAGTCCAGGAACAGCATCCGCACGTGCGTGTTCTTCTCCTCCAGGTGTGCCAGGCTCAGGTGAAGAGCAGAGGAGATGGCGTCCTCAGTGGAGCGGTTCCGTCGGTAGGCAAACTGGAACGGGTCGAGTGTTGGGGGGAGACTGGAGACGATGTGTTCCTTTACCAGCCTTTCAAAGCACTTCATCATGATGGGAGTCAGTGCAACAGGCCGGTAGTCGTTGAAACAGGTGACTTGAGGTTTCTTCGGCACCGGAATGATGGAGGCAGACTTGAAGCATGCTGGCACTGTGGCTTGGTCCAGCGAGGTGTTAAAAATGTCTGTGAGGACACCAGCCAGCTGACCTGCACACTCCTTGAGCACCCGCCCAGGTATGTTGTCGGGGCCTGGGGCCTTTCGCGGGTTGACTCTCCTCAGAGTCTTCAACACGTCGGCAGTGTCAAGGCAGAGGACCTCCTCTTCCTGATGGGGAACAGCTTTCACTGCTGGAGTGCTGTTTAGTGCCTCAAACCTCCCAAAGAAGTTATTTAGTCCATTGAGGAAGTCAGCATCAACTTCACCCACCGGGGGGGAGGGCGTGTTGTATTCAGTGATCGCCCGGATGCCTTTCCACATGCTCCTGGTGTTGCTGGCATCGTGGAAAAGCTCCTGGATTTTCTGGCTGTGGTTCCGCTTTGCAAGCCTGATGGCACGGTTCAGGTTGGCTCTCGCTGTCCTCAGAGCCTCCTTGTCACCAGACTTGAAGGCTGAGTTCCGTGCTTTTAGCGCTTGACGGACCTCCGCAGTAATCCAGGGTCGTTGGTTGGCTCGGGTGATGATGGTCTTGGTGGTGCTGACGTCCTCAATGCATTTGTTGATGTAGGCTGACACGGTCATGGCGTACTCATCAATGTTGATCTTGTCCTCATAAGTTGCTGCAGCTTTGAACATGTTCCAGTCAGAGCACTCAAAACAGTCCTGGAGCGCCTCCATTGCTCCTTCAGTCCACACCCTCACCTGCCTCGCTGTAGGTTTTGCTCTGATCAGCAGGGGCCTGTATGCAGGAATTAGCATCACAGAAAGGTGGTCTGAAGAGCCCAGGTGGGGGCGGGGGGCTGCTCTGAATGCTCCTTTTATGTTTGTGTAAACTAGGTCTAGAGTGTTCTCTCCCCGAGTTGCAAAATCCACGTGTTGGTAAAAATGAGGGAGAACAGTTTTCATATTTGCCTGGTTAAAATCCCCAGCAATGATGAAAACACCCTCTGTGTGTGCAGATTGCAGCTCAGAGATAGTCCGATAGAGAACAGTCATAGCCTCTTTAGTATCAGCGCTGGGAGGGACGTAAACCGCTGCGATGATAACAACAGTGAACTCTCTAGGCAGATAAAAAGGTCTGCAGCTAATAATCATAAGCTCAATGTCCGGAGAGCAGAAACTTGTGACTAATCTAGCATTTTTACACCAGGTGTTATTGATGTAAACGCAGAGTCCGCCCCCTCGGGTCTTACCGCAGAGTTCTGTCTGTCTGTCGGCGCGGAAAGTAGCTAGCCCCTCCAGGCTAACGGCGTTGTCTGGGATTGATGATGAAAGCCATGTTTCGGTCAGAATGAGAGCGCAGCAGTCCCTGAACTCTCTCTTTGTAGAGAGCTCGAGTTGTAAATGGTCCATTTTGTTGTCCAGTGAGCGAACGTTGGAAAGCCAGATGGATGGTAGCGGCGGTCTGAATGGGTTAGCCTTTAGCCTCGCTGCTAAACCTCCTCGGCACCCGCGCTTCTTCAGCCGGCTACACCGCTTCCGCGTCGCTCTCCTCCGGCGTGAGCTGCTCGTCGAGGCCGCCGCTTCACAGGCCTCCGGGGCTGGTCTCCGTAGGACGCCACAGTCACGTAAGCAGACGAGCGTGGTATTTAAAAGTCCAAAAACACAACTTGATCGCAACTCCAACAGGCGCTCGCGGTCAAGTACTGATCGGCTGGGTAGATGAGTGGTTTCCAGCGAGTTTGGCGGCATTTTTATGCATTTTTATGCAAAAAGTCCGCGAGTTGGTACAGAGCTGTGTTCGGCTGCTGCCGCCAGGGGCGCCGCCGGAAGTATGTTCAGGGTTTTGTTAGCATTTTCCAAGGTAAATCACAAGAATAGTTCTGTGATGATTATTAGTGGTGGTAAAACCATAGACATTATATACGTAGACGTCTCATTATGTGCTGAAGCGCGTCCTGCAACGGCGTCATATTGGACGGGTCTCTCCCACTCAAGGCTGGCATAGGCAACTTTAACCGTATTTTCTGCAGCTTACGGTTGCAATCACCGGGGATAACTATTCAAAGTAGATCATGTGGTGTACATCACCATTTTGGGCTGAGATTGGTTCTGAAGCTGAATTTGTATTTGGTGAGAACGATGTAGAAACTTTAAGGATGGACCATCATTTTATGCTAATTAGTCTGTTATCACTGTGTTTCCCAAGTTAAGGCTGAATCAGGTTGCCAAATTGAGTACCCTAGAGTTACAGAAAAAAAGCATTTCTGCCAGTGTGTGTGTGTGTGTGTGTGTGTGTGTGTGTGTGTGTGTGTGTGTGTGTGTGTGTGTGTGTGTGTGTGTGTGTGTGTGTCGAATTGTAACAACCATTTGTGTCTGGATGTGCTTCAAGGGAATTATTCTTGGTCAAAAGCAATTTAAAAGATAGCTGGGAAATCTGGTTCCATGACACCAGATATAAAACCAGGATCATTTAAAAAAAATGTATAGTACTATATTTGTTTCCCACATATATGTTCATCAGCTAGCTTGTGTATCCTGAAAATATTTTGGACTTTATTAAATCGAGTGTTGTACTTCTGTCATGTGCAAATCTTTCAGTGACACAACTCTATATGTCCCCTCTCGTTAAATCTTTGTTTTCTTTACTGGAAGTACTTTTCCTAAAAAACACAGAGGACATGCTACAAGTAGGACACTGTCAATGCAGGTGTTCTGTCAAGTTCATGAGAGATTTCTGGCCTGGAGCGGCGTAAAAACTGAGGGCGTGTAAGGAAATGCTGTATGTCAACGCCTTAATGGACTGGAATGTTAATTGAGGCATTTGTCATGATGTTGAATCAAAGCCTTTACGTTCACATGAAGCCGGCTGCCCCAACCTGCCCGGCGCAGCCAGGACTCCCTGCAGCAACGTTGGTCGTTTGGTCGGTGCAGGACTTCCTGCCTGAACGCAGCGGACTTTGGCTGTAAGTGAAAAATGAAAAACAGTTTGAGATAACTAATGGAAAGTAATGAACGTCCTTCTTGTTGTAGTGACAGAGAAACACAAAGTGATGGATATGACAGAGGAATTTGGCCAGGGATCGACATCCAGCTGTGCCAAGCAGGTAGCCAGGTCATAAATCAAGGCCATTGTAGACTAAAATGAACTCGGAGCTTGTAGAAATGAAGACCAGATGAAGGCCGAGAAATGAAATCATCTATTTATTGAATCCAATAACACTGCATGTTTTCTTTTAAAGTTCACCTCCATTAATCCCACCGCCGTAATCCTGTGTAACACGTCCCTCGGAGCGCTCAGTGCAAAAGTTCACCATCCTTCAGGTCTTTTAGAAGCTATCTGTTGCCTAATACCTCAGAAACAGACGTCAAATGCTTGGGAATGTAACTGTGGGGTTGTAGTTGGTGTTAATGTTGATAAAAACTTGCTCCTGTTGTTCCATGTTGGGCAGTCTGAGCTGGGTTTTTATTCAGTCGCAGTCGAGCAGATATGTCAGCAACGCGACGCTTTGCATGTATTGTTCTCTTTGTGAAAGAGGAAATGCCACGTGCATCAAACAGAGGCCTGTTTTGATCACAGGAGCTGAAAATATCACATCATTATGATTTGATATCCAGGACTACAGAGCAGCTGAAAGAGAATTCCTGTTTTATACTTTGGGACCATAATGAGCCCTGTGTTGTTTTGCTTACAGCTGAATCCGGCATGATTGTAACAACACACAGGTTTTCATCATTAGACATTAACAAAACAAAAATGAGTATTTGATACAATTATTTCCCAATCCTCTCATTTTCTTTAATTACTGCTGTAAAGTATGTACAGATACATGTATATATTTTTATTATTTCAACGTTCTGTGTCGGGTTTTCTATATATATATTCTGCTCCAGTGATTTTTTTTGTTTTGTCTTTGTTTTTAACATTGCCTTTTCCTCTTATTCCAGTGTTTTGTTATTTTGTTTTTGCGCCAACATTATTCTGGCTCAACAAAAGGGAGTTAACATATTCCCATTCCTAATCCTGCAAACAAAGCGGCCTTTGACTCGCCTGTTGTTTGCAGCACAACAGACTGTGCTCGAATCTTCCTGAATACTAAAGTTCTTTCATATTTAATTAAATTATGTAAGCATTTTTTTGTGTGGTGGTGGGGTGCTAATGTGGAAATCATATCTTGCTCATTTTGTTATTTAATTTACAAACAGAAAGAATTTTTAGTTAATACTAACTGACCAAAAACAGGGGAAGTTTAATTTATTTAATCTCTTACAGTAAGGGGAAAACAGGTTTTACATTTTTACACAGTGTGTGTAAAAAATGTATTGATATTACAACAGAAAATACAAAATGACTTTACCAATTAGTAAATTGCACAACTGTGTGGTTTCTAGCACTGTTGCCTTACAGAGATGTTCTCAGGTTTATGTGGAGTGTGCACAGATTTTAGTGGTGATGTGGAGCACCTGCCCGTCACGCCCTGCAGAGGAGGAGGAGGAGAGAGAGAAACCCAAACCTGCACCTAGACCTGAGAGTGTGACAGTATCCTAGTGCAGCAAACGTAGAGCCCCTCTTCATGACATCTCCACTCCTTTATTTTAACTCTGTTTAAATTAGTTTCTGAACTATCGCCATTGTTCTTCCTTCTTTAGGTATTTCGGCAGTTGGCAACAAACTTAAATAAGCATTCCCACCACCTACTGTTCTGGAGTATGGCGTCGACCATGTTTATTTCTCTTGAACTCATGTTTGATCTTGAAAGGTTTCGCAAGATTTCCCGTCTGACATCCGAATGTTCCTGAGTGAAATTCATTCATGTATGGTGTGTTGTGCTTGCCATTTGACCAGACACCACACACCGCAAGCCTGCTATATATACAGTTTTTTTTTTTTTTATAATTTTGTGTGGTGTCTCTCGGGCTTTGAAAATTGACCGACTGTTATAAAATCTTAACGTGTGAACCCAGCTTTAGGAGTCCCCTGAAGGCCAAGGTGAGAATTTGAGAAATTCTAAGATTTTTCCTAAAAGGAAATCACCAGAGCTGCTTTTAATCGTAGGATTCTTGCCTGTGCAAATTCCCTCCAGCAGGAGGGTGTCAGTTCTTTCTCGCTTCCAGCATGGTACTTGACCAACCTAGGTAACTGACCATTTTAAAATCCTAGCCTGGACCTAACTCTGTGTACCTGTCCCCCCCCCCCCCCCCCCCCCCCCCCCTCCCAGAAACATGGACTCAAGCCAAAGAAACTCAAAGCTGGACCTCCAGGAATCAGAGAAAGCCTTCGGATCACTTTTCTAGTTAAGTCCTCCTGCCTGTGCTCACCTGCCTGTCCACCCTCCAACAACACCATGCCGGAGAGAACTTACCAGACCTACACCTACAGCCCGGACCCTGGACATCACCCTCCCCAGACAAAACCCAGCCTCGATCTCTGAGTCATTCGTCCTCCCATTATTCTCATCTGCACCTCCCTTTGTTCACCAGTCTCCCCATCTTTCCCCAGCGGAACCCGGACAGTCCGATAAACCAGAACCACCTCAGAACAAACCACGCCTGTTTTCGATTAACTCTCTTACCGTACCGTCTGTCTCCGTGGTTGCCCTCATTCTGAGTCACACTTTGTAAAACATGACAGATGCAGAGCTGAGTTATGTGAGTTTTTCTGCATTTTTCCCTCACCTCGCTTTCTGACTGGCTACACACCACATTCAACAGGCTGCGGGCTTGTTTGTCCCCAGGGGATACCACCCATGCTGGGATATTGGGCCACAACAAACAAAAATGTTGATCATCCCCTATTTGAAGTCGGAGCGGTCCCTACGTCCTCCTGAGCAGACAAAATGACTCTTAACGCGTCACACATGGCAGGAATATCTGTTAAGATTACCTTAAGAGCCATTCCGATAATCAGGGCATGTCGGTGGGGAAAGATCCGGACAAAAAAAAACAGGCTAGTGATCCTGCCGTGGGGACCAGGTTTTAGGTGAAATAATGTTAAGGATCAGTGGGGTGGCCTTTTAGCGAGCCTATAGTGTCTTAAGCAGGGAAGATGGTGGAAACAGAGAGAGCTGATTGGTCGATCTGCCAGCCAAACAGCGGAGGAAATGAGCACATAACCCTCTTTAGCAGTCATGCAATTATTAATATGTAGATAAGATAAACTTTATCATCCCCATACAGGGAAATTAATTTGTTTCAGCGGTGGGGATGGGTTAAAGGTCTGTTTTATTGTGGATGAACTAATAACCAGAAAAAACAAGGAATAAGCATTAATAAAGGTGGAGAAATGTACAAACAATATAGTACAGGGGAACGTTTATATTATTAACTGAAAATGCTCTGAATTATGAACATTTTATAAGAATTTGAAAACGTTGCGGAAAAATATATACATAAATACACACTTTAGGCAAGATGAAAGCGCTGAGAAAGTATTTTTTGTTTTGCAGATGATGTCAACATCCCACATGGTCATCTAGAAGTGTGCTTGTGATGCCTTCTCCTCTGTGGCTTTGGATTGCTACATGGAGCTCCTCTCACTTTCCAGGCATAAAAGCACCAAGAGGCGCAGAGAAAAAGATGCATCCATCTGTGGCAATGTGCTTCAAAGTCCACCTCCTCACACCATGCGAGGATCAATAAAAGTACTGATTGAGTGAAAATCGCAGATCCCCTGCTTGTTAATTAAGATAAAACGTCCATTTTTCTGTTCGCCTTCTCTTTACCTCACTGAGGAAAATCCTTTAAAAAAAAAAATCCTAAAATTCAGGAAATTCAAGATTGCCCCTAAAATGACGTCACTAAGAGTTACTTTTAATTTTAGGATTGTTTGAATACTGCCACGGGTTTGGATTCTAAGGTAGTTAGTGGATTTTTTTTGGAGTCTTTCTGCTCTTTTTGACTCTGCTTCAGCGACCGACTCTTCTTTCTGTTTCAGTGGTTCGTGCTGCCGGTGGTTTCCTGCCTTCCAGCGGTTACTCTTGGCAAATAAACTTGTTTAAATGCCCTCCTGGTCTGTTTGAATATTCGTCTCTCTGTTTCTGGTCGTTACAATGTCATCAAGATGGCAGAGTAGTAAGAGAATAGACTGCATAAACAAATGTGAGGTCATAAAGCCTATAAGACATAAATTGCCCACAGAACTCTACACTCCTGTTTCTAGATAAATTAGTTTTCTAAAAATGCAGTAGAAATGTGAAGGTTGTTAAATCATTTTAAAGCCTTATTTGGAGACAAGCTCAAAGGAAAAGATATTAAAAAGAAACATCATCATCACATTCATTGATTTTACTGCCTAATTTATCAACATATTTGTCTTTTACCTTCTGCATCTGCTGCCTTTTCCTGTAAAAAAAAAAAAAAAATTGCAGCTTTTATTTACGATGTTTATGTCCTTGAAACATGCAGAAGTTAAGGTCCAGTTGACTGCTCTAATAGTCTAATGATCTGACATTTTTCCTCATCGTGACTCATTCTAGCCTAATCTGAGTTGCAGCTCTCGCCTGGTTGAACCTCCAGCTGTCCGAAGCGCTGTCCCTGCTGACGATGGAGGAATCGAGCTCGGTCGCTGGCGATGGCTCCTTTAAACAAAGGACAGAGCCGCCCTGCATCCCACTCACAGATGTTTGCGATCCGTTGTCTGCCGCTCTTAATTGGAGCTAAAAATGGTGGCCAGAGAGAGGTAGCTCATAGAGCTGCAGGCAGCTCCTGAGGCTACTTGCAGTGTGTTTCTCTTGGACAGTGAGGAGAGGCTTCAGTGGAAAAAAAGCTCCCTTCATCTGGGTGGATAGCCAGGCCCGATGCATCAGGGAGTGTGAGTGTGGGGGTTATCTGTGCAACAAACCAAGTGTGGATGAATAAGCTAGGGGGTTCATGAAAAAGATCACTGTACTAGTCTGAAGATGTTCTGTCCATGAGTTATGGTGTTGTGGTGGACTAGGGTCTCTCTAACTCTCTGAAATGAGCTGAACTGTGATGTTTTTTTTTTTTCTGAACTGATATGCACCATGTTGGATTTCAGATGTCAGACTTAATCAGTGTATAGATGAGTCTGCAAGCATGCACTGCAGATTGTGTGTTTCTATCTAAAGGAGACACACCCCTGCTAAAATCTCAGATTTCTGTGATGTGAAATGGAGGCCAAGAGCAATACAGCCTTGCAAAAGTATCCCTTCTCTTGATGTTTATACGATTGAGTCACATTTCAATAAACCTCATTGCGTTTCATGTAGATTTTACTGATGTAATAGATTAACACAAACTAATACATCATTACAAGATGAAAAATTAAACCCGATTTCCCCATTTTTAACAAAAAAAGGCTGAAAAGCACAACATGAATCTACAGTAATAGCTGCAAGTTATTTAGTGTATTACCATTACAGCTTTTCACATATAGAGAATGACATTTTTACCAGTTCTTCGTTGCTAAATAGCTCACGCTTAGTCAAACTGGATATTGATGTTGACTGTGTTTAGGTAAAAACACCAGCCTTCAAATCTGGCCTCAGATTCTTTATGGATCTCGGTCTGGACTTTAACTTTTCTTTCTCAATCGTTCTGTGTTCAGCGTCATCCAGCCTCCCATCAACTCTGAGAAGCTTGCCTGTCCAACCTGATGAAAAACATTCCCACAGGATGACGCCCCCACCACCATGCTCCACAGTAGCGATGGTGCATTCAGGGTGCTGTGCAGTGTTAGTTTACACTACAGACAGAATTGTGTGTGAAGTTTGGTTTTATGTGACTGCATAAAGATCTTCTAGTTGTTCACAGTGCCATTGTTTATGGCAAACAGGAACTGTTATTGCTTTCTTTCTGATGTCCTGAAAGGATAGATTTGTGAAGCGCACAATAGTTATCCTTTCTCCTTAACTGTCCATTTACCTTCAGAGTTACACTGGGATGCTTGGCTACTTCTCTGATAAATGCTGTCCTTGGCCAGCCTTTTAGTTTAGGTGGACAGCCATGTCTTGGTTTGAGTTGCTATTCCCTTTCCGTTTTCAGATGATAGATAAAAGAGAGCTCTGTGAGACAACTCTGTGAGTTTGGGATATTGTTTTAAAACCTGCAGCCTGACCTGTCAGCTGTGTTCCTTGCTCATCAAGATGCTGTTTGTCCACTAACGTCATTCACAGTCGACCCTGTTTACTGATTATTTAACTGGGGAACGCAATTTGTTTTGCTGGATTTTATTTAGGGGTATCAGAGTAAAAGGGTTCAGATACAAATCCACCCCCAATTCCCCCGCCCCTCCTTTGAGGCCTCTTTTGATTCAGTTTCAACAGCATTAAGTATTTTTGTCTTCACATCTGCCGTCAGTTATAGAGAATTAGCCTGACCTAAAACAGAGATCAACTGTGCTAGTAAGATTTTTCTAACATTTGCTAATTTTCATCCTTTAGCTAAAGGCATTGAGATTACAAAGGATTAATTGGAACTCATTGTACAAAGGCATTAGTCTGGAGAAGACCAGAAAAACAACCATGGTTGTAATAAGAAGTATGTCATGGCATAGTGAAGGTTGTTGTCATGCACATTGTTTTTTTCCAGAGCTGGCTAAAATCCTCCTTTATTTGGTAAACTAAATTAAACTGAACTAAACCATTGGGTTAGAATTTCAAACGGTGTGTTTGACACAAAAATAACTCTGTGGTCAAAATGAGACCCAAAGTAAAACATGGTGGCGGAAGCACCATGGTCTGGGGTTACATTGCTCCAGAGGGACCTGGGGTTTGACCTGGGTCTTGATCAGTTTCACATCTCAGTAAATTTTGATATACAGCAGGTTCCATACGTTTTGACCCAAAGTCTTCAGCCTTCTACTGGTAAACCAAAGGTAAAGAGAGGTTTCATTTGTCAGCATCACAGTAAGTCCATGCATCTCTCCAAATCAACAAAATAAAACCAAAAGAAAATTATAGTTTTGGAAAATCCCATATATTAGAGCCCAGAGCTTAATCTAACAGAACATTTCTGTGGTAATTTGCAGAAGGAAGTGAACAACATACTGTATGTCCTCTCAAATAGATTTAAATAACTTGTGTAGGGTGGGGACCAGAGGTGGGCAGTAATGTTTACTCAGTTACATTTACTTGAGTAACTTTTTGAACAAAATGTACTTTTAGGATTAGTTTTCCTGGGCTGTACTTTTTACTTTTACTTGAGTCATATTTTTACTCAGGTATCGCCACTTTTACTTGAGTAAAATTTCTGGCTACTCTAACAACTGTGAGTAACTTCATGAAGAAAGAACAGACTTGTTTTTACCAAAAATGCACCAGAGACAAAAACACAGACTTTATGTTAAAGTGACATTTCCTATTTGTACACAAGCTTTATTATTTTAATGTTATTTTATATCCGCTGAGACATTTGGAGGTTAAATGAACGTACAGTCAATAGTAGTACTTTGCACTGTGCTAACATACTATATATACATTAACTACTATAATGTTTCTTTCAAGTTTTATCTTGAAGAAAAATGTATTTAGAAAAGTGTTTCTTTTGTCTTTAGTGTATATTTTGTCTTTAAATACCAGAATTTTCACATAACCTTATATTTTTGTCCAATTTTGCCCGATTACATAATTTTTTAAAAGTAAATCATCAGCTGTTATGATTAGTTACTCAGTACTTGAGTAGCCTTCTTACTGAATACTTATTTACTCATACCTGAGTAATGTATTGGCTGACAACTTTTTACTTTTACTTGAGTAAAAATATGTTGAAGTAGTGCTACTCTTAAGCCCAATTTTTGTCTACTCCACCCATCCCTTGGTGAGGACAGGTAATAATAGCAAGGTGGGATGCTGATGGACCAGTAAATACTGAATGCAGAATAAAAAGTACTTTAACAAGGTATTAGTTTATTTAATTAGCTGCACCTGCCCAGCTATGCAGGCAGGTGCAGCTAATTTTTTATTACGTTTTCCTGTAACACATTTAATTGTTGTTCTTACTTTTCTTGAATTGTGCAGAACTTATGTACGTCTCATCACAGGAGGAAAACTAACTAAAAAAGTAACATAATTTTTATGCCACAAAAGCTTTGCAAATCTTTTTAAATCCATTATATTATGTCGACGTGAGCATGTATTTCCCTCCTTTTTGTATAGCTATTAATGCCACGATACAATTGCTCCCGCTATGCACACTGATTGAGGAGAAAAACATTTTGCACCAGTAAAACACCCTCTCTCTTTTTTCCCCTCTAGTATCACAGTTGTTCAGAATGTTTTAATCCTCAAACAAACAGCACATAAAAATATCTAAAGCAGGAAATAAGCTCATGTTCTACAGGGTGACTAAAAATGAACACTTCTAATTCTCACCGGGTGACAGATTACCGTAAACACACACGCTGAAGTTTATTTAGACTCAACAAGTGCACAGCTCTGCTACTGCAAACACAACACAACGTGTGTAATTATTCACAGCTGAAAATAGACCAAGTTCACTCTGCTAATGTTTGCTTAAAACTGTAGTGCAAATGCTAAATTATGTATTTGGGGCAGACTGGCTGCAGTAAACAGAACTTCAGTCAGATTTAACATAAAAAGCCTGTTTGCAAATCTCTGGTCACATTCAGTTCAAACATTATAAATATATCAATGCTTAATCTGATTTAAATAGCTACATCTGTATTTTGATAGTAAATGTGTGCATTTATTACCTAAAAAACGTGTTAAACGATTACTTTGTTCCCATTGTAGGTGTTTGTTGATACTAATAGATTCACTTAGTTTTACCGACAGAACTCTATTACAGTTTTTCTTGATTAAAAGAAAAACTTGAAAGAGTAGCCCAGACGCATCACCTTTTACAGTCAGGTCTGTACACTGCTTGCTGCTTGAAGAGTTGTGTGAAGGTGTGTCAAACAGGGACTTTCCTACTGATCTGTTAGCGTCTAAAAGTTAGAATGAGGTGATTTCTGCTTGGTTACCATAGATTAAATAGCAAACTTTGGACTGCTTGAATGACATCTGTGTTAACTATTTTGCAAAAGGGTGAGAAAAATGTATCCAATGAGAAATGGCTAACACATTTGCAAGATTGTGTCTCCTGCTCTGCCAGGATAGTGATGATGAAAACCGAGTTGGGTCCCAGTTTCTTTAAACAAGTCAAAGCAATCAAGAAAAACTGTAATATGAGTTGACGTGAAATATAGCAAGATTCCGTTTAGTTGCAGAAATTTAGGAGAGAAAGGAGGAGAACTGAAAATATCTGATCAGAATAGCCAACTGAATGTTTAATGCCAAACTAGGAAAAGCATGGAAATTACAAAATAAACAACATTTGATCCCCAAATTTTAACAGACTGTCACAATTATAGTTTTTGCTTGTGTTTCTTTGCTTTTATTATGTGTTGATCTTTCCAGAAGCAGCTGTCAGGTCAGGATCGCCTTTCTGTCTTGGTTTCCTTCTGCTCTCTGTAATGTTTGTGTTTGGGCTTCAGGTTGGCTCTAACTGATTTTCAGAGTGTTCATTAAGAGTCTTATTACGCCATGGCACCTTTTAAAGACATAGTAATCATATGTAAATATCTGATTATTATATTGTTGCATCATTACATCAATCTTGCATCTGTTGTACTGTATGTTGTTGAATGTGAATAAATATTCTGACTTTCAGAAAATAAAAACAACTTTAGTAATCTTAACTGACTTAAAACTGGAAATATTTTATCTATGGACTGGAGACCTGTCCACGGCGTACCCTGCCTCTTGCCCAATGGCCTCTGGAGATAAGTACCAGATGGCTCCCCTGCGACCCTGCACGGTTAAGTGGGTATAGAAAACGGATGGATGGTTTCAGCGGCGTATGAATCTACATATCTGGATGTGAACTTGGCCCAGGGTAAAAGTGCCTTGAGGCAGCAGTTGATGTGAATTAAATCCAAAAACGGAACCAAACGTAATTTACATGAAACGGTCTGTGTGCCTTTTCTTTGATAACGTACACTCTGCTGGATCTGAGAATGTAGGCACCCCTTTTTAATTCTCTGAGTTATGGTGAAGTCACTTTCCATGACTGATAGACGGAGACGCCTGACAAGAATCAAACGGAGCAACTTTGCTGTACCTCATTCAACTTTTCTGTTATCTAGTCCTGTAAAGTCTCTCACTGTTTCGACCTTACAGGTTGAATAATATCTCTATTTTCACTTTTATTCACCTCACTGAAACGGGTTAAGATGAATACAATCAAATCCCGGATAATGGCCGATTAGTTGTTGTATCTCCAGCTAAATTTATTTTTTTGTGAGCATTCGTGCTGTTTGGAGCTTCCAGGTAAGGCACAGACTCTGTAAAGACGTATAAGCTAAATATATCCACTTTGACATAAAAAAGGGTAGACAAATTAACAGAAAATTTTAATCTTAAGCTTAGGAAAAGTGTAGAAATTTGAAATGAAAAAGCTGCATCAACCCTGGTATATACCAAACAGGATCTTTACCTGCTGATACGTAACATTGTTAGTGTGTGGTGAAAAAGTACTAACCGCCTCCAGATTTTAAATGAATTTACTGCCACTTATTACATTATTGGTTCACTTTCTCTAGACCAGGGATCTTCAACCCTTGTCCTCGGGATTTACTGTCCTGCGTGTTTTAGAAGCGTCTCTGCTTCAGCACACCTGAATTAACCTCCTCAGCAGCCATCAAAGGCCGCAGAGGCCTGTTAACCACCTATTTATTTAGGTCATGTGTGTGGAGGCAGGAAAACATGCAGGACAGTGGATCCCGAGGACCAGGGTTGAAGACACAGCCTGCTTACTGCCTGATCGTGTTGTGATTCTGGCCGGCTGTCTGTCACTCCCCTGCTCCATGTTAAATAACTTCACCCCATTCACCTGTTATCTTCAGGCAGCAGCTCGTTAAGTTAACAACCTACACCTCTTCACCTGCCTTTATACACTGGTTTCCCACAGAGTCACGATGCCAGACTATTGCAAGCCTTTATGTGATTAAATATCCAGTGTGCACATTCACCTTCATGCCAAGTTTCTGACCTTGCTCTCGTTGCTGGATTTCCATGTTCTTGCCTTGCCCTCGTTGGATGCTTCAGTTGGCTTTTGATTATTCTGGACGTTTGGCCTAGACTCACCTGGACCACAAACCCACGCCAAGCCCTTTAAACCTTTCTGCTACAACGGCATCATGCCCAGTTGCCACCACAGAATCCCTGCCCAGACCTGTCAAGAGCTGCTGCTGATATCCACCTGTGATCGCCTGCCCAGAGGCATCAGCGTCTTGCCAGGTGTAGGGCTTGCTTGTTCTATAAATAAACCATTTAATACGCCATCGCTGCGTCCGGCTGAATGTCGGGTTCTCTGCTTGGTCGATGCATTACAGATCTGCAGAATCAAGAAGTCACTTGACACAAAGTAGGCTGAAATATCTCAACAAGCAACACATGATTGTCTAGTACAAAGAAATTCAATAATAGATAAGAAATACAGTCACAGACATTATTCATTAAGAGTTACAAATCCATTTTCCCAGGATCTATAGAGACCCACAATGAACACCATTAAGGGAGAAAACATGGAATAATGGTGAGTCTTCCTAGGAATGGCTGGCCAACCAAAGCCCTTCCAAGATCTCACAAATACTTCAAACAACACCTGAAGCACTGCAGGCCTCAGTTGCCCCTGTTAAAGTCAGTGTTCAACAATATGATTGACATTTTCCCATGGGAGAGTTCTGCTCTCCACCAGAAAATCCTGAGAGAAAATGTCTAGCCATCAGTTCTTGACCCAAAGGCGTAGTGTGCTTGGGTTATTCTACTGAACAATAATCCAAAGCATAAGAGCAAGTCCACCTCTGAATGGCTCATAAAAGCAAACTGTGATTTCTGGAGAGGCCTAGTCAAAGTCTGGATGTAAATCTGATTAAGATGCTGTGGCATAATCATAAACCAGAAGGTTATTGCTCGAAAAACGTTTCAATGTGACTGAATAAAACATTTCTGCATCAAAAAGTGGGCTGAAGTTCCTCCACAAGTGACTCATAGCCAGTTATAGCAGCAGGTTGATGGCAGATGGGCACGATCAGTCATCAGGTTTACGACACAGTTACGTTTTTTTTAAATAATGCCACATTGGTTTTATATTTTCAGTCCATGTACAGCACTGTGCATCGTCTTGTCACTGAAAAGTGCTTTATAAATAAACTTGCCTTGCTTTGGATTGTATATTTTTTCCTTTCCTAAACGAATCATCATTAGTTAACTGCTTTTGTATTCATTCAGGTTATGTCTAGTATAAAAATCACTGTAGTCTATTTCCTTAAGGAAAAGGGCTATAATTATCTGTTGTTACAGCACTATTCCATTTTGTACTAGCAAAACGACATAATTATATACAAAAACAAACACACAATCCAAAGCAGATAGTGATTTCTATAAAGAAAATATGAGCTCTACTGGTTCTCCCATGATGATAACAGTCAAAGCACTAAAGGACTAGCCTCGTGAGACCATCCTGATCTCGCGAGGTTTCAAGGTTTCACTCGCAGATCAGTCTGGATACTCTCCGTTAAAGAAAATTTGGAGCCGTTCACCAAACGAACGTCCAATCAGCGTTGGCTTTGAGGCAGGTTGCGGTGTGACGCAACCGGAAGCGCGTCAGTTCAGTCTAAAGAACATGGCGGCTTCAGCCGATGAAACTAGCGTTAGCGCGGCTATCGAGCAAGTTTTATCGGAATTACAGAGTATTTCTCTGCTGAGCTAACGAGCCTTTACTTGCAGCAGCAAGAGTAGCTTGGCTTGTGGTTGTGTTTTCGTCGTCGCTCTGTTACGAGCGACGACGAATCTGATTGGTTTATTTGGCCCGTCTATCACCAACATAGGCCAATCAGCTGACCAGTATTTTCGCCCCTTCCCAAAATTACTTCAACGGAAGGTTTCCAGATGGATATGCGGAGCAAATCTATCTGGCGGAGTCAGGTAACTAAAGGACAACATCAATAACAAATTAGGATTCTTTTATTTGAAATTGTTCATCTTTTACACAACAATTAACACAACAAGCTTTTGTGGTCCCTCTGGCCGGAGACAGTCGGCGACGGTGGGTGCTGGATAACAACTGGAACGGCATACGATGGATAAAAATATCTCCCACACACACACTCTCACAGACTCACACACACACACACACGGACCAACACTCTCCCACAGACAAAGATATGCAGAGACAAATGCAAAAAAAAAAAAAAAGCACATTACGACACACAGTAACCATCTAACACAGTCTAACCATCTACTGTAGACATCAGAGAAAGAGCTTAAAGTGCATACAGGAACAGAGGAGGGCTACTCCAGCTCTCAGTACCAGTAACGACCTGTTTAATTTATGAGTGACAATGTTCTTCCACGACAGCAAAGATTTTAGTGCCATGCACTAGATCCCCAACCATATATTTACCAATCAAGATGTAATAACACTGCATAGTTCACAGGGTTAGTCTTATGCATTATTGCGGTATGATGTACTGTAGGTCCGGGTCGGTCCGTCACGTAAGCCATGGCACAGAAAGCTTGTTCAGTCGGGACCAGAGAAATAAATCCAGCACAAGAAGCTCCTGTTGCTTCACAGCTTTCAATGAATAACCCAAATGAGGGGAGGTGAGCGCTGACGGTTCCAACATGGCATGAAGATGCATAGTAGGAGGCTGAAATGACTCCGGATGACATGGTGGGGGGTTCAGTAGGGGGCAAAGAGGACTTGTGGATGAGAGGTCCTGATAGGCCCGGGAGCCGGGCGGAGCAGTGCAGCAGGGAGCGTCTGAGTCTGGAAGAGGGCGGGTCTGGGCGTCGGGCTGGCGCCGTGGTTTGTGCGGTGCGTGAAGGAGTTCCCGATGGCGGCGGCAGCCACTGCTGCCAGGTGAGCCGGAAGGATCTGAGCCGTCAGGGGTCGACACTGATGTTCCTTTCCTAATATCAGCTTAATCTAGGAGAGAAAGTCAGAATACCCATTTCAGTTCGAAACAGAACAACATAAATGATCAACAGCCACAGATTAGTTTTTTTAAGTAAAAGAACAAGATGAACAAAAGGTTTGCAGTCTTGTTGCCTACCAGTTACTTTGGGGAAAACAGTCAAGGCAAAAAGAAAGTAAACCCTCTTTCAGTTCTGGGGTTGGACATTTCAAAAGATAATTAGTTAAGATAAGGCCATTGTTAAGGATTATGAGATTATAGCTGCAGGAAGCAGTTAACAGGGAAACGGCGGATAACTGATGGCCGCAGAGGATTTCACAGATGTGGCATGCGTAAACAAATGGACAGTTATCTCAGGGCAGAATGGACACGTGGATTTCCCTGGAGCCAACGGTCCAAAGAGCAGCAGAAAGTACTCAACGTGTCCATCGAAGATCCAAAAGAGAAACATAAGTGTTGATAAATGTTCACCTTCAAGTTGAAAATTATGATTATTGATGACCCAGTTGGAGCGCCAGCTTCAGGTGTCAGACTGACTGGTTCTAGATCACAACATGGAGCCCTCGCTTGTTCTTGAAAGGCAAACAGACACTATGTTTTGGCTGAAGTGTTGTGCTGGTTCAGTTTGCTGCCCCATGCGGTTACCATCGCTACATGGTGTGCTTTTGAGCACCTTCCACAGTTATCAGGTGCTATTAGAGAGATGGAGTTTTCTATTGGCGACCCTACCACGCAAGCCTAACTTTTTAAGGCCTTTTTTCAATGTCCTTTTAAAGGAGAGGTTCCCAAAGTGGGAGTTGGGACCCCCCCGGGGAGTTGTGAGACACCATTCGGGGGTCACAAGATGATTTGATGCTGATGTGGTAAAAAACGTTTAGTATTTCTTGTACTTTTTTGTAAGAGTTCCTATAAAAATATGACTTTATTTTCGTAATTTTTCCAACTTTTTTCTCGTAATATTGTGACTTTATTTTTACAATTTCCAAAAAAAGGACCCCCTCCCTTCCAAAAGGGGGCCACCAGTATCCGGCGCTGGGATTTTTGGGGTTGCAGGGTAAAAAGTGTTGGAACCCCTGCTCTAAAGAACTATAACTCTAACATGTTACCTGAGGCCTCTTTAGGGTCAGGGATGAAGCTTTTTTGTTGTTGCAGTTTCCATAAGCTTTTCAATTAAATTAAATTCAATTCAATTTTATTTATATAGCGCCAATTCATGAAACATTCCATACGTTTTAAAACTTTAAATAATGTTTCTGTGGAATAACGGACTCCAGATTCCTAATTTATGATAATAAGGACGTTTCCAGTCCAAAATAAATTGACTCTGTTTTTTGTCTTCACACTGTGAGAAGCTGCTTTTATAGCAGTGGCGATATCTGATTATTATCAGTTAATAAAGTGCATTGGATAGCAGGCTGCTACTTTCCCCGTTAAAGTCTCTAGGAAGCAGTTTTGTGTATTCGTCATCTTTATTTAGTTTTTAAACTTGTCACGTTCCCATGAGTAAAACAGGTCATCACACTAAAAAGGGCGTACTTTCTTTTTAACGTGACAGTTCGTAGTGTTTTCATTTTTTAGCGTGTAATTCTTTGCTAAATGGTAAAGCTACTCTAATTAGATGAAGGATGTGGGGCGTTCTTAATGGAACAGCTCGTCCTGTGATTTAGGGACATGCATTCATTTAGTCAGCTCAAAGATACCCACAAAATAACACATGCTGGATTGGTAGGAACACAGGAAGAAGCAACTATGTTTGATTGATTTATTTCACTTTGGAGGAAAGAAAATAAAAAAAAATGGGAACTTGGAAAAAAGATTTAGCCACTTTCTAGTATTCTACTGGTCAAACAGACATTAAACAAGTGTTTAACAGAGTAATTTATGCAGAAAACATTCATCCTAATCATTGAATAGTGTGTAAAGCGTACCGAAAGGTTTAACCAAAATGTAACACAAGAGACATATCCTAAAAACATGAAGGCTTATGTATCTGCAGAAGCAGAGGGGTCAGGGAACCTAATGAGACATTAAGGTGGTATCAATCAGCTATAATTGGTGACACTGTTCCAGATGCTCACCAAGAAAAGATCTATAGCAGCCCTTTTCTTTCTTTGTTTCACCACGTGATCTGCAATCTGCGCATCAAGCATGGAGAAGGCTTTTTTTTCCCCGACAGCTCTCCTACTGTCTGACAGTTTTCAAGATAAATTGCTAATAGAACAGATCATCCAAAGCAGAAAAAATGGTGCATTGAAAAGCAACGTCCCCCAAAATTTTCCCTTCTATCCAAACAAAATTTAAAAAAAAAGGCTCATTTTTTTGTGTTTTATGTTTTGTAGTTTTAGCTGAAAAGCAGAAAAATGGAAATCCTCATGGGGTGGAAATGTCACCAAAGTTATCTAGCCTAATCTTGTGTATCAGTGATGAAAAGGCTGCGTCCTCCCAGCATAGCAGCAGCCGTCACAGGTTATCAATAACCGACTCGTGCCTCGAAACCCAACGGGAAGCATTCCTTACTCTGCGCTCATCAGAGGAGCTCCTCTCCGTTAACTCAGTCAATGATGGGTTTCAGAAAAAGTCATTTCCCCCTCACTGATAACCCTGCTGCTTGGTCTTTGCAAACAGTGGGAGTGATAAATGTCTTTTTCGTATGCTTTTTTTTTGCAAGACTAACCGCTCCCCGCATTAAACCCACATGGCTCTTTTATTTATCGTATGTGACAATCAAAAATATTTTTTTGAAAGGATGGTTTCAGCTCAACTGGAGCCAAAAAGAGCAGCGGTTTTCTGCCAAGTTCCAGAAATCCCAACAATGATCTCAGCTAAATAAAAAGTTATTTCTGTTCTCTCCTTTGTTCTGTGGTTTATCAGCTTGCGTGACCCTAATGCAAACCGCTTTGATGCCTCAGACCACACCGCTCAAAATAAGTTAAAACTGACATTTACAATCACCTCTAAACAGTAATCGACCCAAGCCTGCATTCCTCCTGCAGCAGGCTGGATCAGACATGCCTTTTCTGTCAATAAAATATCAAGTTTTCAAATTAGACCGCAGCGTTCCCGAACACAGGCCTTTGATAAAAGCTGGTTGGCAGGTGGTCCACTTATAAAAGCTGACATTTTACTGAGTCAGGTCCTGTCGAGCCGACCGAATGTGACTTCATGGGGGAGGTCCAGAAAAAGCTCACTAATTTGTCCAACTTTCTCTCCAATAAAAATCCTCCTGTTGCAACGTTGACTTATATAAAACTCCAGAAGCTGAAAGCATCTGGAAGAGGGAAAGGCGATAGGTGTTTGGAGTGAGAGATGAAACTGCTGCCGCTCACGAACTGACAAGCCTGAGTGGCCGTGATTGTTGTGTTGACACTGTGTGTTGTTGGTGACACGGCTGATGTGTGGAGAGACTCACCGGCTGTTTGGTCTGGCCTTTCTGGGGTTTGCTGTAGGGGCTGTACTTAGGCTTGGCTGGTTTACCTGCTGCTCGGTCTTTATGACGCCGGCTGCTGATGTGCTAAAAAAAAAGAGGAGGAAAAACGGTTCAAATGACACGAAAAAAGGAGTCAACTGACTTAGTTTGACTTGAACTAAGATTTTATGTCACTAACTGAAGATGACAGCTACTTTATTATTTTTTACCATGAACACAAGTTCATGGTAAAAAGTAAGTACTGGATCAATGTTTTGTTTCTGTGATTTTTTGTCTCTCTTGTTGTGTCTCTGCTCTGTCTTCTGTAACCCCAGTCGGTCGAGGCAGATGACCGTTCATACTGAGCCTGGTTCTGGTTCTGCCGGAGGTTTTCCTTCCCATTATTAGGGAGTTTTTCTTTCCACTGTCGCTTCATGCTTGCTCAGTATGAGGGATTGCTGCAAAGCCATGGACAATGCAGACGACTCTCCCTGTGGCTCTACGCTTCTTCAGGAGGAGTGAATGCTGCTTGTCGGGACTTTGATGCAATCAACTGGTTTCCTTATATAGGACATTTTTGACCAATCTGTATAATCTGACCCAATCTGTATAATATGATTGAACTTGACTTTGTAAAGTGCCTTGAGATGACATGTTTCATGATTTGGCGCTATATAAATAAAATTGAATTGAATTGAATTAAAACAATGACATTTGGTTTATTACGCCTTTAAAATTACAACTCTTGGATAATCAGTTTTGCAGCCACTTATTATGGAATTGGTTTGTGGTGAGGAAAGAACTGAGCATAAAATGCAAAGCTCTCAATTTACTGGTCCATCTACGTTCCGAATGCTGCTTGTCGGGACTTTGATGCAATCAACTGGTTCCCTTATATTGGAAATTTTTGACCAATCTGTATAATCTGACCCAATCTGTATAATCTGATTGAACCTGATTTTGTAAAGTGCCTTGAGATGACATGTTTCATGATTTTTAGCGCTATATAAAAAAATTGAATTGAATTTCTATTAATTAAGGGGGGCTAAGGAGAGTAGTTATTAATCGTCAGTATCTCTTCCGCTGTAAACAGAAGCTACAGACAGCTTGGAGATTCGGGCTAAAATATAAAAATGTTACGGCAGGGTTTGGCTAGTGGCGAATTTTCACAATCCAAACAACCTGAAACTCAAAATGTATTCGAACATATGCTTGCAAGTTTGAAAGCGTATGTTCCAATCTCCCATAATTACACCATTGTTTGTGTAGCATAAATTTTCTCAGCACGGTAACATTCATGTTGCGGAGCCACAGCGCTTTGCAGAAGCCGTGTTAAAAGAGAATGTAAATGAGATTACATTTTTAGAGAGGAAATTAATTAAATAAAAACACGCAGCCTATTGTCCAACCCAAGGACGTCAGGCAGGTAGGGCACCTACAGCTGAAGAAACAAAGGCATTTTCCACTTTTCAGTGGCTAGCGGTGTTTCCTTGGTAACAGGGTAAAAAAACAATGCAGAAGCCATTTTTGTTGGTACCTTTTCACCAGCAGGCGACCATTGAGTGTTTCAGGAGAAAAAAAAAAAAACATATAGCTAATAATTGTTTTTGAACAAGAAGCTGAAATTCATCCTGGTAACAGCAGAAGTGAAAAGGCATTGAAATAATTAAAAATCAAATCCATTTATATGTTTTCACGCAACGCCTACCTGAGGAATAGATGACATCTAAAACACATTTAATGTAGAATTCAACTTTAGGTGAATGTGTACGATAATATAGTAAACAGGAAGGTCTGATCAGATAGGGGAAATTAAAGGTAATGTTAAATAATTAACTGACCCATGAGAGAGGCATTTTCCTCACATCTCAGTCTGAGCCTGTTCAAATTCTTCAGTTCTTTTTCTGTATCATCCTGGGTTGAGGCGACACATCCACAGCATGCTTCTACTGGTATTTCTTACTCTGGCACTGAATTTAAAGGAGCATAGCGTAAGGTCCAGGATTGTTGAAGACGTCTGCCCCCACTGGTGATAAGTTGAAATAATAACAATAATTGAACTTTATTGATCTCACAATGGAGAAGTTGACTTCTGCATTTTATCCCATCCCCTTAGGGAGCAGTGGGCTGCCACTGTGACACCCAGGGAGCGGTCTGGGGTTAAGGGTCCTGCTCAGGGAGCAGTGGCAGTATGTGGGAGTTGAACTCAGAACCTCTGGGACCCAAGCGCAATGCTCTAACCACTAGGCTACCACTCAATTTTTTCCTTTTTTTTTGACACTGGTATTTTGCATCTGCATAAGAGGAAAAAGAAAAGCATCTGCTGCTGTGACGGGACAGGCCTTTTGTTTGGAGACATAATGTCTTCTGAGGTAAGAAAGCTTTAAATATTGAAGTTAGCCTGTTTTCTCTCGCTAATGCATCGATTACAGCAAAGGTTCAACAACATAACCAGGTGAACGAGAGCATGCAACACGTCACACTCACGTGTACGCCCAGAGGATTTGACCAGAATCACTCTCTCATGAACTGACTAATCCAGCCTATAGAGGCAACTGCGTTAAATAGAGGATAACTCATTTTACATGTTGGACAATTGTAAAGCCATGTATGGGAAATAAAATAACCGTGATCCCACTGTAATCCTTGCATGCATTAAAGGCATACTTATTTTGACATAAATTGTAAAATTGAAATGAATAACCGGTGGTGCTTAGATTTTGGAGGTAGAGAGTCGTGGCTTACCATGCGTCTCGTTTTGGTCTACAGATAATGCTCAACAGCCCACCTAGTGGTGGAATTTTGCCTATTACTCCTTTAAACATCTCTTGCTTCCCTTTTCCCAATCCTAAAGTCCTGTAGTGCTGTTAAAGATATTCAGTTTACCCACATGTTGTTTTTTTTGTTTTTGTTTTTGTTTTTTTACACCTAAATCCTGCCCTCCTCCTTTAGAAATATTACATTTCACTAAACCGTCAGCTCAGGTTTTAAGACTTCTGCTGTGAGCGCAGGAGGCCCTCCAGACGTAGGGTGGCAAATTTCTCATTACAAAACAATTTTAACCATAAACATATGAAATGTGAGGAGGAGCATTTTATAACCCAGGTTAAAAGAAAGAAAGTTGGCAGTCTAAATGTGTCAGTCAGTTCGTGGATCCACAATGCAACATAATTCAGGCAGAAACAGAACATCTTTTCATATATTTGTCGCTTTTTTAACCTAAATTTACCTAAAATTGGCTTATATTCCTGTTTTTGTTAAATGTGCTTGGCAGCACATACAACCCTTCTCATTATAAAGATAAGTGAGACCAAAACAAATGCTTTTTTCATTAATCAATGCAAAATAACATCATTAGACAGGCAATTAGGGGTGTGTTTAAAGATGTGTTCCCATCTATCATTCAGCAAATAAATCCACAGGTTAAAGAGTTAAGAAGCCTTATTTGTCCTGAGCAAATGCCCAGACAATTTTTTTTTAAACTAGAGAAAACGTTTCCATGAAAGACAGGAATAAAAATCTGTTTGAACATCTGTAACTTTGATTATCAGTAGCTAAATTCAAAACATAATTAAATAATAAAGGCCATCTAAAATATAAATAAGAGACAGCTCAAGTCTGTGAGGTATACTACATCCTCAACAGTGATTACAAAATGTTTGTTCGATGTCTGAACATCTTGAAGAAAGGAAGGTTGACAATTAAACTTTTGTTACATATCTTGTAAAGTTAAGAAGTTTCTCGTCCTTTATATTTAATTTTGTTTCAGAAAACTGACAGGCCGGGAAAGAAGAGCATTAAAGCCGCAATGTGCAAGATTTACACCCATCTAGTGGTGCCCTACATGAATTACAAACAACCTCGCCGTTAAGTGCGTAATAACTTCTACGGAAGCCGCGGGGTGTCATAAATGTGACAATGTCAACAAGTATGTCCTCATGACACAGACACGATGAACCCGGTCAAATATCACTCCGCCCCTCCGCGTACACATACTCCCTTTGAGTGTGACGAAGATGAACAACTGTCTCTGCCGAGAGGTGATAGCAGCAGGACTACGCTGCCCTATTTCTAACATAATGGTAAAATAAACTTGACTGTTATATGAAATGAATTTACCTGAACAAAGAGCTTTTGTCTCGTAGGTAGAAGGGAAGAACACGAAAGAGTTTCTTGTGGCCCCACCCACCGATCACTGAAGATGATCGGCGGGTGGGGGAGGGGGGCACAGAGAGGTGAGCACGATGCAGGCGGAGACCTAGCAGACACAAAGCTTGTGTCTATCAGGCGCACCGCAGGTGGATTATTACCAGGATGTGAGACATTGCTGCTTTTCTAACCTAAAAATCGACCATCTAAATCCTGTCCAATCACAGTACAGCAGTTGATAAATAAAGTGCTGCTCCGACGTTGTGTCGAGACAAAGCAGGGAGACCCTCCAAGACAAGGCTGAGAGATAAAAGGACGTAATTCGCTCGGTTCTCTTGGTGTATGTAGCAGCCTTTGAGGTAAGAGAGCAAAAGGTCCATGGTCACACAGTAACTCTGGAGGAGCTGCAGAAATCCATAGAAAAAAATACCAAGAGAATCTGTTGACAACACAACTGGAAAATTAGTGTGAAGATGGAAAACTATAGGAAGTCCCATGTATAGTTTTCACAAGGATGTAGAAGAAGATACTCTGGTCAGATGAGACCAAAATTTAACTTTACCGCCAACATGCAAACATGTGGAAAACAGGCACTCCTTGTTAGCCTGAACACATCATCTCTACACTGAAACATGGTGGTGCCCTCATCATTCTGCGGTGATGTGTTTTTATAAGTTGGTCAGTTAACTGGACGATCCTAAACGGACCAGTCAAAATGCAGACCTAAAGTTGTGTGCAAAGCCTTAAAATGTATGTTTTACAGACTCTCTCCATCTGATCGGACTGAGCTTACCAAAATAGGAATGGTTTAATCTCTAGATGTGAAAAACTTGCACATTTTAATTCATGTAAATAACAAATCTTGAAGATGAAGACAGACATCCAGTCTCTACCTTGTTTTTTGAAGATACTCTTTAGTCGTTGTTGATGTACACGCAGCAAAATGTCATACTTCCCAGCTAACTGATCAGCACTACTTCAGTTTGATGGGTTTGATTTGAGCCTCCCATGATTTAATTTAATAATAAATGTTTTTTCTCATGTTCAATTGAAAGAAGAATCTGGCTTAGCATCCTGATAAAATATGACAAACATTTTGTGGAACCAGGTTTGCCACAGAAAACATGAATCAGTGTTAGTATATCCTGATACCAAAAGGGTGATTTACGGCCCACTTTGAATTTCTCAACTCCTTGCAGAGCATTATGTGTTTACACTTTTATTTTGGTTTGGAGCTGTAACATAAATTGTTAGTGTGGAATTTTTTCTGTAGAGAATCTTTGCTCTTCAGAAGTGCTTGTGAAAATTTTAAGAACGCCTGTTAGTTTTTCAAAAAGAAAACATCAAGGTTGTGTCAGACAACACTGAGCGAGTTTAATAAAAGTTTCTGATGTGACAAAAATCAGAGGAAGCTTCGGTACAGCAGTTACAAACAGGGGAATATTACACTGCCTGCCTGTTAACTATAAGATATATTTTTGGAAATCCATAAAGATGATAAAGAATTCGGGTGCAGTCCTGATGAGAATTTTACACGCACATTAATATGATTAGTTATTTTGGCTCAATGACTTATCTACGCCGTTCTGCTCCCAGGTTGAAAGGATTAACATCAAACAATGCCAACGGTTTAAAAAAAAAACTATAATTTGGTGCACAAGTTTGAATTTTTTTTATCTATCTATCTATCTATCTATCTATCTATCTATCTATCTATCTATATATATATATATATATATATATATATATATATATATATATATATATATATATATATATATATATATATATTCCCTCTATGAACCAAAAAGACTTGTTTTATTGCGCGTTTCTTAAAGATTTTGAAGTGGAATGGTCAGTCCTGCACTGTGGGAGCCGCAGCCTGCTGCTTACTGTAAGTAGCTGCTCAGAACTCCCATAGTGCAGCACTGAGCATTACAAGTCTTTTTGGGTCAATGCAATATCAATCTAAATGTGCAATACTGTACACTGAATGCAGATCCATGGTACAGCCGTGACAATCTTTTTTGTTATCATTTATCCATAGCTGAGAAGAAAGCTATATATTTTCCTGTACATATTGCATTTTTTTTTTTCATTCTTGTCTCTGCTAAAAAAAAATTCAGTGCATTTCCTTCTCAAATGTATATTTTTCTTTGGACTAGTGTTATATTTAACAAGAGAATTTCCCCAGTATGGTATGATTAAAGGCTTTCTATTCTATTTTATTCTGTTCTATTCTAATGGGGACTACAGAAGACACCACAAAAAAGGAGAAAATATAAAACAAATGTCCATGTGCTTTCTATAAACACTTGTCACAAATATAAGTCTGAATCTTTACAGATGAGCCAAAAAGGATCCTCAGCAGACAACAGAAAATTTAATGGGACGATTTCTCAGAGTATTAATGGTTTTGAAAGGTCGACAGCCTGTTGGAAGACTTTTTACTCAAGGTGGGAATTATTACTATAAAACACTTCTGTTACAGACAGTAGTCCTAACAGAACTGTGCTAATCAGTAGTGACATTTATTAAAATCAATTTAAGAATGGCCTCATAGTACTGTTTTTGAGGCTTGGTGCAACTTCCATCAACGTCTCATGTAGACACAGTTAAATAATGAATGTTTATTCATAAAAGCTTGCGGCAGAGGTATTTTGACGCTGGCTGCAGCAACCTTTTCAGACCAATTTGTAAATTAAACCCTGATAAAGCTGAAGAGGACATGCAGAAGCAGCCTTTTTAAAACTACTGTTATGTTTTGAATCCAGCTGTATACAGATTTAACAGCTTAAATTCATTATGAAAGGATCATTCAAAAAGGTTAATGTGCAGTTATCAATTTTTTAAAATAATACAACTGAAAACTTGGGAAAATTACAGCTGCTAAAATCACTTACAAATACTTGGGTGTTTCAAAAACTCTCGTATCCAAGTATCTCTTAAAAACAGAACATTATCAATGGATGTACTTTCGTTATGGCAGGTAGTTTGGATTTTATCTTAATTAAAAGACAAGAAAGCAAAACAGTAAAACTGACAAGGAAACGTTCAGTAGGCAGCGCACTTTACCTGAAGGGAGTGTAATTAATTTAAAAGAAAAGCCTGGCAGATAGCTTTAAAGTTTACAAGACATTCTGGCTGATTGGAAGGAAAATGAATACTTTGGGATGAGTTGCAGCCTGTACTGTTTGTCAGAAAACGGCCATGAAGAGATTCCTTTTTCCCAACATGACTCATCCGCATGCTAACCTTCATTCAGTCTAATAATACAGCTTGTGGAGCCATATAACAGCAGCCACTGTCAGAATCAGTATTCAAAGACATCATTTGCATAAAGTATGGGGTTGTTCTCTGATATATCCTTTCCTTCCTTATCCTCCTCCTGCTGATGTAAGAGCACACATGAGGGAGGGATGTTGGCTTCCCACAGCTCCATCTAGACCCTTTCACATGAGATATTTTGACATGTTATGCAAGTGCAAATAATTTCCAATTGTCGAATACCACTTAAAAGGTGCTAGAACGAATTTCTGGCTCAATCCTGTGAATTCTGAGATGGCCGACCTGAATAAGGTGTCAGTCTTTTTTCTAAACAGGAGTACACATTTTAACCAAGAATGCCATAGCAGCTCCTTGGAAAAGGTGAAACTAAAGAACTTTATTTAATACTAAAGCTTACTCCAAATGAGATCCACTACCCAGTTCATGCATAATCAGAGTGCTTCAGTCAGTAAATCTCACCTGCTTTAGCTGAGTCTCTGAATTGACATGCACATCACACGTCTCACAGTAAAAGGTTTTGTTCTGCAGGCCCGTTGATGATTTGGTGGATGAGGCCAATTTGCTTTTGACTCCCGGTCGGGGAAAAGACTTGATGGAGCCCACGCCGCTCCGGGCCTCGAGCATCGTCTTGTGCTTTGTGCCTGCAGGTCAGAACAGGAAGCGAGATGTGTCAGAGCATGATCGTCACCCCAGGAGGGACAGCCTGAGGGAGCGCTGAAATAAGGGGTTTGCAGCGTGTGTGATTTCTGAAATATGAGAATTAGAGTCGAAGGGGCCAGCCTGTATATTATCCTAAAGCATCCCTGATCAAAGGCTGCTGAGAAGATCGTTAAACCCACCGGTGTAAAAGTTACACATTTGACCTTTGAGTTGTGTTTGACACTGAGGAGGCAATTACTAACCCATAAGGTAGCAGGGCTGGAGGAATTTGTTCCAGGTTTGTAGAGTTTTAGTTGGCAACAAAAATTCCTTTTGCATCATGCAGCTCTGAAGGTCTTTATCCCTCTGAACTTCAGCCAAAAAAAAATAGCATGTAAGTGAAACATATATGTATTTTTAATGGCAAAAAAAAACAACTATTGTATACAGTTCAACAATCCTTATGAGTGAAGAGTTTCTATAACGAAATAAAAAATGGTATTGGGTCGTTAGATTCTAGAAAACGAACACAGACCACATGAAAGAAAATATCCACTAAAGAATAAAAAAATTCAATTACCGTAATGAGTAAAAGTTGGATTATTACAAGATGACAAAAAAATTGAAGTTACATCAGTCATTATCATTATTAGAATTACAATATTAATTTGAAAGCGATGGTATACACGCTTGAAGAGGCCACATATATTCCAAGAAATGTTTTGTTTCTGGCTCCATGTGCTGCCTTCTTTCTGTTTTCATTGAGAGATGGCTAACCTTCAATGACGTGTAAAAGGTGATGGACACTTTATTACTAAATTTGCTGGATGGCCAATTGCTGAGGAGGCAGCTAGCTGACTCAAGGAGGATGCACAAAATGCGCCGCGTTTGGGGACAGAGGCTCGGCAGCAGAACAATTAGCTGAGTGCAGCCCAGAGCTGACCAGCAGATGTGTATGTCATGGATGACAGCGCATGTTCTTTCCAGCTTAAAGTTAACGAATGGTATGCAAAACCAAAATGCTTCTCCATGTTCTCAGTGATGCTCCTAGTTAGTTTAAGATCAGAGTTTAACAATGTCCTTTGGGAAATTCTTATAAACAAGCAGCTACGAATGGGACTTTCCACCACCATCTGCCTCTGGACAAAAAAACTTACAGAGTATCCACAGAACGTTAGTCTCTGCCTGTCCTCCATCTCACACAACAATGGAGCCCATCAGGGTGTTGTATTAAGCCTTCTGCTTTACTTTTTGCACAATGGTGACGGTACCAAAGCCCATAAAGCAAAACCTTTGAAACAGACCCAACCACAGCAGCACATCAGCTAATTTAACAAAGGGTGATGAGATGTAGCCTTGTCTGCAAGCTGAATTCTCGCGGTATCTGTTTATTCACAAACACATGAGAATCGTCTCAATCGTTCGGGCCAATCACGTTGCAGTATTATGGTTCAGGGCGGGACACACAGCTCTAACGGAAGCGAGAGCAGCCGAGCCCACAGCCGAACCAAAGTAAACATGGCAGCGCAGGAGAACACACGCATAGCTGCTGCTATCACATTGGTTTTGTCAGAATTCATGACTTCTTCTTTGAACCAAGAACAGCGAGAACTGCCTTGACCAGCGTGACTTGTGTTGGTTTCTCATGACGTCTGCTGCTTACATTTTCATTCGATACCATGATTGGCTAAAAAAAAAACAACCTGTGGTAGACGGGCACTAGGTGTCGCTTTGCCCAATCAGCTCGGAAAGTTCAGCTTTCCTTTCCCCGAGCGGATACGATGGGAGCAGTAGCATATTGATTATTTGCAGAATGTAGAGTACTATGCGTTATCAATCTGGCTTGCCAGGTTAGATCTGACAGAAACGGTAAGTGTTGTGTTTAGTCTATCCATTGTATACCCTGTTAATCCCTGCAGGGATTGTGGGGTAGCTCAGCTTATTTTCAGCGGCCATAGGGCGAGATGCAGGCTGTTGGACGATAGTTTTTGCGTATTTGCAACTCTTCAAACTCATCGGGGTTTATCTATCTGCCAGATTTCCAAGGTTTGGCAACACCTTTACCATCACAAAAAAAGGATCAATAATGTTTGCACAACATAAAGGTGATTTGAAATCTCAGTGCAGGAGGAGTTCAATTTACTTTCCCTAAGCTTTCAGTGCATAAAATGATGAATTACTATTTTACTAAAACCGGTAACTTTCATCCTCACCACCATCATAACAAGTCACTTTTAATATCTGTACCAAAAGTTACATTTTGTCAAATGTACTCAAACGTTAAGCAAACAAGACATATTATTTCTGAATATGCTACAAAAGCTAAAAAACAAAACCAAACAGGCTGCGAAAGAGTTAAAGCTGTAAAAGAAAACCCCTGCAGGTTGGAAATAAAAGGACAACGTTCTCTCTTTCAAATCATTCGCAGCTTTCTGCCCAAGGTGGTGCAACTATTAATCTGTCTGTCAACGGCTGCACATTATATTTTCTGTGTAGGATTTTTTTGTGTCAGTCGTGCTGTGAATCCTGCTGATAAATACAAAAAAACATATTTTTTTCAAGTTTCAAAGAACTGGATTATTGGTGGATGTCAAAAGCAAGAGAGACTCATTGTGCCCCTATATTCTCACACAAATCTTTTTGATAGGATTTGGAAATATCATTTGTACATGGCCATAAGTATTTCTCACATGAACAAATCTTTCACATTAGGAAAGTTTTTTTTTTCTCTTAAACCCTAAATCTAGTTTCCAGCAGCAAGTGAAAAACATATATAACACACACAGTAGACTAAATCATTCTGATATTTACAAGACAGGTTCATACCGCTGTTGTGAGCTTCCAGCTGGGATGCCGAGTTGACCGCCACTTTGCAGAGCGAGCAGTAAAGCAGGCGCCGGGCTTTCTCCTCCTCCGTCTCTGCGTCGGTCTCCGTCCCGGTCTCCGTCTCGGCTTCACCCTCGTGGTCCACATCCGTTTCTGAGGGTGAGTTCGTCTTTGACAGCTTTTCCTCTCCGTGAGAAGCCGAGGTAGTCTCTGAGTCTGCTGAGTCACCTGGCGCTTTTAAAGAGCATAATGGTTCAGGTGGGGATACGGCTGGCGTCACCATGGGGTTCGCTGATCTGATCAGAAAAGGTGTTGCTGTTCCAGAGGTACCGTCTGTAAAAAGGCAAGTGGAAATTATGTTTAGATCATGAAATCCTAACAGAACAGGGGTGTCCCTGTTTATCTTCAAGAAAAGAGTCACTGTGGATAAAAGCATGTGGCACAAACAAACGTAAACAATCCCAACCCCATTATCTAAATGTTTAAGAATTAGACCCAAAGAGATGCCTTACAGACTTGTTAGGTGTCTTAAATGCGATCTTCATTAGTAGTTTTTAAGACTCTGATTAGTCTTTGTATACATGCATGACAACATGTGGTGTCATGTACTTTTTTTGTATGACTGATTCAAAATGAATGACCTACCAAAGTCCAAAATGATAACTTTCAAGACCTTTAGAAAATCTAGGGAACTGTTGATCAAAACTACTTTTAAATATTACTAGAACGTCTGGCTCTTCTGGAAGTAAAATATGAAGATCTGAGCTGACACTAGGCATGTCATTTCTAACCTGAAAGAAACAACGGTTGTTGATTTTGTTTTGAGTTGCACAAAATTTTACAAGTAGGCCTAATTTTGTTCTGCACTGATAAGCGGGTATAGACAATTAATGGACGGATGGATTTTTCAGAATCTTTCGTACGTAAAACCAGCTTTTAACTGCTGTAAATTGTTTTTGTTTTTTTATCTATCCATCGTCTGGACCTTATCGATACAGTCCGAAGAAAACTGATGCATGTAGGTCATTGTGCAAAAGGCGGCTAGCCAGTTCATCAAAGTTATTGAACGTCAATAAGGTATAATCTTTTTTTATCCACGAAAAGTATAAACATTTATTTGTCTTCAACTAAATAGAAATAATTGAAACAAGAAGTACTTTTGTGAGTAGGAATGATGGTAACCTAATAGTAATAGAATAAGACGTAGGAGTTAAGTTAATTTTGTTTTGAAAACACCCACGTTGAGCTCATACAGTTAAGTAATATACGGTAAAGACTAATGAAACCTACAGTAATATTGTTCAAGAACAGGGATAGTTTTAAAAGACCTGTAATGAAGGCTAAATTGCAAAGCTCTGGCAAAGATCATGGTCAACTATTTATCCATTTAAAGGAGCAATAAGGAGCAATGGTGCTCACCACTAGGTGGTGCTTAAGCACTGTCTGTAGACCAAAAGATGTGTGACGAGCCACACCTCTCTCTACCTCCACTCCAGCTGCAACCAGACCTCCCCTTCCCCTCCTCTTCTCACCCACCGCCTATTATGCGCATATTTGCACGGATAAATACTTTATAAACTTTCAGAGGAACATGTCTAGTGAAGAAGTAAGTAACTCATAGATTTATAAAACTGTTAGCAAGAGAAAGCTTTAATCTGCTGGACGCGCTCACCACCGTTTTGCTGCTACGCGCTTTGACATTGGTACTTTATGGCAGGGAGGGGCTAAGCCCTGAGTGGCAGCTGTTCACATGCACGTACATGCACATGTGGCCGGCCCGGCAATGTAAACAAGACACTGGAGTACAACACAGAGAGCTGGCATTTGATGTCATATCATATTAATTTAAAAAAGATACCTTTAGTTCTTCACAAAACTATTTTTTAGTTCTTTCTATCTAAAATAAGTAAATTTTGCTTGTTGCTTCTTCAATAACAAAATAATTTCTCTCAGTGAGGGAGAAGGCATACAACCAACAACGACAATAATAAGCAGCTGTGCAATAAAAACAGAAAATGTTATGATGAAAGGTCAGTAATATTTTAACCGCTAAAAGAAAACAGGAACAACAGGAAGTAAGATCTGCCACAATGTACAAAAATCACAGAAACCATCAACACCAAGTCCATAATCTGGAGAGAAATTGGACCAAACGGTTTGTCGGGACAACAGTAAACCAGCATGCAGGGAGCCTGCTGGCTTCCCTGTATTTCACAGGATTTTATCTTGCAGAACATTTTGTGAAGTTAGGAACTTTTGACTGGAAGAAATCACCTTTTTCCTCTAGTTCAAAGAAGCTAATCTCCTGAGTTGCCAGAGATGTATCAATCTGTAAAGAAAACAGTCTTCTTTTTAATGCTGAGCAAGTAGAAAATGCTTGGCATGTTTTGCATCAATGTGGTCTTTAAGTGATTTGCATTCATTGCAAATCATTGCATTTTTCTGTGTTTGTCTTATTTCCCCCAGATTTTATCCCCTGCTCTTCATGATTGCTGGAATAGGATTGTAAATGTCAGATGGATTACAGAAATATATCTGTCCAGCAGCAAAGTGTTTAGCACAGACAGTAAAGGTACAGCAGCCATGAATTTAAATGTGTATGGCTTATACTTAAGGCCACGGCAGGGAAGCATAAGGCTCAGTTCAACCAAATTTAAATTTAATAATTTAATAGACTAAAACCTTAAGCGATCTCCATAAATAATTTGCCTCATGAGAAATGCTATCAATATACAATGAATCCAAACAACTAATTCAATATCTTTTATTCTTTTGGTAATTATATGAAATTTGTATTCTTTGTATTTTGTTTCATTTTTATTTACCAACAATGTTTCTTTAGTAATGTTACAAATGAAGTAAAATAATAAATTTCATCCCTCTCAGCAATAATAGAGTCGGGAAAGGACTTAGAAAAAGCAGATATTTTATCAGACATTTACAAATAGCAGAGGGAAAAAAAATATGTATATATATATATATATATATATATATATATATATATATATATATATATATATATATATATATATATATATATGCTACATTCATCTGTTTAGACAATTATATGCAAGTATTAGCATTGTGGGAATGTACAGCCTCCACTATGTTCAGGTAGGAGACAGGTTGTTGTCCCAGAAATTAATGTTTTTTTTTGGTGCGAAAGGTGAGTATCTGTCATGATTTAGGTTTTTATTTGTTTTTCTTTGGACTTCTCTGGACTTCTCTTGGATCAACCTTCACCTCTTAGCCACTATCCAATCAGCTCAGTCTCTTTCCAGCCAACACCTTGCTCTTAATCAGTTCCACCTGCTGCACTAATTAGTCAGCTCTGTTCACCCGACTACATATACCTGCCTCAGCCAACTGATCCCTGCCAGAACGTCTGATCCCATCTCGTATCGTGTGATGTGCCCTGACTCTACCAGTTCTTGTGTGCTCAGCCAGCTGGTCTCTTCGGTTAAAGGTCGTCTGTCTCTGCATGCTGCAGTTCTGCCTGTTTCCCCATGAGTTTCAGCTGCTTGCTCTGCCTGATCTGGTGGTTCCCAGGTCCACATCGCTTGTTCTGGCCCTGCCTGCCTACACCTTCAGCCATCACTCATATGTCAAGTTTGCTTCTGCTTGCCTGCCTCAGCTGTCACTACTAATCCTCACAATAAACCTTTTTAAAACCGTAACTCTGTGTCTGGCTGAATATCGGCTTCACCAGCAGTAATCATTACAGTATCAAACCCCAGAACGAGAGTAAAACACAGTGTGAAGATATTGTGGGTGTTATTCAAAGTTTAAATTAGTTCTTTACCCACATAGGCTGAAAGGTCTGTTTATGTATGATTTTAAGTGCCGCTTGTGTTCCTGCTTCAGCTTGATTACCTCATTGGTAAGCACCTGTGGGGCTGAGCTTAAAAAAACAGCATTAGCATTGTCATTCTCACTCTCCTTCCAGCCACCAGCAGTTCCTGTAGCAGCTGAGTGTGCTGCACATGTTGCTTTCTCACTTCAAATGTCAATACATTGAACCAATAAAGTTAAACAATCATTTTTGGTGTTTTGTGTTTGATATTTGAGCCAACCATAGCAGGCCACTCAGCAAGGAAAAAGCCATTGCTCCAAAAGCTACATAAAAAAGCCAGATTACAGTTTGCAAATGCATTCAGAGAACTTAATTCTTGGGACACATGATCTGCGGTCTGTATTTTGCTGCAAGAAGGACTGCTGCACTTCAAAACATCCTGGGCATTCTGAGTAAAGGAAATTATGTGGACACATTGAAGCAACATCTAAAGACATCAGCCAGAAACTTAAGATTTGGGCCCAAATGGTTCTTCTAAATGGACAATAACCATAAACATAAAGTAAAATTATTTACAAAGTAGTTTAAGTACAACAAAGTCAACATTTTTGACTTTGTTGTACTAAAGGCCCTGAGCTCAGTCCCTTAGAAAATGTGTGGGCAGAACTGAAATTGAAAAGATGCAGCAAGAAGGCCTTTAGACCTGACTCAATCACGGCAGTTCTGTTCCAGCAAATTGTAGTGAAAAGCCTGTCAAAGAATACCAAAAACTCATAAAGTTTAAAAGCCTTTGGTACCAAATGTTAATGTGTTGGAGCTTCTGAACTTGAGGTGAAAAAACAAAAACAAGCAACAGCTCTGAAAAACACAACCAAATAAAATATTTAGTCAGATTTAATGTCAGAAATAGAGGAATATGAGAAGATTATGCTTTGTTCTTCAAGTATGACTAAAATAAAAACCGACAGTATATATTAATGATGAAAAGCTGTGAAATCGGACTTCTGATTCCATAGTGGTAGTAGTAACAAAGACAGCAGCGGATCAATATATTTGACTCATAAAACAACATCATATGTCAGACCATTGAATACAGGACCGCTGCAACGTTTACAAAAAACGAAATTTCTCCTCGCTCGCACCGGGTGATCGATGCCAACGCCTCCGAGTTCTCCGCACTGCAGCGTCGTGGAATGAAGATCCGCGGAGCCGGAGAGCAAATCAATAGTGAATTATGTCACGCTGGTTTTGTGGACCATTATATATGGTCCTTATTTATCCCAACAGAGGTGTCAGTAGTTGGTGACACAACACCCTGTAAACCTGATAGTGTAAAAAAGATTGCCACAGTCAAAGGAATAAGTCAGAAGCGAAGGCTGAAGACATGAATTTAGTTTTAGAGAATTTCAGAAATAATTTGAATATAGTGGTAAAATGCGTCTTTAATGATGCAACTCTTACACTGAGTGGTTGAATGAATTCCTAATAAACGTATGGAAAAGTATACACTGTGATATTTACTTTTACTATCACAGTGTTTGCGAGCATGCAATCCATTAACCTCTGAAAATGGCTCTGAGGCACATTTTTACTTATAATGCTCTCCTTTTACACCTGACTGAGCTCAGCTATAAAATTTGCAGCTCAATCATAAAGCCCGATGCAGCTTTTGAATGCAGATCTTCATAGCAATGAGCAGAAGCCAGTGGAGGATGACTATACAAGGACTGGAGGGCTGCTTGAAAATGCATGTGGCTTAAGATAGCAAAATCTGCAATAAAATTGAGAACATATTTTAAGAAACACCCCATCTTACCCCATTGAGCAACAGACTATAGTTTTATAGTGTCACTTTGTGTTTTTCACACTTAATGAAACCTAAGACAGTAAAATTTAGTTTGGCAATGACCAGAAACAAATTTTCATGCAACACTGAAAACCATTCCCGCTGGCCTGTTCCTCTCCCTCGACAATAAAAATGTCTCACCTCCTACACACTTTAACACAACAAACAGGGTGGCAACTAGTTTTTTTCTTGTTATATACTTTGCCTAGCCATTTAACTCCTCTCTTTCAGGTCAAAGCACCAAGCGGATATATGTAGTTTCTCTGCATTCTATTGTAAATAAAGAGTTCCTCTGCAGTCTTAAAAAGTCTGAAGCTTGTTATATATTTTCTATTTCAAAAATTGTAGAGAACCACACAGACTCTGGACAAACATTTGCATCTCTAGGTTTTATTCCCTTCACCGCTGTCTAAATGGATCCATGCACATAAGCGCCTATCTATTAATTCATCCATCTTCCCAATTAATTTAATGTGAATGAACAGAGATAATAGTGTACAAAGTAGAAACTGTATTTTCACACTGTAAGTTTATGATAAAAAAAAGCATGTTCCAAATTTAAAGCTGCTAAATGAAGGTATTTCACAGCAGTCAAGACATGTCTTCCATTTGAAATAATGTGTGTTTAAACTTGTACCAGATGTTGTTTTAAGGGTTTTGGAGCATGTCTCTTTGTTAGAGAATAAATGGGAAGGTTTCGGCCAAGAAAAATAAACGTCATCATCCAGGTCTATAAATGCAACCTGGAAAGCCACCAAACTCAATGGAAAAACCAGGATTAGTTATTTTGACTTCCAATAAAACCAATGTCAGGGCATTGATCATGAAGTTTGTCCTGCTCAAATTGACACTGAGAGTTGCTTTAATTCAATCTGAAGACTCACACAGACAAAAAAGAGGCAATTAGAGAGATTTATTGACATAAATAGAAAAGTTATTTGGCACTCGAACCCTGTCAGAAGACGTGTAAGCTGTGAATGCCTATAAATTTGGATGTTCAATTTAGGATTAGGATTAGTGAAGTCTTCCCCCAGAGTCCGGACACTGGTGGTGAAGGCCGTAGGGGAGAAGTAGTCAGGTGAAGCTTGAGAGCGTAGAGTAGGAGATGAAATGGAGAAGGGTTGAAGCTAAGTCAAAGCCCAGCTGAAGAGCAGGAGGATCCATGAATGGGGTCTTTTATAAGCAAAGTCTTGTGGGATGGAAGGATGAGGTCCTGACATGATTGGCTAGTGCATGGATGCTTGATGAGGCAATAAGTGAAGGGGGGAGGATTTATTGACATAAATTAGAAAAGTTCTTTGTTGCTTAGACTCGGCAGAAGATGTGAAACCTGTGAATGTCTTTGAGCTTGGATGTTCATTTTTGGATTAGGATTAGTAAAGTCTTCCCCCCAAAAGATACAGAGGCTGAGTGAAAGAAATCAAAAATGAAAAGGGGAGCTGAGAATGGATTAGAATTAGAGAAGTCAAAGTCAGCCCCAGAGGCAGCATGCTATGGAGATGAGTAAAGTCTTATAGAAAGCTAATGATTTAGACCGGGGGAAGGACAGATACCAAACATCTGCAACCCTTCTCCCTGAAAAAAAACCCCGAAACCTATGGACAGAGCTACGTCCATTATACTGAAGCTAGTCAGCCGAGTGCATGATCATGTCAGAAGGTAGATTCCGTTGCAGTCCCAAGAGGAATGGACCAAAAGGCCAGATCAGAGCGACAGCCAATCGACTAGGATGATCTGGCAGAGAAGGGATAAAACCAGCCAGGTCAACAGGCGGGATATAAGGGAACAGCCTGGAGAGTGATGTGCATGGCACGATTAAGGAGGCCCAGGGAGACTGAACTTACCTTTTAAAAAGAACTGGGGAAGAAATAAAGGACTGAAAAACTCCATGAATGCAAGACAGCTGCACCCGGGCAGCGAGGCGACCACCGCCCTAGAATCAAGTGGGATGCCAAGGAACCGAAGCTGGTTGGCCTTCTTATTTATAATAAAAATGAGAGCTAAAGTAGAAAGAGGAGAGGGGGGATTATAATGGGACCATCATAAGACTCTAGATTGACAGCTCAATCAAACTCATCTCCTGTACCTGTTCATCTGCCTACATATACCAGACTTTAGCAGACAGGCAGTGCCAGTTTATTGAAAGCCTAGCAGAGATCGAGAGTTTATTCTGCCTGATTTTTCTGTTCTTGGCCACGACCACGTCTTCTCAAATTTCCCCAACCTTGCCTTACCCTTTATGGATGTCTACACAGAGCTTTCTGTATTCTGGACTACAATCTGGACTGATCTCACAACTATAAGGCAATGCATAGGACCTGTCTGTCTGTCTCTTTCCTCCCATTTATGACCCAAGCCTGTCTTACGGTACTGATCCAAGCCTCTGCCAGCCTGCCTATCAACCCTCTGATGGGAGCTTCCTGCCCTCAGCAGTGGCAATTTCCAACTTGTTTCTGCAGAGGTTTCCTGTCTGTACCAGCTTCTGATTAAAAACCCTTTTAAAGCATGTGTCTGCCTCAAATATTGGCGGGTGTCCGTGAAAGGCATTGGAATGTTTTGTTCTGATTTTAACCACTAGGTGTCATTATTACTTGTTGTTCCTTTAAACAAACCTTTCTCTGTTAAGTGGATATGCATATATTGGTTATCGTTTAGAATGTGTTAGGAATGATTTTTCTGGCAGAAGTGCTGCTACCCCCGTCATCGGGGCTGTTCGGGTTAGAGAGACCAGAAGTGAAGAATTTGTAACATGGTTTTCATTTGGGAAAGGTGATGCAGGATGAAGAACTGAGTCAGGAGGGGAACATGACCTGTAAAAAATGCATGTTATTTCCTCTTTACAATATTATGCTGATTTATATTGGTCTACCATATCAAATACCCCTCAATCACAGTGAGCTCGTAATAATGTGGAAGAAATTCAAAAATGTATGAATAATTATGATTTTCCTCATACAGTATTTCCACAATATCCAACAGTAAAAGATAGTTTCATAGAAACTGTGTTGCCAAATCGATTATTTGTCAGCAGTATAAGAAAAGTTAAAATTATTCAATTCTCGTTTAAAGTCTTCATTTGAAATTTCTTTCTAACATTTACCAAGTCATTTGATTTGAAAGAACTGTATTTTTTTTAAACAACCCAGACCGTGGCAATAACTAAATTTGGCAGTGATGCTGTTTCTCTCTGTGTATTTTGGCTTTCTGCAGCAGTTCTTTTGTGCCTTTTTAACAAAGTGCTCCTGACAGGATCTGTCCATCTCGTGACCTCAAACACTGGCGCCTTCGATTACTGTTGCCAGCAGATGATGGAGCGCTGGCGGAGCGGCGTGGAGCACCTGTGGTCGTTGACCTCTGGGTGTCCGTGTGTGCTCCAGCAGATGTCTGTTGGCTGATTTAAGAAAGCCCATTATTTCCAGCTGTTACGTCCAATATCATGAAAGGAACATTTGAAGGGTTTCTCCTCAACTTCAAAGAGGGATTTTTTTTCTTTTCTTATAATTTGAGCACAATACTGTCTGAACCTCTCAGACCTGATTTATTTAACTTAGAAACAATTCTAGACTGAATAAATAATGAGCTTGCTCGACTCTGTTAATTTTAAGAGTCTATATTCACAATCTAGTGAACCGATCGTATTACGCAGTCATCCTTGTCATTTTTGCATGAGTAATGTTTATACGGTAAGCAGACAGCCAGCGACCTCTTCGCTCTCTACAATTAACAGCCACCGGCTCCGAGTCGGCTGTTGTGTGCCAAGCAGCAAAAAAGAAAGGGGGAAAAAAACGGCCTGAAATCACAGCGATTAACTCGGTCAGGCTTGCTGTCCTCATCGGGCTGCCACCACACCTGCTTCTCCGGGCAGCTTTTCAGCGGCTGAGTAACCAGGTTGAGTGTGATTCCCAGGAAGTGAGAGGAAAAGGTCTGGGGTTCGGAGCCAGGGATTCTGTGCCTACGGGCTATCATCAACTTTCCACAGTTTCTGAGTTGATTTGAGAGCAACAAGAGAATGACTTCCATCTAAACATCAGGCATTCGCAGTTTTATCCCTAATGCAACGACATCTGGAGATTATAATTTAAATCAACTCGGAGGGGTTTCTGTTGAGCCATTGCGTAACACAGTAGTATCCAAATCCATTGTCCCGCGTGTTTTGCATGTGTTCCCGCTCCGGGTTGGCTGACTGAAATGGTGGAATTACCTCCTCAGCATGTCGTCAAGTTCTGCACGGACCTGGTAATAGCTCATTGATTTAAACCCGGTGCACTAAAGCAAACACGTCTAAAACATGCAGGACACCGGCCCAGAGTGGATTTAAACACCACTGCAACGTGCCTTCATTTCGCTCAAATACTCCTTTAGAGATTGCTTTTAAAGATTGCCTTACAAATATGTATTTTTTGTGGTCTATTTTTTTCTAAGAAATAAACCAGTCTGTGGCGAGGGGTTATTATCTTAACCCAGCACATATGTAGCTCATTAAAAACAACAGCGTTGACCATTTGGCGGTTTGGTTAAACACTAAGAATAGAAACAAATAAGAATAAAAACATAAAGTCGGTCACATAAATAACAGAATAAAGGGCTCGATCAGAATAAAAAATGTGTCAGGTAAACAGGGCAGTCGGAATATTCTGATCAGATTAAGCTCAATCGGAATTAAATTATGTTCCAAATGGGTGATTTCTGATGATCGGTAACCCAAACAGTGTCCATCTATCTTTTGTTCTGATCAGGTCATTTGGGTTGGGGTAAAGCGCCCTGACTATGCCTGTGTGCTCTATGTGTCTTAACCTGTAACGCTGGAAGAACAGCAGCATGTGTTTCTAAGCCTGTAGCTTTATTAGCGAGTGCAGCAACATCTCAGCCATTCTTAGTTGCCGGCATGGGTCCATTCTTGGCGCTCAGAAGACACAGATCGAACACACATCTGCGTTTGTAATTGTCTGTTTTCCATGTTTGTTTATATGTGATTGTTCAGTGACATTTTAAAAAACAACTCACTTAGGAGTCTGAATTTTCTTCGGCACAGACCGAAGTATAACTTCTTCTTCTGTGGTTTTTAGGTAAATTTGAGGACGCTGCGCATGTCATAGTCCTCGTATTCTTAATAAAGTCCAGATCTGATTAATTGATTTTGTGCTCACATAAACCACATATTCTGATTCTTTTTCCTTTTTAGGCTGAACACGTGTCAATCTGATCAAGAAAGTTTGTGCATGCAAACATATTTAATGAGAAATACTTAAAAAAATATCCTCAGAAACAAACTTAAAAATGTAAGTAAATTTTTTTTCAGTGGGAGACTACGCTTTGGGAAATTAATTTATTTTAAGGCTTTACCATAACACAACATATAAGGGGAATGAATAGTCAGTTATTATATGGGGAGAATCAATAAATGTGGGTGTTTCCCTTGACAGCAAAGATAATGTCATAACATTTCTGCTTTAATAAAGAACTAACACTCTGTAACATTCTTTCTTCTATAGTTACATTAAGTGTTGATCATGCAAAGTTTAAAAAAATCTTAATAAAATCTAGAATAGATTTTTTTAATATAATTTGAATTGATTTTTGTTTTAAGGTGTTCTGTGATATTATTTTATGTTTGGTAGAATCCTGTTGTAGAGGCAGTTGATTTGATTGTTTTGTGTTTTTGAGATTATTTGTGTTCTAAGATATTTTAATTTAGTCTTTTTTTTTTTTTTGGTAATGTACATAAAAGGATGATTTTTATTGTAATATTAGTGGTGCGTAACCCAGGAACAATAGTCTCTACTATGGTACAGACTAATGAGGATTCCCTAAATAAACAAATGTGCTTTTTATAGGTCTTATATCATATATTAACTTTCTAAGAAGGTATCTTTCACTTGCTGTGGAGCCATTATCAAAATGTCTTTATGGAATATAAGACTTTCACTATCAAACTAGAATAACTACCGCTGCCATTTATTGCATTTTGTTTTTATGTGCATTTCTTTGATTCTGTATATGCACAGAGTTGTGATAACTCATTGATCACCTCTGAGTGATAATGACGCACGTAATTCACAGAAAAAAAATACCAATACTGCTGCTTTTCCAAAAGCAGCAGTTGGACAAGGTACAGTTCATTCATATTTAACCTGCACATAAAAGCTCTGCAAGATGAAAGGAAAACGAGTAATATTCAGCAGTCGACTGCTGTCCTTATCCATCTGCTTCCTGCAGAACATGGTTGGCATGAGTGTTTGCCCTTGTGTCAGGGGGGTGAACCCATCTACCACACCGTCATTAAAGAGCCATTTGATGTTGGAGGGGCAGGTGATTAAAGTGTACTTTGGCTGGCCTTGGACGCCCTGCATTCTGGGAAGCCTCCAGTAATCCATATCCCTAGCCAGTGTGACCTAACGGGCTCTGCAAGGCCCAGTTAAGAACTCAATCCCCTCTCATTAATGGAGGTAATGACTGTGATCAATCTAAAGTTGGTAAGGGCGAGCGGAGCCCCGACAGCGGGGCGGGAGGTAGAGGAATAAAGACGTGAAGAGATGGAGGCCAGGTGAAAGAAAGGAAAACAGATAAGAGGATTGATTCAGAAGACGGGAGAGTTAAATGGAAAGGGAAAGGTAAGAAAAGTTTGAGACCAAACACACGTGGAAAACAAGTCTGAAGGAGAAAGTACAAAGGGGTAAAGAAAAGAAAAAAAAAACAGGCGCAGATGAGAGAGATACGATTAAAGGTGAGTAAGCGAATACGGGACGCAATTAAAGCAGAAGAAATTGAGAGGGTGGGAGCGCTGAAGGCAACAAAGGCGGAGAGAATTGAACCGGAGGAGAATCTGGACGGGTGATGTGACCCGCTCGAGATGGGACGTGGCCTCATCCTCTCCTTCCTCTCTGTGCGAGGGAATAATCCTTCTAGTCTGCTTAAACTTCCAGGCAATCACAAGACTCCCCTGAGATCTGATTGCCTTCTTCCTTCAAGCTGGAGTCGCCTCTTTAATTAAAATGATCAAGCTTTATTGTAACCTGTCACAATTTAAAAGGACAGGAACTCCTCAAAAGCCCAGAGAGTTCTGTCAAATTGTATTTATCTTTTGCTAATTACCTCAGTTTTTTAAGTAGTGAAGGGTTACCTGCAGAAGTTTGATTCAGACATTTTGGTTTGATTCAGGGATTTTAATTAACAGTTCAGTCAGGATATTGTGACGCCTTCTGTTAATAAAATTAAGACATTGAATACGCAAAGGAAGGGTTGACAGGCCTATCCAGCAAATGAAAGTGATATCTTTAATAAACGAGATAAATATCTGAGGGAGAACCTGAGACATATACGTCGTCATGCTGATGGTCATCTGCTGCACGTCAGGTTTTCAGCTAACACCTTGTTGGAGATAAAATACTATTTTCTAAGGTAACGGTACAGTCAGCCCATGAGACGATACAAGATATCGGGTTCACCAGAACAAGATGAGATTTTAATAATAGCTTAAAGAAAAGTAAGAATCCCCTTTTCTGTTCAGAAATAGTTTAAAAATCACTGACTGTTATTAATGCCAAATACTTCAGTCGAGGTTTGACTTCTCTCCCTACTGCCGTTTTCAAGGAGGTCCTAATGCAAAGAAAGCACTGGAAACATTGCTTTTTGTGTTCTAACAAATAGAATGAAGGTTTTACTATTGAACGTTAATGCTGACTTTCTTCTGTGATGTTTTCTTTTCTTTGTTCTCTTCATGTACAGCGCCTTGCATTGTCTTGTTCCTAAAATGTGCTATACACATAAACTTGCCTTGCCTTACCGTTCACACACTGTGTTTTAATAGATTCCTGTTGACTGCACATCAGCCAATTGCAAAATGAAATTGCTCTATAGATGATCAAATACAGTCCATATAAAAACAAATACTGAAGGAGAAATTACCTTTTTGCTTAGTTCAAATCAACTCCGACAGAAAAAAAGGTTTATAAAGTCACAAATTATATTTTAAAGAATCTGTAAGACGTTTAAAGTCGTTCAGGTCAGGTTTCACCTGTACAGGTACAGGCCTAAAATTGGATTCCATCTTGAGTCTCGTCACAATGTACACTCATTTTATTTAAAGTGGTACGTGTACATTTCTCTAAAGATGGCCTGGTGCTGGAGAGAAATTAACAAAACAAATTCAGCCAACGTCCAAAGAAAAGTGCGGGAACGTCTCTTAATCTGAAGAACTATTGATCTAGATACATTTAAAAGGTTAAGGCCTGTCTGGTTTTGGGAATGAAAGGTAAATAAATTCAAAATGACTCAGGACTTTTGCAAAGAACCAGAAGATTCATATCTAAATATTCCAGGCTGATGAAATGAAAAAAATACCTTCATAACATTCTGCATCTGTTTGCACCTTCTTTGTTGTTGATTTGAGGGGCGAGACACCATCTTCAACCGCAGCAGGAAGAATTGATTTAAAGTCACGTTGATTCATTTCTTTCTATTCTTGCTTAAAAGCAAATGACCCATATCTAATTTCTCTCGACAACCTACCCACTGACATCTAAAATTAACACAAACGAGAACATCTGTGGCACTCTGGATGCATGCCTCAGGTTCCCTGCTGTCTCTAATATTTGTTACTGCTTCTCTCTATGACCAAAGCTTGTGCACATGCAGACCAGCGTTGTTTTTCAGATGGAGGACAGAGCGGTAGAAGCGTGCTGGAAGGGGTCAGAAAGTGCTCCTGTGTAGGAAAGTGAGAAAAAAGTAAAGGTCCTGAGCACGGCTCCTGCCTCCCAGCAGCCAGCAGTGTTGTGCAGCTGCTGTCAGTGCTCCCCTGACAATCTGCTCTTTAATAGCTAATATCAGGGTACATTTCCTCAGGCACTGAACTGGAACTGAGAGATGGAGGGATGCGCTGTGGGCATTTCTTTCAACCTCTACTCTCTGCGGTGCTGCTGTAAGGACATGCACGCTCAAACCTAACAGGCTGCTGCTGCTGCTGCTGCTGCTGCTGCTGCTGCTGCTGCTGCTGCTGAGTCATCCGGGCGTCGCGTACCTTCTCTCCGTAAGAAGAAGCTCATCCATCTCAGAAAACATGAATGTTCAGTGATGAACACTCTGAATGTTAGATGGGTTGAAGGCAATCGTCCCCCTGACGATGTGTTTTCATCCAGGCGTTCTGCAACTACACAGAGCCGGTGTTTCCTGAGCAAACGCGTTCATGGAGACCAGATGGAGAAAGGAAGGGTAACAGAGTAACTTTAAGATCAACAGAAATGCAAAATTTTAACATTTCTTTTCATTTCTAATGTTCAACACTCAAGAAAAGAGTGTTTTTTTTTTAGATCCACAAAACTAACTCCAGTGCAAAATTCATTCACCACATTAAGACCGCTTTAAAGCTTCACAGATCTAAAAAAAAAATTTCCACTATTTATAAACTGCAGCAAATATGGAAATCCTCGTTCATTTTGAAGGCAATCCCGACTGCTACACCTGCCAAATGGGAATTTTCCAGCCTCTCTCTTGTCCATGCTGAGACGGCACATTTTCTTGACCTTGTCTGCAAACATGCGGTCCACATATGAACCCACTTTTCTACTGGTTCCTAAGCCCACTTGGTCCACAGTACGTGATGTTAACCAGCCCACAGAAGCGGCCAGCTCACTGTGGCACAACTTGGGCTTCATTCCCAGAACGTGTGTGGAAAAAGTTCCGATTTCTGAGCTTTTCTAATGCTACGACAAACTGAAGTAACAATTTTTCATCGCGCTTTTTGGCCGTAAGGAAACAGCTACTTTTTCTTTTATGTCATTAACTCTGGTGAAAAACTGGAATCCCCTTTAAAACTGGTTTTGAACAGATATCTTACTTCTTCTGTGATTGTTAGCAAAAAAAAAATTAAACATTACAACAACCTGATATGCTGACACAAAAAGTGCAGCCCTAATTATATCAATTAGAAAAAGTGTTACTTCCACCCTGCTTTGGGTTAATAGCAAACATAGACCCCAGGTGGTGAGTAGTCTACTACAAAGTAAATTAAATCATTATTGTCTTCTCAGCTGGGTTTTTATTTAATAGTTGCTTCAGGCAAAGTCTGCTTAGTTGTATCTTTTTAATGACTTGACCCTCTTTTTGTCTCTTTTGCTGGTAAAAATGTTTTATGTTGCATAAAAAAACCAAATGTAAACAAAAAATATTACAGACACACAGAATCTACATGCATGGTACTTACACGGTTAGCTAACATTTATTGCAGTCTAGGCAGTTATGTCCCGTATTATTACTTAAAATGACGATAAACCTGCAACAGATTCTGCTGTCCTAGTATCAACATATACAGTTATAATCCAAGTCAAAAATCCCATATGATCAAATTACCCAAGTGGGGAAAAGACCATCAAAAGCTATTTCACCAGTTGAGTTTACTTTATTTTGTGTGTTAAGTCAAGTATTATACAGTCAAGTGTTTTGACTGTATAATCTCACTTTTTTTCCACTCAATAAGTCCATATTTTACCTATTAAGGGTTTATATGTACTAAAGCACGGTGGCCGACAAGTGCAACAAATGGCTGAATGTGCCACAAACAGCCAAATGTGACACATAAAAACATTCAAAAACCAAGCACAACACAAAAAGGCTGCAAAAGAAAAGAAAAAAAATGCTGCAAGCACCAAAACCAACAGCAAGTGAATAAAAGCTGCAAACTTGCTCTAAAAAGTGGAAGTGTGGGACCAGACCCTAAAAGACATTTACTTGATGCCCAGATGAAAGTTGGAGGGAAGAAACATAAGTTTTTGTGCATGTTTCGTTCGTTTCAACATGTGGCCGTAACCTTTCACAATATTAGAGAACATCAGCATATTTACATTATATTAGTGTGCTTGTCTTTTTACTAAGGGTCTGGTCACCGTACTAAAGACACATCAGAGCTTGCAAGTTATATCAAAAGCTCAGAGTGAGATTATTTTATGTCTAGGTTCTGCGTGAATGGGGGGGTTGGGGGAATGGGTTGTTTTGGTCGGTGCGCTCAGCTTTTCTACAACTCTGTCTGTAATGCTAACAGCAGCACAGCCCTCTGTTCCCCTGGTCTATTTCTTTGCCTGTTGTTGGGGAGGATCCTGTCATCCCATACTGCAAAAAGGGTACTAAAAATAGGTATGATTTTCATCAAATGAGTGTATTATTCCTAGATTTGAGCAGGTAAATAAGATTATCTTCCAATGGAATGATATTTCTTGCACTTTAAATAGGAATAATTCATCTCCATCTTCTTATTTCAACTGCATTATATCTAATAATCTTTTTTCAGGGGTAAAAATACTCACTCCATTGGCAGATAATCTTATTTACCTGCTCAAATCAAGGGCAAATACACTCATTTCAAGAATATTTTAGTAATTATTAAAGTAATTTTGCAGTGCAGCATACACATTGTTCACCAAGCTGTGAAAAAGGTAGAAACAACTCTGCAGAAGGCAGAGGTGTGAACGGACAGCGCAGTGAACGGATCACTCATGGCCCATTCGGTATTGTTATTTTGCAAAGTGAGGAATGTCATGAGAGGCGTCTGCACGTATGAAGTCAGGGGAAAATGTGTCTCATGCTCATTGCATGAGGCTTGAGAGCTCTGGAAACAGATCTCACAACTTCAGAGGTCACTACTGAAAGTTTATCATTCTACACCCCCCGTTTAAAAGGGCATTTATTTTATCAGGAAAACAGTCTGTTCTGTGATCACCTTGAGAGATTTCAACATTTCTCTATGTATCTGTTTGTTAGGAGATTCATTTTAGGAAAAAAAATCTTTATGAAAGTTGAACAGCCCATGTTGTTACAGCCTTGCAGGAGTAGCAGGTCCAGAGTTTGTCTTTCTCCAAAGTAGGGTATGGGGGAAAACATTTGAGGACATTAAAGCACTATATACACCTATTTTATAAGAATATAGCAAGCAAAATTGTGATTGTATTAAAAGTGCTATAGATTATTTTATTTCCAAATAAAGAATGCAAAAATGAAGTACCAGGAAACAAAAATGCGGTTTTTAACCTCCCTCAGCTCTGATGAAAATGTATTATTTATATGCAATTAATGTGCTTTATCACTTTCTATCACCACATTTCCCTTTCATTTTGAATTTCTTTTTCATCCAAAAGAAATCTGTCAAAGAATAATGCTTCTAACTGATTTCAAACACATTCTAAGGAGTACAAATAGCACAAAGAAGCAGTGCTTAGCTTCTTGACAAATATGGCAGGGTTTCACCATAATGACTTGCACTCTGTAGCAGACTGCCAAAATAATCTTAATTTGACAGCTCTTATGGCTCTGTGGGATTTGGACAATTTAAAGCTTTTCCTTTCCTGTAAGTCAAGGTAGGGGAGGAATTGCAGTCTTACATATATTTGAATAGAATAGAAATAACCTTTATTGTCCCTCAGTTGGGAAATTCAGATGGACCAGCATCAAGTGACAGGCAAATTGAATGCATGCAGATACACAAAAAAAACTGAAAATAATGTAAGAATAAGAGACTGTACATTCAGGGCAAATTTACAGCAGGAGAAAAGAAATAGCTACACAGTTATTAAATCTAACATATTGAGATTCAACGAAATGTGCAACTAGGATAATTAAAAATTTTTTACTTGTGTGCATAAAAAAAACCCAACAAACTATTAACAAAAAAAAAATGGAAGAACTGTGCATTTAACAGCAGGGATGTAAACACTTATTGAGTTTGCACGGAGCAGTGATGTTATAAGCCTAACATCTGCTGGGAGGAAGGATCTGCAATAAATCTCCTGTGTGCACCAAGGAGCTGCACCATTGCACTGAAGAACCAGAACCAAACATGGAGAAGCGGCATTCAGTTTTTATGCTCCGCTTATCTGGAACAAACTCCCAGAAGACTGTAAACGTGCTGAGTTCCTTTAAATCAGGTTTAAAAACCTATTTGTTTAGAGCCGCCTTTAAACGTTAATGTTTTAGTTTGTAGTCCGTGCCTTAGATCTTGACCTGCTGCTCATTTCCTCCGTATTTTTTTTCTTATGTTCTGTTCACTTTGAATTGTCTTGTTACTGAAACGTGCTTTACAAATAAACTTGCCTTGCAGCTTCATGCACGAAGGGCTGAGAGACACTGTCCAACAGTGATGTTATGTTTTCCAGAGTCCTCCTGTCTCCAACCTCCTGCTCTGGGCCGCGGCGGCCTCCAACAACAATCCTAGCCTTCCCGACGAGCTTATCTAAGCGCTTTCTGTAGAAAAGCTGCTGCTTTCAACTCGGTTAACTTTGTTTTTCAAGTCGCTTCGCTTGTTTCACCTTTTAAAAAACAGCGATGACCTCACGGTTGTACAATCGTTCGTTGTCAAGCTTTTCGTTCCAGTAGCTCATGGTGTTTTATTTTGGTGAGTGAATGCAAAGTAATATTTGTTTGGAACAATCAGGAAAACGTATTTCTAAAAACAAAAATGAGCAATCAGCCAGTATTGTTAACGCCACCGTTTCGCTGAATTTTCAGGGCAAAACAACTCGTTTTAAGTCATTCAACAAAAGCAAGCAGAGCTCTGCCTCCCCGTTGTTTCCGCCTACTCTCACTGCGGCCATTACTCCACCACCAAACTGAGACTTTAATTAGAGCATGTTCGGAGCGCCTGAAACACTTCAGCCGTTCAGATAATGCAGCATTTATCCACCTTGACTATTAATTTAACTGACATGCTGGCACATTAATATTCATTATCCAGAACTACTTGTGATAAACTGACACCCAGGTGTCGGTCAGACGTTAAAGAAATGTGCAGGCGATATCTTTTAGAGCAATGAACTGATTAACCTGTTATTATCTGTTTACTATAGCTCCTCGTTTAAAGCGTTCTTATTTTTTCTTTTCTTTTTTTATAGCATGCTGACATTTTTTCAAAGGTCAGACCAAAATATCTAAGTTCAGGTGAAGCAGAAAAGAATGTATAGTCTTTAACACTGATTTACCCTTTATTGGTAAAAGGTGACGCGCGAGGTCCTAACATTTTTATGTCTAGGTAACTTTAAATGTTCCCCAGACTAAAACCAGACATCCATTGTTTGTTTTTTTTAAATGTATTTTAAGGTATAGTTTTCTATAGTGTGGTTAGGTTGAATTTAGTAGTTCTAGCTGCACACAGTGTTTAAGCTGCCTCTAGTTGTCAATAATTAGACTTTATCGTCATTCATCTGCACATTCACAAGGTACATTTGAGCAATATTTCATTGCAAGACTCCGATTAAAAACAGAAGATATAAGAGCAACATTATTATATATTCACATTATATGCATTATATTTACACTGTGAAACAATTAGGCCATCCTATTATGATTCTGGCATATTTGGACATATGGATATTTAATGTAAATTTTTACCAAAAAAAAAATCCATGTGAAATTCTAAGAAGCTCAAATAACAAACAATATAAACTGGAAATCTCTTTGGTCTGACACCTATTTAAATTTACCAAGGCTTTCTGAGGCATTCAGAAAGAAGATTGTAGCAACTCGTGATTCTGGTAGGGGATAAATCTGTCAAGAAAAATAATTAAAAATAATTAAAAATCTGCCTTTTTTTACTGTATAGAGAATTGTCTACAAGAGGAGGACAACAGCACAGGTCTGGCCGTCTAAGCAAGCTTACCCCTTAAGCCGACTGCAAACCTGCAGTGTGCTTAATGGGCAAACAGATCGGCAGACGAGTCAACCTGGATCTACACTTCATTCTGCGCCACCTCGACCAGCCAGGGACATCCACCAGGGTCCTTTTTGTAGACTTCAGCTTTGCCTTTAACACTTTAACTCCTGTTAGTGGACCACCAGCTTCCTGACTGACCGACTAACAGCAGGTGAGGATGGCGAGCATCTTCTTCTGCCCAAGCACAATCAGCACCGGGGTGGGTTCTCTCCCCTCTCCTCTTCTTTCTGTACACAAATATCCGGATGTCTGCGGACCCGTCTGTGAAACTCCTGAAGTTTGGAGATCAGTCTGATCCAGGTTTGGTGAGGAGTCCACATTCAGACAGGAGGTGGATCTGGACCTGAACCACCTGGAGCTAAACCCGCTAAAGACTTTGAAGATTCAGGAGAACTCTCTGCCCTCCCTCGCTAGCCCCGACAGCAAGTTGTTGTTACTGTAGATTTAAAGGCATGTCCTTACAACCAGAAAGAGCATGCACAGGTTTAACTTCCATGGAGAGATGTTTTCTCAGTAAGAAATACATGAAAGCCAGATGGATGTTTGCAAGAAGAAGAAAAAAAAACGTAGACAAAGACCTGAGTTTCTGGAAGAAGGTTCCCTTTGGCCAGATAAAACTGAATTATCCAGACATCAAAACATAAGACAAGTAAACATATAAACCAAAAACAACATAAGAACATAAATCCCTACCAGCTGTGAAGGACTGGAGGGGGAATATTCATGGTTTGGGGACGCATTGATGCAGAGGGATCTGGCCAGTTCACCATCATATAATCCAACATGAAATCTACCATGTATCATGCTGTCTAAGGAAAATTTTGGACCAGCTGTAAAAACAAACCAAGGCTGAAGTAGAATTGGATCCTGCTACCTGACAAAATCTCTAAATGTATCAATAAATCCACCAAGATTTGGCTGAGAATTAAGAAAATGAAAGTCCTGGGCTGACTCAAAACCCAGATCCCTAGTATTTCAAAAAAAGAAAAAAAAAAAAAAGACGCTCATTATCAACATAAATCTACAAGTCATTTCTACCCAGTTGTGAAGTAGTACATCTCTGTTACAATGAAATATAGTTTTAGAGACCAAAAATGTGAAATGTAGCTGTCAATTTTAGAAGAAAATAATCTTAGAAGTTTGTAACAGCGCAGCCTCAGGGAACACCTACGTGGCAGCAGAAGGTTCAAAACCAAAAGGCACAAATTAGCTTTGACATTTTCATGGGAGGAAAGCAACTCTCTAAAATATTTTCTCAAAAAAAAAAAAAAAAAAGAAAGGAATAATACGACTCATATTCTGCATTGAATGCTGACAGTGCTCATGGTATCGTTATATCTTCATAAGACTTATTTTCAAGCTTGATATAGAACAAGCTCAAGAAAATTGGTAGAGGCTTGGAGGTGAAACGGGAGAGTATGAGACAGCTCAGCGTTTCTCCACGTCTTTCCTAAATTTCCACAGTCAAAGTGCCAGCTTTAACAAATAATTTCACGAGGCTTAGAGAAGATTATATTATCCTGCGCGTATGTTAGTTCAGGAGACAGAGGAGGACTCATCAGTAGTGCAATCGGTTGCCAACATGGAGCAACAAATAATCAGCATCTGGTTCCCATCGCTAACTGGAAGAGACAGTTATGTTTTGCTTACCGTTTAAAGCGTGTTTTATCCTGGAAAACACCACAAAGCAAACACCTGGCCAAGATAGCGAGGTTTTCACCCCTGCTTCCAAACAACAGCATGAAGGTCCACTAATAGTGTCTGATGATTTTTATTAGTAAATGACTTTAGTGTTGATATTCCTCTGAGATATTTTGAAGTTGTGTTAAACCCTCAATAAACTTTAACAGATATATTTAAACGCATGCATTTCCCACTGATTATATTGATTGCCTTCATAAGCTCTTAAATTCCAGTAAATTAGCTGAAATGCGCTTTAGATTTCAGTAAGTTAACAGAATCACATAAGGTTTTTGTGGGAAAACATCCTTTGAACGCACACTGCAAAAACGGAACTAAAAATAAGTAAAATGCTCTTAATATTTGTATATTTTTCCTTGATTTGAGTAGGTAAATAAGAGGATCTGCCACTAGAATAAGATTTTTGAACTTGAAATAGGAACAATTTATCTCTATCATGTTATTTCAAGTGCAGTGTATCCAATTATCTTATTTTAGGGGTCAAAATACTCATTCCATTGGCAGATAATCTTATTTACCTGCTCAAATCTAGGATAAAAACACAAATTTTAAGAACATTTTACTTATTTTTAGATCCGTTTTTGCAGTACAGACTTTACATGTAATGCAGCATTCTGTTTAAAGAGGTCTTTTCTTTCTGCCAAACCTTTCAAACAAGCCATTGTAATACATATTTGCTAATCTTTAAATCACACCATCATGGGTGACTGAATCTAACACGAGGCCAGTTATTTTCCTCTCCAATTGAATGATTAATGATTAGACATTCATACAAATAATCACTAAAACTTGGCAAGCTTACTAAACAGCTTTTTGAAAGGAAACGATCCACAAGATTGTCTACCTTCCCTGAATGGAGATTATGAAAATAATATGCATACTTCTCACAATAAATGTCATTAAACGGCAGCCATATTGCTTTTGTTTTTTCACAGAGGGAAAACTTGATAGTCACGTCACCGGGTTGCAAGCCATTATAAATCAATAGGCCAAATAAAACGCATGACTCAAACAAATTGAGGAGCCAAATTGTGACAAAAGGCTACGATGTTTTCCCCTCTGGAACAACGTGGATATGACACGTTTTTTTTAGGGAAACTGTGTTGCATTTAGTACTTTATAATTTCACGGCAGGTCAAAGACTTGCACTGATTACGCAGCAATTCCTGTACATGCCAAGTTGGGCGTTAAACATTGCGCCAAAGCTTTATATAAGAAAACGTGAGCCTGGGTAATTGAGATTACTCAGGTAAAATTGTGCAGAAACGAGCGGAGGGCTTTTTTAAAATCCTGGGTAATGACTGAAAGTACCTGCATTGGTAAAGGGGCAGAGCAGCAAGCCCAAAACCCAGGCCTTGGTCCAATTATGGAAAACCTGTGAGGTGACATGAAAGATGCTGCTTCTGAGGCAAACCAAGATATGCAGAGAAACTGAGAAACCTAGTCCAATTGGAATACCTGCTGACAGTAGGTGGTCGACTCACAGATGTGAAGCAGTTCTCAGAAACTGTTTACGCAACCAAATATGAGAGCAGCAATTCACAGGAAAGCTAAATCTTAAAAAAAATTGTAGGTTTCCAGTAAATATTTCTATTAATAAAAAAAAATTTATAAAAACGATGGCACTTCCAGCCTCATATTCCTTTCTCCCCACACAGTGAGTAGGGGGAATGTCAGGTTTAGATGTCAATGAACATCCAGCGTTTGGAAGGTAAATAAAAAAAAGAAAAAACCCTCTTTGACTGTATGGTTGTAACCTTAGATAAACCAAAAAGCATTCCTGTCCTCTCCCTCTTTCTGAAAACCTCTCAGGCTTCAAAATGTGATATGTTCCCCCTATCCTGGCAGCCTCCTGCTATCAGATCAGGCAGTACATAGTTAAATATGATCCACTGAGAGTTCATCCAGGTCCTAAAGGGGCTAAAGGCTTGTGTAGCCAACCTCAGGCCCCTTAGAGAACGCTGCATTTTAAGGCCGATGTTGCTGAAGTGCAGCAGCTACATGAACCTATAGAGCATTTGTCAGGGAATGTGTGCAGGGCACGAAAACACAGACCTTTCCTGTCAGTGCAGTTGGGGACCTGCAAGGTGTTGATGCCCTTGGCGGTCTCTGGGTTGGCGGTTTCCTTGGTGACTGCTGAGCCTTTGAGCTTACTCTTCGGGGTTTCCAGGGCTTTTAGCTTCTTGGCATGTTTGGTTCCCTTGTAGTGGGCCAAGGCCTGGCTCTGTGAGAGGAGCAAATAAAGACAGATTTAGCAGGCAAAAGAAGCTGAATACAGACAGAAGATGGAAAATATAAATGATAAATCCTGTTTTTTTTTAACGAAACGGGATTAATAGAGGAGTGTTTGCATTGCATTTTATTGTTGTTGTTTTTTTGTATCCTTTCATGTATCTGTTAAATTGATTGCACTGAAAGATAAACCATACTAGCACCAGTTGTTTTAGAATCAATAAATTTTTCTTTAATCTCTTAAAGGTCTAAAAAATGTCACGAGGCAATCACTGAAAAGAGAAAGAGCGTCAGCAGGATCTCAGGCCAGTTAAACAAGCCAAACCCAAAAGTAAGACCTAATTTGGAGAACTCAAGTTGCTTTGAGCCCCACTAAAAAATCTTTGGAAAACCACTGGACTGGTCCTAATCCTCCCATTTTTAGACATTTCTTTTTATCCAAGCACAGCGCTTTGTTCAGTGAGGGAATAACATGAAAGTGGACACCAAATTAATAGCAGAGAAAGAAGTGCACTTCACATAAAAGAGAACTTGGGTCGGTTGAAAAACATTGAAGAAATGAAATGAACTATCAACTATAGGCATACAATATGTACAGTTTGGAAAAATCAATATATCTCCTCAAGAGAACAAATATCTGTTGCATTATTAGGCTTACAAATTATCTATAATAAACTTTAATACTCTTAAAATCCTCGAAATCAAAGATTGTTTTAACCATTAAAACTTCAAACGTTATTAACATTTGCTTCTTTGTACCTAAAACCGCAGCACTCTGTAAGTAATGGTTAATAAAACTTTTAAGTTGTTTAAATTGCATAATCTCACACTGAAATTTTTTTTAAATCCACCTCTAATTGATGCACAAGTGCGGAAAAAAAACACAAAGATGCATAAAAAACACAAATAAAAATGTAATTATTGTTGCGCTCTCAGTGGCACATTTGACTTGTATAATATTTAAGACGATCAAACTGTTTAGAAACATTTTTTAATTGGAATCCATGTCTTCCTTTTCACCCGTGCTATAAATATAATGTGACACAGAGCTCTACTTGTCTTGTGCACTTCTAAAAATGGGAAAGACAGGCGAACGGCCCGTTAAGTAAAACCAATATGTGTTGGTGTTCATGTGTCCGGCAATAGCTACATGAACATCGCTACTCTTTAATTGTACCACAGCTGCTGTCAGAACTTAAAATAGACTTAAAAAATATTGAAACAACTTCAACTGTGATAAACAAAGGCTGGACAAGGACCCAGTAAAGATTAAGCCTCGTCTCTCCTACCATCACAAACCTAAACGTGGAGTTTTTACAATTCTGCAAAGGCAAAGGCAAGGCAAATTTATTTATATAGCACAATTCAGTACAGGGACAATGCAAAGTGCTTTACATGATTAAAATATAGCAAATTAAAACAGAATAAAAGCAAGTAGGAATAAAATGTAGATAGAAATTACAACAAAGAAGTCTCTAAGAAAGGCTTAGAGATGAAATCAAGATTCACATGGTTGTGATTTTTGGTTCAAAATAAAAGATGAATTTGTGGAAAAGCACCTCACGGCCACTGTTACGTATGATAGGTTAGGTTAGCGGTCCCCGATCCCTGAGCCACGGGTCGGCGCCACAAAGAAAGAATAGATACATTACATTATTTCCATTTTATTTTTCATTAGAATCTGAACAACATTTTATTTTGAAAAATGAGTCGTAGACAGATGTAACAGAGAGAATCCAGGCACTCTTGATGCGTGTTAAGACACGGGTCTTGGTCACGGGATATGTCATCCCTAAAGTTAAACCCATCAGCTAGCAGAAGGAGCAAAAAAAACAAACGTGTTTGGACAGTATCTTTGGGAGGTGAAGAAGGCCCCAGTGAGGAGACAGAAAAAAAAATACCAGGTGTCCCGCTTAAAATATGGATTTATCGTGACAGGTGACTCCCACGCTCGGTCCGCATAATATGCAGGGACAGGCTCTCTAGTGAAGTAATGAATAAATCCACGACCTATTTCTGAACAAACCAGGTGATTCGAGCATTTTTATGCAAGATGAAGATCAACTGCTGTTGACTGCAAATGTTGGCGGAGACAACAACTTTGCAGGTATTCTGGCTTAAAGTCACTGCAGAACACCCTGAGATTGCCGCAGCAATAAATGAAAACCCTGTTCCTAGTTTTGTGAAATGGGGTTTTGTGCAGTGACAAACTTACGGAGTAAACTGGACATTAGCAAAACACACTTTAGGTGTCGTTATTTCCCATGATGCCTAGTTAGAGAAACAAGCTCGTATCTCCCATTGATTCAGTGTTATAATGCTTTATATTTGTTTTGTGTGGTCCATATTATTTTCAAGGCAAGTTTGAACGTTACAATACCAGATAGCATTAGGCAGAGAGGATGTTGCTCATGTTGTGTTGTTGGCGCAATGTTACAATGAAGTAGAGAACGAGTACACAGTGGATTCACACTTACTGTTATATTTAGAAAATACCATACTCTTCATTCTGGTCTGATTTTTTTATGTTGTTGTATTTGTCTGCCACACCTTAAAGTCTGTACCAAAAAATGGCTGGGGGACCACTGTGAACGAGGGTCTGTATCTCTTTCACAGGCCCTGGGAACCGTGTTAAAGGGAATAATAGCATGTCAATATCAATTATATTCATATAATATAATTAAACTGCACAGTTTTCATAAAACCATCAATGATTTAAACACATAATAATTAAACACAATAAATAAGAACAAATAGGACAGATAGTTTACAAAGTCAGACGTTATTTAAATGCAAAGGAATATAAATGAGTTTTAAGGAGTGATTTAAAATGTTCCAAACTTTGGGCAGATCTTATATTGAGGGGTAAGCTGTTCCACATATTAGGTGCAGTAACGGCAAACGTGCGGTTCTCCTCCGCTTTTAAATCTGGTTCTGGGAACTTGTAGGAGTAGTTTATTGCTTGATCAAAGTGTTCTGGAAATGGAGCGGTCCTGCAGGAGATCTTTAAGGTAAGTGGGAGCTAAGCCATTTAAAATTTTAAAAACTAATGAAAGAATTTCAAAATCAGTCTAATAAGGACGGCTAATGAGGAGTAGCCAATATCGGGGTAATATGCTCACGTTCCGGGTTCGAGTCGAGCTGCAGCGTCATGAACTCTTTAGATATCATGATATCATGAACTCTTTTAAATACCATACTAGTAAAAAAAAATTTGTGGACCCAATCATTGCGCATTTCAGCAGGGAAATAAACATGTCCAGATCAACACAAAAATGTTGCATTCCACTTGCAGTCGAAACTTGGAAATCCCGCCTTCTGATCAGAATAATCAACTTTAATGGCTGCTATAGTCAGACTTTCCCCTCAGGAAGTCAGAAAAATGTTTTAAGGTCAATTGTCTGTTCCAATATGGCAGCTCCTCGCCTCAACAACAGTACGCTGTGATGAAAACATGTTTATTTTAGAAGACTCAATTGTAAGAGATAAATCAATGCTACATGCAGTGCCTGAAACTCTGAAATGAACAAATTAAAACTGGTGGACATACAGCTTTAAAGGACATTTGTAATAGGTACTACGAACAAAACAAAACAGTTTTCCTGGCTGTTGCCATATTGGTATCCTAAACTTTAGTTTTTTACACTTTTTTACACTTTTATTCAGATGTAGCCTACTTCCAGCTCCTATATTTGTTTTCTGAGGCAAATTTAATACATCTATCACCAGACCACCAGACTTCATTTAGCTGAATAAGGAGAGCACAAAGAAGGACCTAGGACAAAGAAAAAAAAAATGTTGTAGACTTAGACTTAGACATCTTTATTTGTCATTTTGTATGCACAGACTGCGTACAGACCGAAATTTTGTTGCATGCAGCTTGTAAATTGCAGTAAAAAATTAAATTGCAGTATAAGGTGCAGCAGTGATTTAAAAGTAAATAATTTAAATGTAGACAATGCAGGAGAAGTCACAGTGTACAGGTGAGTATTTGTAAAACCATTTGTATGTGCAGAATTGATTGTGCAAGGGCATTTGAGAGGACTGGTTAAAGATTATTCTCTCTATCAGCTAAATTTTTAAAAATTGACAAAAAATGTTGAACAAAATATCAAGAGCAAAGATGACAGTAATTGTGACATTGGAGATTTTGTGGGGAAAAAATGCACAATTGTCTTCCACTGAATTAAAATTTCAAATTGTAAACTGGATTTGTCTAAAATTTTCACTCTTAATAAATTAGTAATTTGTTATTTCAAAGACTTTTTACACATCTTTACCGGGGGCACCAACAGGTGTAGTAGTAGACTTGAAATTGCAGATCTTCCCGTCTCCTTAAATGACAAGAAAAAAAAATCTGACAACTTTATTATAACGCTAAAAATACCAGGGATAAAAATAAAATAAATTCTTGTTGTATGTGTGGAGTTTAATCCCCAACTGTTTGGTTTTACAGTCTGAACACGTAGAGCCACCAAGATTCACCTTCACAACAAATTCATCCAGACACATAGACAGGCGACGTACGCGGAGACTCTGAGCTGTCCTTGTTTACCGCCGAGCATTTCCCAGCGTACTTTGCCTGTGGCAGGAAGGAAGCCATCAAGGAGGGCTGCAACTGCCTCTTTGAATAAATAAGTCAGCCCACTTCAGGATCCCAGAAAACACCAGAATGGATTATTATTATTTATGGTCCACAGCTATATAAAGGCCATATATGGCAGCATCTCCCTTCTAACACTTTGCCTGTTTTGTTTTTACGGCCTTTTTTTGATGCACAGCGTGCTTAACTTTTCTAATACTGATGGTGAGCTTTTATTGTGTCCCAAGAGGCCATAAATTCTTCCTTCAGTCATTTTGTTGGGAAAGAATTTTTGAAACGATTTTCTCCACGAAGCATCGCTTTTTCAAATTGACTGCACATCTTGTTCTGGCATGTAACTATTAATTTTAACCAACATTCATCACCCTGCAGGTACCAAAGACATGGCTAACAGTTTGTCACGAGGCTCCTGTAATATGGATGGCTGTTTAAGGCTGCCTTAGTGATATTTCATCTTTTATCAGAGCAGTGAAATGGAACGCCTCAATTCAATGTCTGGCACATGTATTATTAAATCTAGGAGTGAAATTATTTGTTTTCCTTCCAGGTACTCTTTGAAGAAGCCAAGAGATGAAAAAAAAAATAGCGATGTTGAACTTGTGAAGAGGTTGCTGGGAGCAAAGACGTTTAGATCCTGAGGAATTCAGTAGAAACCATGATCACAGAGAGGTTGCACCGAATGTTTCAGGCAATGCAAAATGAAGGATTCATCTAGTTTCAGGCTTTTTTTTGGGGGGGGGGGGTGCTACAAGCTTTACATATATTTATAGACTGAACATTTCTGGCTATTCTGGCTGAATTTTCAGGATTATTATCCTGCAGTGGGTCTCAGGTCTTTTGCAACGTTTAACATTTTTTTCCTCCTGGACTGTATTGTATTTAGCATCATTTATGTTGTAACCAGCTTGGACCGGCTTAATAAGAACGGTTTGTTCAGGGTTATGTACAGTTTTAGGGTCGATGTTTCAACCCCACATGGAAGACTGAGTGTAGAGAAAATCCTGTAGTTTTCATATTTTCTGATCAGAGCACCTTCTTCCACATGTCCTCTACATCGCTTCTGTCAGCCTGCTTTCTTTTAATAATAGCCTCCTGTTTGCCACTTTTCCATAAAGGCCACATTTATAGGTGTGACAACAAGTAGATGCCGTTTTGACTGATTCTACTACCTGAGCGTTGAATCTCTGCAGCTCCTCCACAGCTACTATGGACAGCTTGGCTGCTTCTCTGATAGATGCTCTCCTTTCCCAGCTCTTAGTTTTGGTGAATTGGCCATGGCCTGGTAAGTTTGCAGTTGTGCCGTACTCTTTCTGGTTACAGATGATGGATGGAACAGGAATCTGAGATGCTCAGGGATTGGTAGATTCATTCATAAGCTAACCCTGTTTTAAATTGCTCCAAACTCCATTCCTGACCCTCCTGCTTTTGGATCTAATGTTCTCTAACAAACCTGAATTTATAGTGAGAAAACTACTGAAAGGCTTCACTGGATTTCATTTTGGAGTTTGTGGATTTACAGCGGCTGAGTACATATGTGGGCATGTCAGACTTTGCAGGTTTTTATTCTTAATGAAAGAAAACAGACAATTTTCCTTCCCTTTCACAGTTATGCATTAATTTGTGTTTGTAACATATTTTTCCCAGTCAAATAAAATGAAACTCTGGTTGTAAGGTTTTTATTCAATAAGCCACCGTATAAATGCTTTTAACCATTTTTTTAAAGAGACCAAAGTTAGAAATTACTATCAATCCAAAACAATAAAAAAGACAATAAAATCCAAAAACCACAGAGAGAAAACCCAATTTGCTCCAAAACAAAACCAAAGCATAAAACAATACATATAAAAGAAAGCCATCATATGTCAGCCAAACTCAAAAAACTGCAGTTATGTAACATTAAAAACATAATAATGACTAAAAATAAATTGTAATAATTTCTTCTTACAAAAGGCATACTTGTTCATCCCTAATTAATCACTTTACTAAGGGGTAATATAAGCTACTTAAGGAATTAGATTGATTTGTTATCTCTTGAATTGCCCAAAGTTTTTTTGCTTCCCTTGTGTGGTTTTGATTTTCTTTTCTTTTTCTTTATTTATCCACCTTTATTTGCAATGCTGAGTTTATCCACCATTCTTCGCCAGTCATAAATCTTTATGACCCAGATTCACAGGGCGTATAAACAATCTCCAGGAATATGTGGAGTCCTGAGGATCTAAATTATGGAAATAGATTCCTTAAAGGGTGTGAGAGAACTGTATAGTGGCTCAGAGTTTAGGCCTCTTTTTCTTGCTTTAACGGGATATGGAGGTCACTTGGATTGTTCCCATTTTATCACTGCTGAACGCTTGCACACATGCACTCGCCTATGGATGAGTTAAAACCAAACAAAAAGATAGAATACACAACAATATACAACAAATAAAACACTGGTAACAGTTTCAAGAAGCCGAACCTACCAGACATAAATATAGCGTCTAAAAGGATGAGCTTCAACTTTGAGACGACGTGTGACTCAAGAAACGTTGCAAATGAGTTCTGAAATAAGTGAAAATAAACACATTCCTAAAATACACGGTTCTTCTACTCCAAGCAAGCAGCCAGAAGCCGCTCCCCGCTGAGCATTGTTTACATTTTTCCCCAGTAATAGAATTACAGCAAAATCCAATTATTCCTGCATGGACTGTTGCTGTAGGGCTGCATCAGAAATGTACAAATGCAAGATTTGGGTTTGTGTAACACACATTTCTCACGGCAAGTAGGCATGTTGATGTTTTCAGATCAATAATACAACGGTGTGAAAAAAAAAAAGGATTTGCCCCCCTTCGCAGATTTTCAGTTTCTGCTTTTTTTCTTACATGGACCTTTAATATCAAACAAAAGTTCTAAACTTTGTTCTCTTTTTTATGTTATGCAGAGGCAGAAGTGTCTCTTTGAATTGAAAAGGTGGCTGACCCCAGGTATGGGGTTTATAAGCAATTGATTTTCCTGTGCATCTGTTGTTATTTCAAGCCTAAGATACACACTTACTTCTTTTAAAATATCTGTTTTGTGTAAAACCTTTCCACTCAGGATGACGTTAGTTAGAAAAATTAAAAAGATTGTTTGAAAATTGCATTTTGTATTTAATCAGGTTATCTTTGCCTGATATACAAATTAGTTTGATGATCTGAAACATTTAATTTAATTTAATTTAATTTAAGACAAAAAAAAAAAACAGAAGGTTAGCCCTATATTTGTGTTTTTAGCCTGCAGCAAAGGCAACATTTCACACAGCTGTCATCTTGCTGAGGAAGAGGCATGAGTGAAAGCAACTAAAACTATGAAACATAGTGAATGGTTTGGAGGAGGGAAAAAAATAGCCAAATGTTTTAAATTAAATAGATGTCACTAAATATATTATGCAATGTTTAACCGTGGGAAGCAAAAAAATATGAAGGGTAAAGGAGGATATTTGAAGCTGCAAAGCTGTGCAGAAAAATAATTTGGACGCCGTATTTTTTCCTTATTAAGCCTGAGTGAAAACAAGAGTGTAAAAAATTTCTCTGCGTCATTGACGATTTCATTTAAACCTTAATTTTGCCATTAAAATCATAATTATTATCAGGAACACAAGGGACCTTTAGTAAAGACTTTAGTCTAATTGTTTCCCGTTTACATGCTGGATTTAGAGCCTGTTGTGGGATAGTAACAAGCGGTTGAAATGAGTGAAAGATAAACAACATAAATGAATGAGCTTTTCAAATTATCCTGGTGATTGTTTTCCTAAATTATACTCATGACTCTTTTATTGCAATGAGATCACAACTTCATTTGAATTTGTGAAACAATTTTATAGCCTCTTTTAAAAGCTTAGATACACTCATTATGGGTTTAAATGTAATTCATTGTGGTCTTTTTATTGATGCTATTGAAACCTTTTTCTGCTCTCAGGGTGGGTTGGTAATACAACTCAATGTAATTGAGGTTGTTTTTTTTTAAAGCAAATATTTTGTTGGACAAGCATAAGTTTGTCAGAGAGTATTTTGAGTTCACACGGCCACAAAGTTTTACATTTTGTCTAGTATCAATTAATGCTTTATTCTCTCATCCAAACCCAGCCTTTAGTATCTCCACAAAGACCAGAGCAGCGAAGGAGGGAATGATTAATTGATGCTTAAATATGTGCCAAATGTGAATGAGGCACTTCACTTCTACGGGCACAGCAGTTTTCCCACTAAAATGTATTCTGGTTGTTTTATTGCAGAGCGATGCAGAATACCAAGGGCTTGATGGCAAAGGTTACATGTTTTCAGCTGAGGCTCTGCAGGCGCTGCACATAGAAGCGAGGGATTAGCATCTTGTCGACTTTTTATTCTTTTGAAAGATTACGCTGGATGGTGGAATGAAAAGCTGAAAGTAAAGCGGGGTGAAATTTGACCCTTAGACGTCTTTCTGAGTGGGTGTACATGGCAAATTAAATGTTTGTGGAAAATCAGCAGATTATGGAAGTCACAAACACTGCAGCCTTTGACATTAGAAAGGTGAAGTTTATGCAGCCTGAAGAAAACTCAAATGGGTTGAGTCCAAACTTATAGATAAATCGATACTATTAAAAACACAAATATCACCAAATTAACATTTTCGACAGTTAATTGGTTGCTACAGCTGAGAAGTTACACTATATGCCAGTACCAGTGGCGCCACCAGAGGGTGGCCAGGGGTGGCCATGGCCCCCCGTGCCATGTCCTGGCCAACCCACTGGCCAGTGACAATTGTAGGCAGCCACGCTTCCTGAACTTCTATCACACTTTTATTTGTTTATCTGCCAGTATCTACTTTCCCCTACTAACAGTTTTGTTTTCCAATAAATGAATAAAGGTACACCTTATTCTAAATATAATTACACAATAAAATGGAATTGTTGTTCAACTCAAAATGTTAACTGTACTGTTATTGGTCTATGCACATTAGATCATTAGGAACATAAAAAATCCCCCCAAAAAATTGAAAACCAAAAGATATTAATTGGTGTTTTCTTAAGTCTTTCTGATTTCTTTCTGTTTTCTACAGGCAGTAGAATAAAATCATGAAATTATGTCTTTTAGTTTCAGTGCCACCCTAAGAGTTTGAGTGCCCCCCCATCTGCCCCCCGCCCCTATGAAACATTTCTGGAGGCGCCACTGGCCAGTACCTTTTGCCAGCGGTCATTGGATATTGTTATACACCCTCTTATGGGCAGTTTAATTTAATTAATCTAGAACTTGTATTTGGAGAGAATCTATTCATTGACAAGGAAAACAGCCAAACCCCACGGAGAAAGACCCCTAGGCTGGGGTTTGAACCCAGGACCTTCCTGCTGCAGTGCCACCAACTGCACCACTGTGCAGCCTGTTGGTGTTACGGTAATATCCAATTTATCTCTGTGGCAAATCGAATTATCTGATGCATCTGTTAGTGAGTATGTTTTAAAGAATTACCTCCAAGTATTTCCGGTCACCCTCACACGACTGACAGCTGAACACTCAATCTTTTTTTTTCCTTCCTTTAATGAAGCTCTTAAATTAGCAACTGATGAGCAGTAAGTATGTTCTTAAGTACGAGTTCGTCTGTAAAAACATCATAATCCCGTCCTGAGTAATCAACAGCCCGTTCAGCGTTGAAAATGGACTGATTACTCCTTAATGAAAGGTGCCATGACACAGCCAGTTAGGGATGCTTCTGATTCAACAACATGCAGAACCACTGATTTTCTTTTTAAATCTTTTTGATTACTTTCAAAGTGGTATGGAAATTAGGTGCAGGGGAAAATCGAAACCCATCTGCTTGGTTAGGCGCTCGTGCGTTGGTTAGATTTAGCAAGTTAATATGAACGCCGCGCTTTTGATTAAAAAGTTTGAGCATGTACAAGACACTGCATATGGAAATATGCTAATAAAGTCTACCTTCTGAAATAAGGTCTGAACGCATAATGTTCTGGGAAAACATGATGGAATGGCAACAAGCACAACGAGGAGCAGACACATCATATCCAGGTTTTTGACATAAAAAATAACCTTAAATCTAAACTGCTGTTTTAATTTGTAGTAGTTTTATGTTGTTATTATAAGTTAGGTTTGTAAGATAGGCTTTTTTTTAATTATTTTTACATTTGAAAATAAGATGTAGAATTATGTATTAATCAAGATATGATTAAAGGAGAAAGGTTGATTTAAGATTCTAACACTCTGAATTAACAAAAAGGTATTTCAGGAGAGAGAAATTGTGGAAAAAATGTCACTTGGGGTACGACAACCCTTCCTGATACGATGCATTTCCCTGACGGCTGGTGTCTGCAGAAGCGTTTTTCTCTAACTAATGTCTAACTGGATTATTTATCCATTTTTCTTTCAATCCGAGCAACGTTTTGTCCTGCTTCATTAAAAACACGAAATTGCTCCCAGACGGGTTTCATAATTTTTCACAAAGTGCCTGGCTGTCAGATTTAGGCTTGATGCACAGCAGGCAGGCACCGTCACCAACAGAGGCCCGAAACACTTGAACAGCGTCGCTGCAGCCGAGATCCGTGCAGAACAGTCGGGCAAATGAAGCTTTTGTCAGAGCTGATTCTGAGGAGATTTTCTAGTCGACGCTCTCACCTGTGAGTTGAACCTCAGCTGGCAGACGCTGCAGGACACATGCTTCCTCTTGGCTGTGGGAGGGATGCCGAGGGTGTGATGGAGGACGGCTTTCTGCACCGGGTCCATCTGGAGGACGGACACAGACAGACAGAGAGGCTAATTAAAACGGGGCTAAAGCTGACCTGTAAATCCACCTGACTATGCGGTCGCTCGCTGGGCTGTGGAGAGAAAACAGGTCGCCTGGGGCCTTCTGGAATGCCAAGCGTCATTCTTTCACTTGAGTGGGTGAATTCTGGCATTTTCACAGACGCTAAATGCTAACTTTCAGCCACTCACAGAGTTTTTACTGACCCAAGGGCAATGGCTGTTGGCAAACTCCTTCAGGGGATCATTGAAATCAGTCTCCTTTATATCCTCTAACTGTCTTTTTACACAAAGAGTATTCCATATATAAAGGAAACAAAATGGTATAAACTATTCATAAACTGTCTCCTCTTAGAGAGAGGTTTGACAAACACATAACTGAAGTCTTTCATGAAGAGGTTCTCCTATAAAATAATGACAACAATGGAGATCATTTTTATGGTTTTATACAGATCGTTGTGAGAAGGAGGACTGCCGCTCATAAAACGGGTGCAGAAATTCTGCCTTTTTGAGCTGTTCCAGGAATAGAAATTGCTACAGAAAGTTGTCATAACTGTATTTTAAAAGTGTGTCAGTCTATATTAACACAAAAGATACATACATTTTATGATGCTGTACACAGAAGCGATTCCAAAATGCCAGTTATAATGAATAAGGAAACAATTGACACACAGATTTATAGCATGAATGCAAGTAGTTTGAAAGCAAACCGCCAGCTGTAGATTTTTACGCTGGTATTTCCATATGTACAGCATTTATAAAAAGCTTTTACATTTGACAACCATGGTTTTAAAGAGGATGTTAGTCTATATTTTACTAATATATCTAACTAAGATCGCATCACGCTTGGGCTTCCTAAAACTCGAATCTTAAGAGAACCTGTGAACCGAGCCAACTGAGCTATTCAAATTGTTTCCTCACAGATTGGCTGTTTCAAATCAAACAAATTTTAATAACAAAGATAACCTTGGTTAAAAAAAATACTGATGATTTAATTTATTAAGCCAAACATATCCAAACCAACTTGTACCTTTTTGAAAAGGCAGAAGCCCTCCTTATCAGGCAATGAATTATTTACCACATTTTTTTGTTACTGTCTGTAAAGTCAGGAAGTCACTTAGAATGAGTCAAACAACATTGAGTAGGCTAAAACATCTTTAAAAGGAAATGACATCTATCAGTCTGTAAAAATATAACAGATTTAATTTTAATTTTAGGAGAATATCCATAACATAAGAAAACAGGAAACAGCAGCAGACCTTCCTGGGATTTGGCTGGCCTACCAGAAGCCCGAGAGCCTTTTGATGATTTTTCTAGAAGGTCACAAAGCGACCCAGAAAAACCTCTAAAGCAACGCTTTACTCACTTGCCTCAGTTAAAGTGAGCGTTCACGGTTCAACAATAACAGAGGGGCTGGACAAAAATGGCATCTGTGGGAGAGTTTTTAAAGCAAAAACCACTGCTGACCAAAAGGAACACAAAGGCCCATCTCATATCTGCCACAAAAGATCTCGATGAAGCCCAAGACTTTGGGAAAATATACTGAAAGAGGCAAAAGTGAAGCTGTGTTGCCCGTTACATCTGGTGTATGATGAGCACAGCATTTCAGGAAAAAAGAATATCATACTGATGGTGGTAGCCTGATGGTGCTTCAAGACCTGAACAACTCTCTGCACTGATGGAAGAATAAACTCTGACAGAAAATCCTGAAGGAACGTGTCCGGCCATTAGTTTGTGACCTTAAGTAGAACTACACTTGGATTACGCGGGATGACAATGATTCAAACCACACCAGCAAGTGAGAACCTCTGGATGACGCTTTTGGAATGGCCTAGTCAAAGCCCAGACTTAAATCTGATTGACAGGCTGGGACCTGACTGCAAACTGGCTGTTGGTACTTGAAAACCCACACAACTTTAATAAAGCAGGGGCTGAATTTAAATTCCTCGCAAGCAATGTCAACAAAATACTGTTTTCACATATTTTTGATGGCAGCTGTTGACTGGTGTTGGCTCGCTAGTGTTAACTCATCTTAACTTTGTCGGATATAAGATTTGTTTGAAAAGCAAAAACAAGGGACATTTGTTCATAACAAATGTTCTGCTCGGAAATGTAAATAAAAAAAATAAAAAAAGAAAGCTTAATGTCTGAAAGATTAAAAAGTAAAGTTTATTTACTTATCCCTACATCACGATGTCACCAGGTGACTATGAACCCATTCAAGCACTGAGTAAATGCTTAAAAGAAATAAATGCATGGATTTGCCAAAATTTTCTTCAGATCAATAAAAAACAAACTGTTATAATTTTTGGACCAATAGAGGAGAGATCAAAAGTTAGCACACAGCTTCAGTCGCTTCAGCTAAAAACCACTAATCAGGCCTGAAATCTGGGTGTAGTGATGGACTCAGACCTGAACCTTCAAAAGCATCTAAAGACAGTTACAAGGTCGGCTTTCTATCACCTGAAGAACGTTTCCAGGATTAAAGGACTGATGTCTCAGCATGATCTGGAAAAACTAATCCATACGTTTGTTTTTAGTAGAATCGATCACTGCAACGGTGTTTTCACAGGTCTGCCTAAAAAGTGGATCAGACAGCTGCAGCTGATCCAGAACGCTGCTGCCCGCGTCCTCACTAAGACTAAGAAAGCAGAGAACATAACCCCAGTTCTAAAGTCATTACACTGGCTCCCTGTATCTCAGAGAATAGACTTTAAAATCCTTCTGTTAGTCTATAAATCCCTGAATAGCTCAGCACCTAAATACATCACAGACTTGTTATCAGTGTATCAACCCTCCAGATCACTAAGGTCTTCTGGCTCCAGCCTTCTCTGCAGAACCAGAACCAGAAGCAGACACGGAGAAGCAGCATTTAGTTCCTATGCTCCACTTATCTGGAACAAACTTACAGAAAACTGTAAAGGTGCTGAAAGCCTTAGTTCCTTTAAATCAAAATTAAAAACACGTTTGTTTAGGATTGCCTTCGACCTTTCTAGTTAAACCGTTTTACTGAAACATCATTAGTTCAACTTTGTAGTTTTTAATGTTTGCTTTTAGTTTCCATTTTCCCATGTTTTATTTTGTTTCATTTTTTCTACATTTTATTTTTAACTTGCTTTTATTCTGTTTTTATTTACCTATGTTTTAATCATGTAAAGCGCTTTGCATTGTCGTTGTACTGAAATGTGCTATACAAATAAATTTGCCTTGCCTTTCCTTACTCCTCCACTAACAGCTAAATACTTTGGTTTCCAATGTGCTCTTCTCACCACCCCTGTCATTTTGTTAATGTGCTCAGCTTTTGTCTTGCTCTCTCTCTCTCTCTTGTATTTTGGACATTAATTAGGCTTTGCCGTTCCTTTTCAATCGGTTAAAAATATGGTTATCGCAGCTGCCTGAATCCAGACAGCAGAGACTAAATTGATGTCGTAATTTAATAATTTTAGCAAATATTGATCACGTTCCTTTAATTGGAAAATTACATCTTGACCTTTACAGGAAGGTGGCAACAAACAATTGAAAAATGACCGTTCCTTTTCTTAGTGACAACTCAGAAAGTCACCTTCTCCATTTCACCTACACAACAACGTTGTCCGGTAGGAAATGTTGCCTTGCCAAGGACACGGACATGTGACGGGGGAAGTTGGAGTTGAACTCACAATCTCCCAAAAGCCAGATAACTTTGCCACCAAACAAAGGTCGTCCCAAATGATAGAACAGTGTACTTTGGATTACTCAATGCCAAACACCTGTTAGTGCTGGAGATTTAAAACACCTTTGCTTGGAGGGAGAAAGCTCCTCGACAAAGACAAATTTTGTTCATTTATCTTCTCTGCGCTGCTGGCAGCGTGGCAACCGGCAGACAATGCGTGGCACCTTGGGTCCAGTCTAAACCTATATCTCACTTTTTCCCTCTCTGCTTATTAGTCTAGCGGAGCACAATACGACGCTTGGCAGATGTTTTATTTTGAAGTGAAGCTCCGTGAGACAAAGTATAAGTGATACCAAGCTGCTGTCGCGCAGATAATAAGTGTTCTCAGGATGGACTCATTGTTCACTGACAAAAGAAGAAAAATTTCAGACGACGGAACAAAACACACAAAAGAGCTGCCGCGGCAGGGAAAGTGCATACAGTTTGAGCTTCCTGTGACTGTAAAACTCAGATTTATCTGTTTTCTTTCCGGTTTGAGGTGGCGGAGCTTTCTGGAAAGAACAAACAGGCTTGTTTGTCTCGGGGGGAGGGGAAAGTCTCATAGTGTCCACATGGCGGGAGAAAGATGAAAGGTGTCGGCGCAGCTGGGGAAGATTAATCCACCTCGACAATTGTTTTACAGAGGGTGCGATGACGTTAGCCAGATTCAAGTTCGGCTGCAAAGAAACGCCTCAGAGTTTACACTGAATTAAAACTGAAACACTACTGCACGTCCCAAAGAGAACCAGAAGGCTGACTTTTGCTTCCTGTTTAATATTTAAAAAAAAAATCTTTTGCGTACTTTTTGAGGTTGGTGCAAGTCTCTGCTGAAGAAATGTCTTAGAAATTTTAATTGTGAACAGCAATGAGCAAGCAGTAAAACCGGACAAATAAACTCTCGGTAAACAGACGGAGTAATCAGGTGCAGCTGGGAGCAGAAACCTGGAACAGACATTGGTGTCTGTTTGGAAATCGACTGAATAAGGACCAGCTGGGTGGGCAAGCGATGGGGGTCAGCTGATGTCTGGTTGAGGTTATATTACTGAGGGCAACGAGAGGCCAGGTTATCCAAGACCGGAAACAGACAATACCAGAAAAGGACTCAGGATGACTCCAGTAAAAGACAGCACTGCAAAAACGGAACTAAATGTAAGTCAAATTTTCTTGAAATGAGTATATTTGCCCTTGATTTGAGCAGGTAAATAAGATGATCTGCCATTGGAATAAGATTTTGCACTTAAATTAGGAACAACTCGTCCCCATCATCTTATTTCAAGTGAATATATCTAATTATCTAATTTTAGGAGTAAAAAAACTTATTTCACTGGCAGATCATCTTATTTACCTGCTCAAATCAAGGACGAATACACAAATTTAATTTTAGATCCCTTTTTTACAGTTACCAAAAACAAAACAATCTTTTCCTCTTTCTCATTTAAAGACTGCTCAGTTTTACAGTGAAGTGATTTAAAGGGAACAAATTTCTATGAAAGCGTTTTCATAGATTCCTCTTAGATACACTCCACACATTATTGCAGGAAAGAATATTGTATTTTTAACATAATCCGAAACGTGAGCAAAGGGGCTGAAATATTAACAGACAGCTGAAACAGGTTTATTTTTCTGTTCCCAGCTTAGCCGTAGCACTTTAGCTCAGCTAGTGCTGCTTCTTTTCTACTTTTAAATGCAGAGATGTTAGCAGAAATTGTTAATAGCTGTAGTAGTTTAACCTGGCAAGCCGGGCTGATAATGTGTAGCACTCTCGGTTTAGTTGTACACATCATCAATCTGGGACTGCTCCCATCGAATCCGTTAGGGGAAAGGAGGGACGTTCAGCAGAACTTTCTGAGCTGATTGGGTGAAGTGACACCTAGTGACTGCCTACCAAAATTTGGCTTTAGCCATTTTCAATGCAAATAAAAAGCATCAGGTGCCATAAGAAACAAGTTACACTAGACATGGCATTCTTATTGGGACAGTGACACTGGTTACAATCTTGGATTCTGACAAAACAGATATGATAGCAGCAAGATGGCATCATGATTATTTTGGTTCGGCTGTGGGTTTGGCGCTTCTTGCCTTCGTCACAGTTGTACATTCTGCCTTAAATCATAATACAGGTGCTGGTTATAAACTTAGAATATAAAGAATACGATTTTTTTCAGTAAAACTTGTATATTATGTTCATTCATTACACACAGTCAAGTGTTTATTTCTTTTAATTTTGATGATTATAACTGACAACAAATGAGACCTGACATCTCAGAGCATAAGAATATTGTGAAAGGGTCCAATATTGAAGACATCTGGTGTCACACTCTAATCAGCTAATTAACTCAGAAGACCTGCAAAGGCCTTTAAATGGTCTCTCAGTCCAATTCTGTAGGCGATACAATCATGGAGAAGATTACTGACTGGACAGTTGTCCAAAAGACGATCACTGACACCTTGCACAAGGAGGGCAAGACACAGAAGGTCTTTGCTAAAGAGGCTGGCTGTTCACAGAGCTCTGTGTCCAAGCACATTAATAGAGAAGTGAAGGGAAGGAAAAGATGTGGTAGAAAAAAAGTGTACAAGCAACAGGGATGACTGCCCCCTGGAGAGGATTCATTCAGAAATGTGGGGGAGATTCACCATGAGTGGACTGCAGCTGGATCAGAGCTTCCAGAACCTCCAGACAGATGTATGTAAGACCTGGTTCCAGCTGTCAGAGTCCTGGTGTCAAGACACTCTGGAACAAGAAACGTCAGAATCGTCCTGCCTGGGCTAAAGACAAAAAGGTCTGGACTGCTGCTGAGTGGTCCACAGATAAGTTCTTTGATTAAAGTCAATGTTGCTTTTCTTTTGGAAATCAAGGTCCCAGAGTGAGGAGGAAGAGAGGAGAAGCACAGAATCCACATTACATGAGGTCTAGTGGAAAGTTTCCACAGTCAGTGGTGGTTTGAGGTGCCATGTCATCTACTGGTGTTGGTCCACTGTGTTTTCTCAGAGGTCAAAGGTCAATGCAGCCGTCTACCAGGAAGTTTTAGAGCACTTCATGCTCCCTGCTGTTGACCAACTTTATGGAGATGCAGATTTAATTTTCCAACAGGACTTTCCACCTGCACACAGCGCCAAAGCTACCAGTACCTGGTTTAAGGACCATGGTGTACCTGTTTTTAATTGGCCAGCAAACTCACCCAACCTTACTCCACCAAAAACCTATGGGCTATTGTGAAGAGGAAGATGCGATACGCCAGACCTAACAATGCAGAAGATCTGAAGGCCACTATCAGAGCAACCTGGGCTCTAATAACACCTAAGCAGTGCCACAGACTGATCCGACTCCATGCCTCGCCGCATTGCTGCAGTAATCCAGGATAGACTTTCTGGCAAGAAGAGAAGCATTTTTATATGATGAATCTTTGTCAAAGGAAGACTAAATAAAAGCCTAAATAAGCCGAACCTTCCAATTTTTTATTCCTGTCCATGTGTAAGCTATTATTAGCCCAGCTGCAAAGCTAGAGGGTTTTCTTTCTGTCAACAAAAGCAACTGTCAGAAGATATTAGTTGAATGATTGTTATAAAGGAGGAAAGAGGTAAAATATAACACATCTGAAACCAAACTTCCGATTGTTATTCTTGTTTACACATAAGCAAACATTGGCACTGCTACACTGCAAAATGGCAATTTAACATGTAGCAGCAAAGATTATTGGGTTTATTTTTAAAAGCAAAGAGGCTTGTGAAAGTATTATCTTGCAAATGCAGAAAAGACTTGAGCTCGCTGATCATTTTCCAGCTATGTCGCACAAACTTCATGGAGACTAACGTTTCGGCACCCCCCCGCGTCTTCATCTGAGTCACAAGTGAACGCGGCAACAGGGCAAGTAATTATAGACAACCTCAATCAGGTTTAAACAAAATCACTTCACGCACTCCCAGCAAATTTCACACATTAGAGAAAGAGCTTAACATATCACAAACTATTAACAGAAGAACATATACAAAAGATAAAATGGCATAAAAGCACTTGGCAGCACAGAAGGAAATTAGCAGAAATCTAGCAACAACAAATTAGTCGAGACGTGACAGACTCAGTCTTTTGTTCTTTGATGTCCTTCAGCTGTGCAGCACCAGACTCAGCCTCTGTTGACTGGAAGATACGCAAAGAGGCTCAATTTTATTAAAAAAAAACATTATTTTCTGGCATTTTCATAGGGAGAGAAAAAAATCAAAAAAGTAACATCTGAATAAAAGCATGAATAATGTTGCCTGTTATTTCTGTTTGTTTATGAGCTAGTATAAGCATTATGGCACTGCTAGCTGCCTCAGGAAGATTGAAATTTTAGAAGAGATTGTTGTAATTTTGCGTGCAAACATGGTTAGACGAAATGTCAAGCAAACAATTGTTGATCGAGTGTAACCCAGCTCACAGACCTGAGGAATGTAGTCAAAGCTGTCAGGCTCAGGAACACTGGAGGTTAAAAAAAAAACACATTTCAATTCCTGCCCCAACCACGCATAAGATTCATCGCGCTGAAGTGTGCGGAGACAACAGATGAAGCTATCTATGGCTTTTCTATCAGTATGTGTGCCAGCCGTTAATGGCTTCAAACTGTTTTAAGTGTTATATGTGATCCCTGCAGAGTACAAATGCCCAGACAAGCAGATTTTTTTCGTTCATAATGTGGACAAGATAAGCAGATAAAAAGTAGACACCCCCCCAACCCCTCCCAAAAAAAATACAACTGCTTGGTCTTATTTTTAAAATAACCTCTCCTATAAAAAGCTGAGTAAATCCCTAGTTTTTTCATTTAATTTGTTGCTTTCGTTTTTTAATCGAAATCTTGGTACAGTTAAAGGATAAACTCTGCTGGGGGAAAAAAAATTTTTTTGCAGTGGACTTTGTCAGAAAAGTATCCAATGAATTCCTGATAATGCATATATCAGAGCTCTGATTACCCCGTGTGTTCCTAACAGAGCACTTCGTGGTTCCTAGAGTCTCTAAAAGTAGAATGGGAGGCAGATCCTTTAGCTATCAGGCTCCTCTCCTGTGGAACCAACTCCCAGTTTTGGGACTTGGGTTATCCTGCTATAGGCTTTGACTGCTAGAGAACAAAAATATCTGTTTCTCTCACTCTGCTGAGTTCTCCTACTGTTCCCCAATTTGCATTGTTTGTTGTAATTTCAACTTTTAACTTTCTGTTCTGTCTTTTTTTCTCTTCATAGTAGGTACATCTGGTCTGGCGTTCTGTTAGCTGTGACATCATCCAGGGAAGACGGCTCACCTGCTACTACCATCTAATGTAGAACAGATTCTTGGGTCAATGTGAGCTTCTGTGCCTGTTGTGTCTCCGCTCTGTCTTCTCTAACGCCCAGTCGGTCGAGGCAGATGACCGTTCATACTGAGCCTGGTTCTGCTGGAGGTTTTCCTTCCTATTAAAGGGTAGTTTTCACTCCACTGTCGCTTCATGCATGCTCAGTATGAAGGATTGCTGCAAATCCATCAACAATGCAGACGACTGTCCCTGTGGCTCTACGCTCCTTCAGTAGGGGTGAATGCTGCTTGTCAAGACTTCATGCAATCATTAGATAGGAAACTTTTTGACCAATCTGTCTGGATGATTTGATTAAATTTGACTTTGTATAGTCCCTGGAGATGACATGTTGCAAAATAATATTTAATTGAATTGAATGTGTTCACAAAAAATATCTAGCATCAGAAAATACTTCTTGTGGGCGTTTTTCTTACGTTTATTATTCACTGTAGCAAACACAAGCAAGGGATACAATTGTGTTTAAGAAATGTAATCGAATTATGTCTAAAAGGACATCGCTACAGTAGATAATGCTGATTAACTCTGCAAATTGACAGATGTATATTAACAGAGCTGTTGTACCATTAATGCATCCACATCACAGCTTAACCGTAACCAATGGTCAAGCTGTAATTGATGTAATCAGGTGAGGCACCATCATGTAAAAGTTTTAAATAGTACATTACATCTTTATATCTAGTGCTTCCAATTAACAGAAGCTGCCCAGTGCTACGAAATGTAATATAAATGATGCCAATACAGCAGAACGAAAGCAATAAGAAGGTGGCAAAGCATTTTCAGGTAGCCATTTCCTCAGTTAATTTTGTAATTAAGAAAGGGTGGTTATCTGGAACAATTTAGGTCAAACTGAGGGCTGCAATACAGAGAAAACTTTCTGAATGAGGTGTTCATAAGATTCTTGGTGAGGTCAGTCAAAAAATTCCTAAAAGTCATCAGGAAGATATCAAAGACTTTAGAAGTGATCTCCACTCTTGTAAACAAACAGGACACGTTTAGCCCAAAACAGCAGTGGATTTATCAAGGAAAGCAGTTGTGGCCAATCCCCGTTGGAGGTGTTTATGGAGCGTATCTGAAGGTGTGGTTGTGAGAGTTAGTTTATCTGAATCCATAGTTCTGAATTTGCTTCAGATCGGTGGTGAGTCTCTGCCTCAAGGGGCTGAGATCACGTATCTTGGCCAAGAGCGGAGGGAGTGGGGCTTTGTCTGCAGAGATGAGGATGTTACTCTAGTCTGTCGACAAAAAGGATGAAAGGATCGGACTGAAATGTAAAGGTGTGGATTTACAAGTCCATCTACATTTCAACCATCACCTACGGTCATGGCTAAATGAATGGGGTTTTTGATACCTTCATTATTCAGAGAAAACTCATCTGCTGCAGTGAAAAGAAAGCCTCTATAAATGTTATATACGGATCGATAGAACATCCTCTGCCCACGTCCACTTCACTATCTTCAAAATCATGCATTAGCCATGCAGCAAGTCCAAAAAAAAATGTCTAAAACATACATATAAACCCTTTAAAAGAACATCAGAAAGCCTTAGGAACCATTGATGGAGATCAAAAACTACAGTCTGGCTCTGTGGATGAATAATTATCATATTTTGCAAGTTCCAAAATAAGGAAATTCAAACAGCTTATAGATATTTCCATTTTTAAGGAGAATGTTGAGTTTTGAGTTGCATTGCCTTTACAACCCAGAAACAAGAGAGATTAGGAAATAAGGACATCGCCAGCGACCATTAGATACACAATTTCTGCAGTGCAAAATCAGAATCAGTCTCACAAAAGTTAAAAGCAAGTTGCACCCCCATCCTTCACCTTGAAATGAACTGGGTGACATATGTGCTAAAGCCTGTCGCAGAGATCAGCCTGAAAACACTGAAATCTCTGCTTCACACTTACACAGCAAGGGACTCTGATCTCCTCTGACACACTTTGTTGCTGAAGCGGAGAGAAAGAACCCATTATGCAACACGTTACCTTCGCGGTGTGAATCTCACCCAAGGGGGGAGGAAAAAAAAGAAGAAGACACACGATGCTGGCCGGCATCGCTGGCAGAGAAAACATTTGGAGCGGGGAAGCACAGTTTCTGCAGCTCGTTGGAAACCTGAGCTCGGGAAAGCTAATGCGAGCTGAAAACATCTGGGCGACGAGAAACCGGTGACCTCTTACTAGAAACATGCGCTGGGATAGAAATATGTTATTCCTCCTTTCTTCCCAGTGCAGATTCTGTGAAATATCTCCAGATTGATGAGACCCCAAGTAAAGGCAGCATCCAGAAAAAACATTGAAAACTTTACTGCTTATCTGTGGAGAATCATCATTTATCTTTCGATAAAGCTTTTTCAGCTCGCCTTCTTTGAGTATTTATTGCTGAAAACTCAGCTCGCACACATACGTTTCTTCCATATAGGTTTCGAAGGAATCCACCAGTGAAACAGCATGAAACATGCAGTCTGCAGGAAACAGCTGCAATTCCACGGACATGTTATCCCCCTAAGTTCCACACTCATCAGCCACCCACTGAGCCTCACGGTCCACATGAGCCACGCCTGGCAGACCCTGAAACGCTGAGCGAGCATATGTAATGCTATACAGATACGGTCCAAAACAGAAACGCATACACTCACATCAAGCGAATGCCCACACTGAGAAGCCTGCAGCAGTGCACACAGCACCGTCTCATTATAGGCCTTAAATTCAGTGTCATCTTTCAAATCACTTCCTCGAGCTCTAATATGCAATTTTTTTTCCCCCAGCAGGTCAAGCTGCGGCACAGAGGCTTGTCAGTCATCCTGATGAGCTGTCTGCCTTGAAACAGCCTCTGGCCTGAGGCGGAGGTAGCAGGAAAGCCACTGCCGACAATCAGAGAGGACAAAGAGGACTCGCTTATCTGCTGTCTGAGAAAAGGCAACATTTGAACAGGTTCTTCACTCACGTAAACATCCTTAACATCATCAGAAAAAGAAAAAGGCAGTTCAACATACTTCAACATACTGCAGCCTAGAAAAAGCCGTGCAAGTTCCCTGCTGGGGATAAAAAAGGAACATAAAGAGAACAGACCCTCATCAAAATGCCAACATGTGCTCTGCAGAAATACCCTTTCACATCTGTTTTTATTTGAGTTATGATGAAACGACTAGTGTGTGTGTGTGTGTGTGTATATGTATATATATATGTATATATGTGTATGTGTGTGTGTATATATATATAATATATCTATACTCTATATCTATATATCTTAGATTCTATATCTATATATATGTATGTGTATATGTATCTATCTCTCTATCTATATATATATGTGTCTATGTCTATATGTCTATCTCTCTATCTGTGTCTCTGTCTCTCTATATCTCTCTATATCTCTCTCTGTGTCTCTGTCTCTCTGTCTCTCTCTCTCTATGTGTCTCTGTCTCTCTCTCTCTCTCTCTATCTATGTGTATATGTATCTCTCTCTGTGTATATATGTGTCTCTCTCTCTCTGTGTCTCTCTCTCTCTCTCTCTCTATCTATATCTCTCTCTCTATATCTATCTCTATCTCTATATATATATATGTATATATATATGTGTGTATATCTATATATCTATCTATCTATATCTGTGTGTGTGTCTATGTATATCTCTCTCTCTCTCTATGTGTGTGTGTATATGTATATATGTGTATATATATCTCTCTCTATCTCTATATCTCTCTCTATCTCTCTCTATATCTATACCCCCCCCACCCCCCCCTAGTCGTTTCATCATAACTCAAATAAAAACAGATGTGAAAGGGTATTTCACACTTTCAAATTCTGTGAGGACCAAAGCACGCTGGTATGCACCAGCATCATGAAATGCACATTGATGCACAATACCACCCCGTGCCGCGCTGAATGTTCTAAAAAAAACACCAAAACCTCACAGAGGTTTGGTTAAAGAAGAAAACTGTCAGTGATTAATACGTAATCACACAAAATCTAGCAGAGGGTACCCAAGTCTGGTCCTCAAGAGCTACTACTCTTTTAGATGCATCCCTGCTCCAACACATCTTTAGTCATTCAGCTTAACAGAGGTCTGGTAGTGAGTAATTCACTTGATTCAGCTTTGTTGAAGAAAGGATGCATCTAAAAGTTGCGAAATAGTAGGTCTTGAGGTTTGGAGTTAGGCGCCCCTGCTGTAAAAGCTGTCCTCATTTTGGTTAATGATTAAAGTGGTGTAGTGTAGTGGTAGTGCCATCCTAACCATGTGTGAAAGATGGTTAAAAGACCTAATTACTGCAAGAAAAACATTGCAGCTCATAGATTCGCAATATCACAATGAAAAATCTGAACTTTCCCTTTAGGAATGCGGAAATGCTCAGTGATACTGGTTACGTTTTGGAACGTTAGTTTAGGTTGTCTTTGAGGTCTAAATTGCTTTGAGCTATTCTATTTTTATGCTTGTCTGATGGAATACAACCCGAGTGTTGTCTGCCGCAAAAAATAACTCAGCTGATCCCCACTTTAAAGCATTTAATTGTTTCTGTATCTGCAGTACATGTGGTGTCAAGATAATTAGGATGTTCCCTCAGTGCTGAGTGTTGGAAAGGAGCGGTGGAAAAATCTTATTTAGTGGAACATGTAGTTTGGGATATAAATGGAAATGCATTGATTTAGTGTGCAGTTTCTGCTTATATGTTCTAATCTATTTCCAAATAGCACTGTTTGTCCTATTAAAACTTTCCTCCTTGCTCCAAATGTCTAATCTACAAGTCAATTTCAAAGTCTGCAAATCATTATGTTTACTGTGTTGATAGTTGTCTGGTTACATTTTTGAGGAAGCCTAACACAATTCAAGGTATTTGATCAATGTGAATAAATCCATCTCTTTTTTTCCCCCCCAGCTCGCAGCCTGTGAGTGTCTGCTTTCATTTGCCGGCTCGCCTTTGATTTTCTCTGATGTGTTTCTGTCAGCGGAGATGTCGGCAGAGTGTCGACAGCGAGGGGAGAATAAGCAGGTCATTTGCTGGATGCTATCTGACAGGCCGCAGAAGGCCCGTCCATCTCAAAGTTCAGCACGGCAGTCGCCGCTGACGGTGCCCCGCTCTGCACTGCCAGATAATGTGACAGAACAAGACAGTGATGAGCTGAGATGGCGGCTGAGACGAGCTGACTTTTACCGCAGACGCTTGACAGAAGGGTCAAAAACAAACCAAGTTCCGTCCTTTTGTTCTTGCACAGCACATTGTTTGCCATTCCTCTTGATAAGGCTGTGCAACAGGAGGATTCATGGCAAAACAAAAAGGCTGAATGTTTTTTTTTCTTTCTGAATCTAAATGTAATGCCTATTTATGCCTTCACATTTAGGTTTTAAAGTAAAGTTACTATAAGCAGCGATAGGTGCAATTTTTCTTCGCCATATTTCAAAACATTGATTGATTGGCCAATAATAACAACAGTGGATCTTTGACTATTTAGAAAAAAAATAACAAGTCTTTAAGAAGTTAAGTATGAAATTGGAGTTGCTTGTTTCCTCTTTATTGGTTAACACATAAAGATTCTACATTTTCTCATTAGGTTACCTTACATCTCTACAGATTTAATTTTTTCACTCGGGGCATGTTGCTCTTTTTGCACATTAACACATGTGGAGTAAATCTGGTACATACTTTGCTTAACAATCTAGAAAACCACACACAAAAGGCTGTTTCACTGCTGTGCATTGCAAACCTCTCCATTATGCATGTAAATGTGCATGAATAATTTACATATACGGTCTTGTGGAGGTGTAAATAAGCTCCTTATGCTGAAAGCATAAACCATAATTTTAGTTCTCTTGCATGAAAGGCCAATAAAAATTTAAACATGCTTGTACATATATATAAAAACCTTCACAGCTGTAAAGACTTTCACATTACCTGAACATGTCTGAGTCTGCAAAAATGTTGACCTAGTTAGTTTTCGCTGTGGAGGTAGTCACAGAGCCCAGTTGGTGAGTTTGTGTGAAATGGGAGGCAATGGTTTCACCATTACAACAAGAGATGCAGAAAAAAACAACAGCTGGTGCCAGAAACTGAACGACTTTTAGCCTAATCAGCATGTGTGAATGTATTGAATGCAGTATAGAGACTAGGTCACAGGAATAACACTCTTCGGTGTAGAAGCCGTGACTGAGTGAATTACACTCAAAGTTAGCCACTTTCAATATAAATATTTAAAATATAGTCAAATGCAGCACAGAGATGTAAGTACCTATTTAAAGGAAACATTTTGTGGGACAAGTCCAGACATCTCTGGTTCATTTAGGCAACAAGAGAGTAAGAGAGAGAGCAATACTTTAGCAGGTAACGGAATGGCTGAACGTATTCCAGCAAAGATGCTATGTTTCTCTCTGACATGGACAAAGTTGGATTTGAAAGTGTTGGCAGCCTTTTGATAGTTGAGGCGAAAAATACAAGGCAACAAACCTTGCCTTAACTCATTTTATTAAAGGTTGCCAGCATGTGGACACAGAAAACTGAGTCCGATCTGGGCGTTGTATGGCCTCTAGATTTCCCTGACTGGCCTTTTCATGGAAATCTAAAGTAAAATATGCATGACGCGTTCATTTGTAATACAGAGCTTTCATTTTGACACATGCTGTCAAGATGGTCAAAATGCAATTGTTATCAGACAATTTTCAGACTGTTGGATGGAGCTTCCTGCATGTCCACACCTGACACAGATGATAGTGTCCAAAACACTAAAGTTAGTATCACAAATATCACAAAATAATCCTAAAATCAAGATGTCATACCTCTTAAGTATATGTTTATTTAAATAAGGGCTCTTCAGATAATTGACTGCTTTTTCTCAGGGATTATTGCTTGAATTAACATTATGAGGCTAAACATAGAGCGAAATGCAAGAATTTGCACAATTTTCCTTTTTTGACAGTTGTTTTTCTAAATAAGACTCGTTTACAGTGAAGTAATATAAAGTCTAACTTGTCAGTGTGAAAGATGTTACCATGAAAATCCTATTTCTAGTTTGCTATCAGATATATATATTTTTTATTTGAATTCAGACAAACATCACAGTTGCTTACATGGTTACTCTTCAAAGTTCAAAGTTTATCTGACCCACAAATTGTGCACCAATGAGCCAATAAAGATTAGGATAAGAAATAAGAAGTTTGATGTACTTTACTTTTCCAAGGCTGCTCAAGTTCAAAAGCTTGAGCATAAATGTCCCCACTGTGAGACTCCGCTAATTTTGACTTATCACACGGTCTTTTAGGTCATAAATTGAAATATCTCCTTTTCATTTATCACAATCTACAATACATTAAGGGTGTATGAAATAAAGCAGGTTTGCAAAAAATTGGATAGACATTAACATTACCTATTTCCTCTATAAACTACCCTCTTAAATGATCTACTTGTAAGCTTTTCTTGTACCAAAGCTGCTGCTGCAGTTTCAAAATCTCAGCAGTTTGTGCCAGATGTTTTATTTCTGTACCGTAACCAACAAGAACTCTGGTATTTCAGAGCACCGTTAAGGTCAAGAAGACAAAAGGTTAGCAGCTTTATCCTATGTTTCCTCTGCTGATCGTAAACTGGAGTATTTTCTTTACTGTAGTTTCCAAATGTTCACTGTGATACATGTATAAGGAAATGTTTAAATCCTGTAGTTTCTAAACTCTACCTCCCTTCTGTCAAATTTAAAAATGAGCACTGAAGCAGTAGATATAGAAGTTTTCTGAAATAATTGTTTTTTTCCCATTCAAAGGTTTAGTCGTATTTGAAGGGCATGGATAACTGAAGGTGTCACGATGTATTTAGTGTCTTCACACATTAGCAGATCACAAGCAATATAGTTATTTTTTATAACATTATACTTAAACTATGCATTGCAATCTGTCAAGCAGAGAAGAAGACTGAATGGTCAGTGAAGGCTCCCTTCACGAGGTCTCGATGCTGTACACACAGTAACCAGACTTGCTTAATATTAAGCAAATGGGGATGAATGATCTGTCAAATGCAATCCTCCCCTCTATATGTCTCCCAATTACCTGCCTTGCCTGACCCGGTAGGTTAGTGCATCAGCAGTGGCCGCCAACGGACTTCAAAAAATTAGCAATTTAAATCCAACGTGGGGAGGATTTTCCAGATCATGAATGTTTTTTGCCCATAATTCAATTCAGTTCAGTTCAATAAAACTTTATTTGTCCCTGAGGGGTAATTTAAAGACACAGTGAAGCAGCACAAACACAATCACCTAAAACACAGAAATGAACACGCATAAGAAAACACATAAAGAACAAAGAACAGACAACAGACAATGTAATCAGTCTGTAGTTGAATTTGGAAAAAAAAAAGGCTGTAACCAGAATGGAATATTATCATGCAATGAATGCGCGCACACACACACACACACACACACACATCCTTGTTTTAAATATGTACTGAGGGCCTTGCCTTGACCTCGATTGACTTCACTTCTCTAACCTAACCATCTTACTAACCCAACTCTTCCTGTTTTCAACCCCTTCTATGGCCTAACCCTGACCTTAACCCTAAACTCACTGTAAAAATTACCAGTGCATACCTAACCTAAACATAATTGACACCTTAGTCCTGAACCTAACCTCTATCCCAAAAAAAAAAAATAAGGACCTTTTTTTTGGGCCTCACATTACATTGATGTCCTCACTTTGGTGGTAAAATACAGCAAAATATGTTCTCACTCAGCTGCAAATACAAGTACACACACACACACACACACACTTTCCTTGCAGCCATTTAAAAGAAGTGTTACCAGGAAAGGTGGGTGTTGACCAAACTATTACAACAGAAAATGTATCAGGTGGAACATGCAGATTCAGCATCAAGAACTGAAACTGGCAGCCAGCAATTAAAGCACTATCATTAGAGATTCAGACTGAAGAGTCAAATAACACAAAATGTTATATAATCCTGCAGAAATGCTTTATATATATATATATATATATATATATATATATATATATATATATATATATATATATATATATATATATATATATATATATATATATATTAGGGCTGGGCAAGTTAACGAGTTAATTTCGCGTTAACTCATTAGACTATAAACGCCGATATTTACTTTAACGCGCGTTAACGCATGTTGCTCACATGCTTTTATTTTGTGAAGGTCTGTTGCTGCGGTGTAGGGGTTTGAATCAGAACAGTAGGTGGCGATAATGCGCCAATAACCTCGCTGTCAGCCAAACCTCGGATTCAGAGAAGAACGGTGCTGGTCGGAAAAAAAAACAAAGCCGACATGCGGAAGGCGGTGTTTCCCGCAGGAATTCGCTTAGGCGAGGCGAGGCGGTGAGTTGGCGGCCGGAACAAGTTTTGTGCGGAGCGGAGTCTGCATCGACGCCGTCGGTGAAGTCGCTTCTCGTTTCAAAGTATCCATGTGTTTTTGTCTGTTTTTCCCCTGCCATTCACTATATGCACGCGAGAAAGCAACAACAAAAAACCGCGTGTTAACGTCAAATAAACGCAAGCATATCGAGTTAGCAAGCATTTCAGTTTAAAGTTATATGACAGAAACAAGTTAGTTGTAACCACTGCCAAGTTAAACTTTGGTATTGAACATAAAATGGTAATGCTGCTCCCTGCGGTTACTTCAGAAATTGCCTGTTTTTGGTAGATTTTTTCCCCATAAAGAGAATTCCCTGTCAGTGGCAATAAGCTTTAATTTAATATTATTGCTATTTTTTGTTTTACATGTTTAAGTTGAGCTTTACACTAAATATGTGTTACTGATAAGTGCTACAAATGTTACAACACTTTTGTTCATATGGCAGCAGAACATTAAAATAAAAGTGCTCTTTACACAACTTTTGAATTCATTCTTGGAGTTTGTAAATACAATGCGATTAATCATGATTAATCAGGCAAATTATGCGATTAATCGCGATTAAATATTTTAATCGTTGCCCAGCCCTAATATATATATATATATATATATATATATATATATATATATATATATATATATATATATATATTATTCTATCTTGTTACCCAAATCAAATTTGTGTTATGTGAAAAGAACCCCCTGATCCTTGTTAAATCAGGAATTCACCGTGATTTACCACAATTTTGATTAATTTCAACCAACCACACCTAGAATTGGTTACAGTTAAATGTGTATATAATCAAGAAGTCACTTAAATAGAACATTTCTAACGGCATGAAGCTGAGCAACAGATCTCAACAAGCCACACACCCGAGCTCAAGAGGTTCCAAAACAGATGATAATCAAAGTCACTGACATCTATCAGTCTGGAAAAGGATTAGAGAGTAATTTCCAGACCTTTTTTTGGACTGACCTAATCAATGTCCAGCCACAAAATCAGATGAGATGCTGTGGTATGACCAGGCCAGTCAGACTAAAATAAACTCCTGCTGAATTAAATTATTTATAAGAACAGTGAGCCAAAATCCCTCAGCAGCAATGCAGAAGACTCCCTGGCAGTTATCGCAATCACCTAATAGCAGTGTTCATGCCAAGGCTATTACAATCATGTATTACGATAGCGGGCAATCACTTCTGCACATAAGGTGAAGTCTGGTGGAAAAGCTTTTTTTTTTCTTTTAATTTCTTTTCTTGCATTTGATTGAAATTTGTTGTATGAAATCTGTGAGGGGTCGACTTATTTTTTAACAGCTATTTCTATAAAAAATGTTAGGGTTTACACATTTTTTTTTTCTTGTACCTCTTCAGTCTTGCATAAAAATGCTTATTTCATTATACATGCATTTGGGAATACATAATTGTATTGACAAAAAGGAGATGCTCACAGGGAAATTATTCAATCTGGGCTCAGACCAAAAAATTAATCAGCTTGGCCGCCCTCTGAATGTGGCACTGGTTGTGTTTTTATACCAAAAACCTGGCCACAACATATTAACCGTAGGTGTTGACTGCAATTTTGCAATGTTTGATGAATAAAAAAAATCCACAGAAAATGAGGTGGAAATGCCAAAAGAAAGCAGTGGCTGCGTTTTTGCCTCAAACCAAGGAGATTGGGTATCTTTGTGGTTTGTTTACTCAGGATGGCAGAATTGCGAGGGATGTGTAGATAGCTCAGGTCTTTGCTTTTAATGAGATCATTATTTCAGTGTTTGGTTTGGTTAATTGTTCTGCCTTTGTTCTAACCCTCTCCTATGGTCATGAGATGCTCATCATGACTAAACGAATAACAACAAACCAACAAGTGGGCAGAAGCGAGCTTCTTCTGTAGGGCGGCAGGGCTTAGTCTTAGAGATAAGGTAATAAGCTAAGCCACCCAGAGGGCTTTGAAGAGGAGTTGCTGTTCCTCCGTGTAAATCAGTCAGCTGAGCTGGTTCATTTATCTCCTTATGCTTCCTGGTCAGCGCCATTTCAAAGTCTTTCAAGTGCGTCTCCGCTGGGTGTTTTTTGTATTTTCCCAAAGTTTAACAAATAAAAAAATGTTTTCTGAAGGGTCTGTAATTAGCGCAGAATAATTTGGTTAAGGTTTGAGCACCTGATAGACCAGCAGGTATGATGGATGGGTCGGTCTATATATTGTAAGATTTATGTTCTCCTAACCTGTGAAATAAGTAGGACTTGCCATGAAATATAGAGTTGTAAAAGAAATTGCCATGTATTAATGTCTATTTTTAATTTTATTTCTAGATAGGTAAACACAGGAATTTATCTTATTTTAGTTATTAGGGTTAAGAATGTACAAAAATGTGCATTTTAACAAAGGAAAAGTTTGAACAGTAAAGGGTGTAAAGGTTGTACCCTAGTAGCTTCGGCACACCCTTCTTGTATTCATCTACCACTCCTTGACATCAACTTGAGGAATGCTTACCCACAACACCTGAATGAGATCAAAATCTGAGCTTGACTCAGTCTAAGAACTTTAATTTCCTATTTTTCACCCAGTTCATGGGATATTTACAGGTATGTTTTGGATCATTGTCATGTTCAGCTTTGTATTTATTTTTGTTGTTGTTTTTTTAAGATGCCTTTCAAAAACAGGTAAAAAACAAAGCAACTGGACTTGTTTTCCGAAGTTGAAGACGTTTTGCTTCCTCTCCAGGAAGCTTTCTCAATTCAAAAAGTCTGGAGTAATGTGGAGTACCAAGCTTTATACTACTGTCCAAACAAAGGCCTTGTAATGGCTTAGATAACATGCAAATACAACCTTACACTTTAAGATGCCTTACACTTTCCACAAGCAACCTGTGAGACTTGGTACAATGTGTGGAATTTGTGATCACCAAGTTCTGCCGCAGCAAAGTATACACCTCCATGATCTGCAGCTGCGATGCTCTGTTTTAGGCAATACTGTAGTTTATTTGGTTTATGTCAAACACATCACCTGTTCTCCGGTTCAAATGACCTACTTTTAGACTCATTAGCTGAAGGAAGTTCTTGTCTTTGCCTTTAATTATTTGTGGCAAACTTCTGTCTGACCTTTTTATGAGATTTCCTGAAAAGCACACCTCTCACAAAAGTTAAACTTGTGCAGCTTATTAATGATTATATAGGGAAGCACTTTCCCGTCAACAGTAGCCTGAGCATCAGGCTGTAGATTCTCTGATCACATTTTAGGTTATTTTCAAAGACTTCTTTTGGGATCTTGCGGCGTGCTTTCAGAGTGAATCTGCTTAGACAGCCACAACCAAGCATGTTGGCAGCTGTTTTGAAGGTGTTCAATTCAATTCAGTTTATTTATATAGCACCAATTCACAACAAATGCAAATCTCAAGACCTTTTGCAAAGTCACTTCTGTTCAAAGTACTTATATTTTCATCAAGTGAAGTACTTAGAATTGTCTTGTGGTTGAAATGTGCTCTAAAAATAAACTTGCCATGCTTATTTCCAGCCGAGAGGAAAGGCTGATTTCTAATCCTTTGAGACCTCTTAAAACCTTTAGCAGACTCACAGACTTCACTTGCTGTCGGACTTTTTTCATGACACTGTACAAGTCCCCCAAGTCGCGTCTGTCATTCTGTTTCTTTTTTCTAACAAGTATCCAAAGTTTTGCCACAAACATGAATGAAACCATAAACAAACAAAAAGTTCGACAGGCTTTTTTAGTGCTTATGTTTCCAAGTGATGTCAGTGATCCCATCAATGTCTTTATTGGCTTTGACCTCAAATCTGATGTTTAAATGTTGAGAGATCACAAGGTTTTGTTACACCTGTACCCTTTCCAGGAGCGGCGAATTACATGTTAACTTCAGACAGAAAAACATTCAAACTTTTCTTTTAACACATTCATGAATGACGGGGTTCAAATTGGATTCAAACATTAATGTTATTAGAAGAGTGCAATAAATGGTGATATTTCTTGCAGTGTTTACAAAACATGGAGAATGATTTTTGTATACTTAATTTTACATGATGTGACGTGTGACGTGGCTGAGTTTGCGTCACTACCAACATAATGCAGTGTTAAAGACGTTGTGGTTGTGTCCCTTTTAATTTTGGATAACACCAGGTCTAACAAGGTCTGCCACAAAGTGAAAGATCCCTCTCCTGAGCCCAATTTGCCTGCCTCACCAACCTTTGATGCCTCTGTCAAACAATCCGGCACCAGTGATAGGTAGTCTGTCAGCCCAAACCCGAATGACTGATGAAGATAGGGGACTTACTGCACAGTCGCTCAACTCCCACTGACAGGCTGTCATATGGTTATGACTTGGAGTTGATAGAGTTAGACAGTGCCACCTCAGTGTGTGTGTGTGTGTGTGTGTGTGTTTTTGAAGAAGAAGCATTTCTTTAGCCTTTGGGATACAAGCTGCTGCAACACTAATGTTCTCTGTTTAAAAGAAATACTTGAGCAAAAGCAATCAGGCTTTATTCAACTGCTTAAGAAAACACATGTTTTGGACTGTATTTGTTTTGAAGGTGAGCCAATATGGGGTGTCAGTGAAATGTATTAAAGAAAGCTGTCGAGGTTTTGCTCTCACAGCGTTGGAAAAACCCATCAGATAAAAGACGATCGGAATATGCATCTCGATCAACAGTAATCCTTTTGCACCTCTTACAATGTTCCCAAAAATCAGGACAAACCAAAGAAAGTGTCTCCTTTCATTATAATGAAATTTTGTTGAACGGGACAAAAAATATCAGCTCTCTTTGGATTTCTATCACTTAATCAGTTTTTAGGATTTAGCCACAAAATGTTACCCTTAGAGAGGCATGGTATCCAAACAATTCATCCTCTATAATATTAAGAAACCTTTTAAATTTAAACTGATATAAATGCCACAATCCAATAAGTAAATATATAAATAAATGTAAAAGAATATGTAATAAGTCCTGCATATAAATTAACACATTCTTATATGATTATATAAATGTGTAAATATTAAATAAATTAAATAATTAAAACAAAAAATCTTTACCCAATCCAATCTAATGATAGGGCAAATAAAAAATGGATGACCAAAGAGCTATATTTTAAGAACATTACTTTATTTGATTTGACCTTTATTTATGCTAGATAAATCTTATTGAGAAATAAATTCTGATTTTCAAGAGAGACCTTTTTCAACATTATCTACAGACAGTCATAAATGTTGCAAACAGAACAGCAATACATATTAAAATGCAGTGTCAAAAGTGTTTAAGAAAATAATTCATTACAAACAAAAATCAGGACCCTAATTTCACTTTCTCAATATTTTTGACCGACATATAAATTTACCCAGATAATCAGATCAGTATCGGTTCTTTTTTGGAGATTATTGGTGCAGAGTCTCTTTACTGACAGAGGAAACGCAGAGTAATGTTATCTTGGGATCGGAGGTTGTGACTGGTGCATTTGGGTGACATTGAAGAAGTTAAATATGAGCGCAAAAAGCCAATAATTGGTTTATCGATGAAATTGTATGTATAAAAAACTCAGCGAACAGAAGGAGAGGGCCATTCAACAAAAGAATGCATAGCGCCATGATGGGTAAAATGTTTACATCCAAGTTATAAACTGTGGCGCTTCGTAATGAGCAGAATCTAAAAAATAATAAAGAGAATATATGGAGACATTTATATGTAAAATATTGCTGTGAACTAAAAGTGTTATGACCCTTAAGAGTTTGGATTTCCTCTGTGTCTTTTTTTTTAATTTGCCTGCTGTTTATGTTCTGTATTTGTTGCCATTTAGTTCAGTGTATTAGTTCTATATTTAATTATTGTATTTTTCAGAGTTTCCTCAGAGGCATATCTATGGAGGGAGGCAAATACCTGTACAGGGTAAACAAAAATAACCTGACTGCCATAAGGTTTTGAGATGAAATCCTTTGCTAGATGTTAGACCCTGGGTGTGTGTAGTGGGTCCTGGGTTCCTCCTGGTGCATAATGTTAGGCCTCGAGTAGCATAGAGTTTACAGGCAGTACCTGGAGCATTATACTACATCTAGATTTCTGTCCCCGCATTCAAACTATATGTTTAGCTATTTTTTTTTACTACCATTGTGTTCCACTCCTACAGGTCTTACTCTTCTGTATTAAATCACCCCAGCGTGCACCCACGGGAAAAGCACTTTACCACCATGATATTTCAGACCTGAACTTTTCCTCCAAGACAAGCCCTTGAATGTGTCTTTAAACTTACATATTCCATGTAAGAAATATGTCTAATGACCATAGAAACCGCAGGGAGTTTCTGAATCTCTTGTTCCTACATCAAGCTGCTGTAAAACTGTTTTTATTCTTATCCTTGTAAATTACCGTATTTTTCGGACTAACAGTTGCTCTGGAATATAAGTCGCATATCAGTCAAAAATGCGTCAAAAAGAGAGAAAAAAAACCTATATAAGCCGCCCCAAACTATAAATCACAAACTCCAAGATTAAAAACTTACATTTAATCTGTTAAGGCAATTTATTCAATTATGCAATCGCATCCATAAAAGGCTGGATAACATATTGAACACATGAACATATTTTAAATCATTCTCCAATAACTTAAAGGGGCAATAAATGACATTTCAGCACTAGGTGGGGCTTGAGCATTGTCTGTAGACCAAAAGAAGATGTATATCTGGTCACGCCTTTCTCTACCGCCACTCTAGGTGCAATCTGGTACCCATTTCCCCAGACCCTACTCACTCGTCGCCTCGTATGCGCATATTTGCAGAGGATAAATACACAGCAAAACAGCATCAGTGTTCATAGGAACGTATTTTGTGTAGAAGTAGGTAGGCGTTTTATGGGCAGGGACTAAACCCTGAGTGGCAGCTGTTCACATTCACGTACTTGGACACGTGACCGGCCCGGCTATGTAAACAACAGCCTGGAGAACAACACAGAGAGATAGTGTGTGATGTCATACCATGGTCCATCTAAAAATTATACCTTTTAGTTCTTCAGAAAACAATTTTTTTAGTTAATTTTGTCTAAAACAATGACATTTTGCTTATTACGCCTTTAAACTTACAACTCTTGGATAATCAGTTTTGCGGCCACTTATTATGGGATTGGCTTGTGGTGAGGAAAGAACTGAGAATAAAATGCAAATCTCTTAATTTACTGGTCCATCTATGTTATGACCTTCATCTGTGGTCAAGAGGAATGGATTGTGACCGAAAGAATGAAGTGGCTGAATTTACCTTCCTCCAGAGGGTGGCCGATCTCAGCCTTAGAGATGGGATGAGCCCTTGGATTGCCTTGGGGTCCCCCAAAATGAGCTGGAATTCTGGGATCAAGTTCAAGACATGATCATGTTGCTGGGTGTCTGCCAGCTTGGATACTCTAACTTTATTTGTGCTTTAGACGCCAAGCAGAGAAACTTACCATGCACATTAGAACCTGTGACTTTCAAGGTTCCGTGATTAAAATCAGCAAGTTCAAATAAGCATAGTTGTTAAGGTGAGATTAAGCGTACATTAATTTATTTATTAGCTTTGTTTCATCGTTTGTTGGATAAGTTAAATGTCAGAATGAAATTAAAAGTTGTTTTCAGCCCCCATGTTCTCCTAACTAAAATGTATTTCTACTACATCCAGTAGTCCTTGTAAGTTCCTGAGTTCCTTTAAATCAAGATTAAAAACACATTTGTTTAGGATTGCCTTCAACTGTTCTAGTTAACTGAATTACCACTTCTTTGTTCTAATTTCTATCTACATTTGATTCCTACTTGCTTTTATTCTGTTTTAATTTGCTATATTTTAATCATGTAAAGCACTTTGCATTGTCCCTGAACTGAATTGTGCTATAAATAAATTTGCCTTGCCTTGCCTTGCCTTGCCTAAGCAAGATATATATAAAAAATTCTCTGTAGAGTGAAATCTGTGACTATGGGAATTTAGTTAAAAGTTAGCTGAAAATGGATAAACCCAACTTTAACTGATTAAATAAATGTATAATTGATTCTTAGTAAAAGATCATCTGATTTGCACCTTACAAATTTGCATGTGGAAAAATAAATAAACAAGAGAATAAAACTGTTCCAACTATAACACTGAAGCACTGAAAACATCGCATTTGTGATAAATTAATGAAGCCTAAATAATGAGGACAAATTATAAATTCGCTTTGGATGACCTACCTGTTGAAGGCGAGGAGAAGTTATCATATTTTGTGTTTTTTGTCTAAGAAAAATAACATTTCCAATGTCACTTTAAGGACGACATTATGGCGCTCTCTTACTTAAAGCCATTTGTGCCGAGTCCATCACCAATCAAAATAGCCTCACATGTATGGATACAACCTCTAGCAGCACTCGTATGACTGTCTCCAGGCTCGCAATTAAGAATCAGTCTGAGACATTTTCTGTCTGTTTCTGTCTGTCTGTCTGTATTTAAAATGTCACAGAAAGTTCATGACCATTAGAATAATGCTGAATGGTAGCCTAGCTGTTGTTTGGGTGGTGCTGTGCAGTTTTGGTTTTTTTTTTGCCCTTTTTCCAACTTAAATGACAGGACTCCTCTGTCCCAGCTGGACTCTTTGTTGTTGTCGTGGGATCCAGAAGAAAAGCAAGATCAAGGAGAGGCAGAACTTCTGCCATTACCCTTCCAACAAAGAAAGGATTCCTAGATCAATGTGAGCTTCTGTGCTTTTTGTTTCTCTCATCTGTCTTCTCTAAACCCCAGTCGGTCGAGGCAGATGACCGTCCGCACTGAGCCTGGTTCTGCTGGAGATTTTCCTCTCCACTGTCGCTTCATGCATGCTCAGTATGAGGGATTGCTGCAAAGCCATCAACAATGCAGACGACTGTCCACTGTGGCTCTACGCTCTTTCAGGAGGAGTGAATGCTGCTTGGAGAGACTTGATGCAACCTGTTGGGTTTCCTTAGATAAGAAACTTTTTGACCAATCAAAAAGTTTCCTCTCTAATGTCTAGATGATTTGATTAAATCTGACATTGTAAAGTGCCTTGAGATGACATGTTGTGAGTTTGTGCTATATAAATAAAATGGAATTGCATTTAAATATTGGCAATGGGTATAAGGCAAAGTGGGCTGGACTGTGCATCTGTGCACTTTTCCTTTGTAACACACGTTCTGTTTTATGTAATATCAAGTCGCTGAACGTCCAATTCATGTTCAAAGACCTTTATACAAGTACTCTATCAAGTAGGGTCTAAAGTTTCAGTTTGTAAGTCTAATTCACATGACTTGAGTCCACATCTCTGAATTTTACCAAGCAACTCCCCTATTAATCTATAATCAACTAATTTAACAAAAAATTCCAGAATCAACAGAATATCTTGTATTATGGGATTTTCAGGCTGTCGGTGCCTTTAAAATTTCTTCTAAAATGTTTCAGTGGTTATATTTTTGTATCCAATTAAGGAAGGCTAAATTTGTTTTTCTAATCTTAGCCCACATGTCTATATTGAACTTGTTTTAGTTTGACTGCCAGCTAGTTGTCTGAAAGGCCAACCCATCATAATGATGCTGCCAGCCAGTATTACTGCGGCGACATACTACCGTTATCGGGGTATTGCATTCTCAAGTGTGCAATTATGTGCAGTATAATGGCTTTAATAACTCCAACAGACAGGACTGCACCCAGTGAAGGAGAGACTGACACTCTATGTAGATAACAGTAAAAGGAATGTATTATTGTAGGCTGCATTCAACAGGAAAAAAAAAATCACTGTGCTTTGAAATTCATGAAATTTGCATTTGCTCTCAAAACACCTCAAATGATTTAAATGGACTGCTAAAGAGCTATTTTGGTGTTTACTCTCTCAGTTTATCTGTTAAAATGTTCTGAATAAGCTTTTTTGTTTTTACCTGATGATTATCCCAGTTTATTTAATTTTAGGTGAAGTACAGACTATTCAGACCAGGAAAGCTCTCATCCATCTGCTCCTGTCAGACAATTTATTCAGATCCGTCTTCAAAAACAAAAGGAGAAGACTGTCAAATTTTAATTTAATTTTTTTTTTTTTTGTGGGATGGGACTCAAATTAAGCGATACAATTGATGCACATGAATTCAATAACTTGAATGTGGATGGCTGCATTTTATTGAGAGGAAGGTCAAATACAGCACTCCTGATTTCAGCCATTTCCATATTCTTATGAATGTTTCCTCCAGCCTCAGTTGCAACCTTTGAATTTATTTTTTTCCCATTTACCCTGAACTGTTTCTTTCAGCACTTCTTCTTATCCTTTTCCTCTTTTGTACCTTTTTTTTTTCCATGGACATGGTGTTCAACTGGTATCACTTTATTCCTTCCCCAGCATCCCATCGCTCTTCAGCGCTGACCCCTCCAACATCACTGGGCCCCATCAGGATGAAATATTAACCTGGGAGAGTTCCCTTAAGGCTTTTGGCTGCCCCCGTACTTGGTCCGCAGTTCAGCTGAGATAAAAGATAAAAATGTAACACCATTTCCAACTCTCACACCCCATTCAGCACTATCACAGTATCTGTCAGCTCAATGGCTATTCGAAGTAATTACCTTTGGATCAGATCTAATTAAAGCCCTATTGGTCTTTTCTCTGCGGCCATTTGATGTGAACCAAAGTACCGGACTTGCATGTTGATTTCACTAAAGTTGTCAAAAAGTTTTCATGAAGATATTAAAGTTAGATTGCTTGTTTTTTTTATCGTAGGACATCATTAAAATGCCTCGCTAATCAAAATTATAATGTTTATGTTTGTGTATTTAAGGCAGAATTTTTCTGTTCAAGTTAGTTACAAAGTAGCAGTTTTTAACACAAAATGTTTATATCTTTTGTAAAATTCCACTGAATGAAACAGGCTTGAATCACGTTAAATTGAATTAATCTAAATTAAAATTTACTGAACTAAATTACATAATTAAATAAACCGGAACATAATAAATAAAAATGAAGTGAACTGATTAGAGTTAAATAAATGGAACTGATTCAAATTGAACGGAACTGCTTTGATTTTAATTAAACTGAATTTAATCAAATCAACTCAGACTGATTTGAATTAGCAAATCATTTAACTTAATTGAATTTAGTCAATTCAACTGAATTAAACTGAGCTGAATTTAAAATTTGTATCATCAAATAAATCTAACTGAACTGAATCAAAATGAATAGATTAAGTGAATGACTACCAGTGAATTTAAGAGAAAGGAAACTCACTGAATGGAATCAAATAAACTGACTCATACTGAACCCAATTGAACTGAAGGGCATATATTTAGGCTGAATATATCAAACCTAATTGAATTTAATTTATTAAAATAGATTTGTTGAAAACTATTTTTTTCTCCATTTTTAACTTTCATTGCTGATTAATCAGACTTCACCATATTATGTTTTCTTTTGTTAGTGTCTTTTAGTCTAACAAACAGCATTTGGTTTACTGTGTTCATTTAGTACCAGTAGGAAAAATAGAGATACTAAACTCATATTTATATGTATACAGTTGGGTTTAATAGAGTTTGCGTTCATGGGTCTGATGAATTTGGGTTATTGGATCTGATGAATCAGACTTTAAGATTGTTTGCAGCTTCTAAATTCAAGCCAAGTCAGAGGTTGTCATTATTGTTCCTGGGTGCCTTGGGAATAAACTGTGTAGTAATTCATGAGCTCTGGATGGCATTCCTGTTGCCTAAAGTACTGCTGTTAAAAACCTTAGATGCTGCTGACTAGCTTATGTCTATTTACACCAAGAGATGCAAGTTTCTGGCTGGACATGTAGCTGGATTTAAGACATGTATGCTTCTCTGTACAACACCTTAAGATTACTCCTTTAAGTTGGTTCTATAAAAAGAACCTGAACTGATCATTCCGGTTTGCTGCACACATGAACATAGTCTCACACCTTCTTGTTTTACATTAATTAAAGAGGCATGAACGCTTTAAGTTTGAACCCGTAATGATTTCAAGGTGGTCCGTCACATCTGCTAAAGTGAAACAATGAAGCACTGAAGCATCAAAAACAAGAGTTTCATGCCATGATGGAGATGAAGTCTAATTAGTATGAACCTATGACAAGAACTGTGTGTGTCCAGGTTGCTGTCGGGACCTTGAACTTTGAGAAATTGTCGTGTCTTGAGAAATTGACGGTCTTTTTTACATGCAAATTACCCATCTAAAACTGCTGATTCACAACAAAGAGTAATTTCTAATCCGTCATTTTATCTAACTGCCCACAGGTTGGAGGAAAGGTTTCTCTCTTGGCAGAGTTCAATGAAAAGTTTTAGATTAAATCATTTATATTCTCATAATATTTCACCATGAATACCAATGAAGCCTGATTCTATGGAAATGAGAGAGAAGCCCGAGAAGCATGGCCATCTATTGGATTTGCAAAATCAATGCACCGGACAGAAAAATGCACGAGCCACGTGGAAACGGATGTTCGTCCTGGGCCCTGCAACGATGTCCGTGTTATTCCTGCTAGTTGGTGTTTTTAATTTACTTAATGCGAGGATGCTTTGCTGACTAGGCATGCTTTTAATCAAAGATCTTCGCTCCTGATTTACTCAGTGTTAAATATTTGCACATTTTATCTACTGAAGATAATAGCTGAGAACTGATACAGTTATTCTTAAAAGCCTACAGATCCCCGTCAACAGTATTTTTTTTAATGTAGAGAATCATTTCAGAAGTTCTTATTTACCTTTAATGTACTTCGCACAATTAAAATGCAAATCAAATGTTGTTATTGGCAAACAAACATGGAATAGCTGCAATAACTTGGTTGCATAAGTCTGCACACTCTTAAATAAATTGTCTCCTCAAGGTCCTTTTGCTTTATTATCCTAATTCAGTTTTCTTTTGCAGGACTCTTCCTGCATCGCACCTCTCTCTGGGTAATATTTGCAAAAGTTGTCAAAAGTTTGTAAGGACATCTCTTATCCAAAGCTCTTTCTAGATCATTTCAGAATCTTTATTTCTTTAAAGCTGAACCTTTGATCGATTTTTTTTTTAATTTTTGAAGCTGAAAATTAAGTACCTTTTCCCCCTCCAGCTGCCTAGCAGACATTTCAAGGATCGTTGTTTGGATAATACAATATATAATATCAACCACCTTGATAAAACCCCACTTCCATTTGCAGGACTGATTATGACTGATACCATTAATCCTTTTTAACATTTTGCACACATAAGATAAAGGGTGTAAATGAGCAAGTGGTGCAAGGAAAAAGCTTCTTCACAGTTCATGAAACTCCCTATGACTGATCGAACTGTCCAATCATGAACACTGGAGGCTGAAACAGCATCATAAGGTGTTTTAACTAGTTATATTCTAAGGGTTCTATGTACACACTTGTGCAACTATGCTCATATTGTCCCTCTAACATATTTATTTTAGAATTTTTCAGTTGAATTATGCAGAATATGTGTTACATTGCAGGTAGAAAAACAATCGGTGTAATGTTAAATAATAATGTAATTGTTTGTCACAAAAACCTTGCAATTTACCAGGGGGATATTTTTTGATATTTGATTGAAATACATGCACACACCTATTCATTTTGGATTTTATGGTCTTCCTAGGAATACCAAACCAATGACCAGATCTTGCATCATCTCCATGTGTATTTTCCCAAGCAGTTTAAGAATTCAAACAGTTGACTTTCAGCCTTGTTTCCTTAACTCTAATGCAACTTCCACCCTTCCATGGGGACTCTGCAGCATAAATGATTTACGGTTGACCCTTGTTCGAGTTCTCTTTGCACACATGGGACAAATGTATGTAAGCTTGGGAAGTCTCATTGCAGAGAAACAGTGTGTGTGTGTGTGTGTGTGAAGACATCGTGCCACTGGCATTAGGCAGTGCGAGTCCCAGACAGCCTCATCCAGATAATGATTTAGTCCTGGGAGTCCGTCCCTCGTAAATCCCTGGGTCAACCTCTTTTCCGTGCAGAAAGACAATGTTAAAATTCCACCCCTGGGTCCCGCGTGCTTTTCATTAAGGAAACAATGGTGATGCAGGTGCAAGATTCATGAAGTGAAACTCCAGATGGTTCTGCTTTGCGGGTAAACCATGGTATACCGCACCAAGGAAACCCTGACTGAGGCACGCACCACCGAAGATTCCCGAGGGACCGCTGTCAGGCGGGAGGAATGTATGGCTCAGGGAAACTCCAAAACATCTGTCTTAAGGGTGAATTTTTGTCTATTACACAACATTAATGTGTTTGCACTGTTTAGACTGAGACAAACACCAAGCCTGGTGTAGAAATGATTATTTGGAAGGTTTTGAAACTTCATACAGATATTCTCTGGTCTGAAACCAACCACACAACCGCAAAAGGCATGGAAGTAAATGACTTTGATGACTGATTTTTTACCATTCTGAAAAAAAACATATTTACAAGCGACGGCAAGCTGTGAGAAGTCAGCTAAATTACTTGTGTATTTTAATTAATGTCTCCCTTGACAGATGGTTTGTTACACGGAACCATCTGTGAAGACATCTTGATTTGTAAAGGCGTCGATGATTACAGCTGCTGACAGTGTTGAACACAGTGGAAATACTTTCAACTTGACCAAAAACAATAAGAAGAAGGTGAAGATCGGATAGAGATTCTAGTTTTTGGAGCTCCGTGCACCAAATCAAGAGTGAGAATCATGTCCAACAAAAAGTTTACAAAGCCAAGCTTCTTACTCATTTTTCAGCCTCAATTTCAACAAGAAAAGGTAAAGAGGAGTTAAACTATTAGAGCTAAAAAAATACTGTGGCTTTTACATTCCTGATAAAATGCCAGGGTTTTCAGTGGGTTCATTAAAGGCATTGTGTTGTTCAGGATCTGGATGGTGTTCTCTGTATGTTCTGTGTGTTTTTACACTGAGTTTTCATCAAGCTTATCAGCTGGAGCTTTAGAGGAGCTGGCCGGTGGTCATTTGACACCTGGATGTCAAACTATCTGGTACCTCTAGCCCTCTGTGTTCCTTCCTAGTGTTTCTGATCTCTTTGGCTGTTTTCCCTGAATTGATGCTTAGCCTTGCACTCGGTCTGGTTCCACTGGTCATCTCCTGAGCTTTTACCTGGAGATTCTCCTCAGTGAGCATTCCTGGGTTCCCTCCTCAACACTCTTTGAGCAATAAACCTTACATCTCTCACCTCCTGGAAGATCAGAGCCATTGCCTGTCCACTCTCTGAAGCTTCACTGCAACCACCCTCAGTAACTCCGTTCCAGCTCAACACCTCTTGGAATCTGCTCAGCAAATGCTGCAAACCCTTTTCATGTTAGGAGTTTTTTACTCTGGTGTGGTATCATAGGGATTTAATATAGGTGGATCAATTCTGAGTTCTGTATTTTCAAAAACCTCATCTGCTATTTTATTACCTGACTGATGGTGACCTCATAGATGCTCTATAGCAGCATTTTTGTTTTTAATTTGCATGTTGATAAAAGATAATAGTGACAGGTGAACTCTGACTAAAACATAGTTAAAAGCCTAATTTAATGGTTGTTGAGCTTGTTTTCCTTGTTTTTAAGACCTGACTGTAAACCGTGATGTATTGTTTTTAGCTTAATTCAATTTAGTCTAGTTTCTAATGGTCTCCTTAGGATCAGAGGGAGTCTGCAAACCACGCTAATGTGCAGTAAAGTGCTTTAGCTCTGAGCATCCTTACCTCATCCAGGCTGCGTCAGCATTACGATCATCTGCTCAACATTTGTGCTCGTGCATCCACTGAAATTTTCTGCCAGTGTTTTCTAGCCGTCTGCAGTTTGCTCAGGTGACTTTTCTCTGCAGATTTGTCAAACCAAGAGGTGACAGATTCAATTAACCTCAAATCTCAAGCACATCATAAAGGTTCAAAGCTTTCACGGCTGTTGACAGAAATCCAGATTCTACCCCCCTCCCCCCCCTTTCAAACCAAAATCTAAAACACACCCTGCTGTTTTTAACTGCAACATTCTGTCTTGAATTCCCAAATTGAGTAGTAATTCCTCTTTTAAGATGCGCACATGGGCAGTTAAAGTTGAAATATTTTGTTATCGCCTCAAAGAACCCGAAGCACATGGCAGCAGCATCAAATCAGAAACAGACTGCCCCGTCTCCTGTTTCTCCCTCTCATCTCCACCACAAAGGCTCTGAAACCATCTTTTTGTTTCAGACCTCTGTCTCCGTAAACGATCACGCTGTGGTGGATATTTCACAGAATCTGAGCGCTGAGATGAGCTCTGAGACTTGTTTGTCAGACTGGTTCCATAGGGGGTGTTCAGACATGAAGCACTAACAGCTCGCCAGGAAAGCTGGTACAAATAAGCACCTCCAACAAAGAGTCATCTGGAGCTCTCTGGATTCCACCAGAGACAAAAAGCGGAGCAGAGTGGTAGGTTTCCAGGAGGGGTGAAATGTTATCATCACAAACCCCGGCGAGAAGAGCATTCAGCTTACACCAGTTTAGAGGGTTAAAAAGCCCTGGAGCCTGAGCTAAATGATCAAGGCCGCTGAGCACTCGTATTAGACAGAAATGCACTCCGATCCAGCAGGTGTGACTCGCTGGAAGGTAATCGGCTGCCGCTGTGGTGGTCTGCTCGCTCTCGAGCTTTGATCATCCCCCATCGTTTTGTAAGCTCACATGTTTCCCTCAGGAACACAACTTACAGAGTCCACTGGATGTTTATGGCACGCGTGTAAATCTGAAAAGTGGACCTGAGGGATTGCATTATGGTTTTCAGATATTATTTGTCATTTTTAAAGTAAACAGAAAAAGAAAAAAAAAGTAATGCTGAAAAAACGTTCAAGAGGGCAAGACTGCTGAAACTGGCGGTGTTTTGCTAGATTAAATTGTGAGATAAATTTACAGTGTTTATGTAGTCATTTTTTTAAACATAAGAAGACTGGGCAGATTTAAGCAGCAGCCCCAAGTTGGCTATGCATCATATTGTAAAGCAACTAAAGATGTTTTAGCACTTAGTCTGTTTCCACATCTATGAAGCACAACATCCTCATTTCCAATGTGTAATGCATTTGTCATTTTTGTCTTTTTGTCATATTAATTTTGAAACAGCGAATACTTTTAAGCAAATAATGTCCCAATCTTGGCTTTATCTGCATCTCATACTGCAACATACACAATAACGCAAGGCTCACACTGAATATGGTGCCGACACAGTTGTGGCGTCACAAGGAGCCCAAAATCATTAAAAATCTGTGTGTACAGTTACATGAGCCACATGCGGTTGCAGATGCGGGTCTGGTTACCGAGGCCGTGCGAATCAAGCCCCTGAATGAAAACGTAATGCGCTAGACAGGAGAAAGTCCCGTGAATTTCAGAATAAAATCCCCCAACCAATTTATGCTGACTTGACTAGTGTAAACAAAATGGCAACACGAGGAAACAGAGCGGTTTTGGAGGATGAATAGGATGTCTATGCATACAGATTACGAGTTTCGCCCTAGAAAACAAAAACCATAGCTGTTTTTAATAATTTATAAGGGACAGCAACAGAAAGGACCACATTAACTTCTGTTCTCACGAGCGCCGTTTCCGCTGCCGCAGCCGGCCTCTGTTTGCCTAGGAGCAGTGCGAGTGGGGGTTTTGTGGCTAACCATAACTGGATCAGAACTGTAACCCACACCGTAGTCAGTGTGAGCCCGGGTAAGTCTAGTTTATGTCATGTTATGCTGTGCAGATGCTCTGTCTGCACTGACGAATGCCAAACTTCTTGAAGTGGCCAACAAGGCAGGGATGTAAGACTTATTTTTTTAATTAATTTAACTAATAATTATTTGACGACTCATCTTTGTAACGAGCATTAGAGCTTTAGCCCAAGAAGGTTAGGTAAAAACATTGAATATTGAAAATTAAAACAAAATGAGATCATAATATTACAGTTAAAGCATATCTTCTATGTCCTGATGCAGCAGAGCCCTTCATCCAAGTAGACATGCAGGATATGTGTAGTAGGGAGAATCATCAATCATTGATGTTTCTTTCTCAAAACTAATTTATTGTCATTAAGACATGAGTCTAAAGGACAATGGTTATTTAAAAAAAAAAAATTACAAGACAGAAAAGTGCAGGTTCACAAAGTACTGACTTGCCACCGGGTGAATACTTTCTCCTCCTTCTCTGTCTTGTTGCCGGAAGCCCAAAATTTTGATCCAGCATTGCTGAAGCCTACAGTAGAAATGCATCATATTCATCAGCAGCAGACAGACCAGAAATGAAACCACTGGAGGTTAGCAAATACATCCAGCACTTTCAGAGGCTGATGAGCTCATGTTAATGCTCAATTTGCCTTTTTGCATCACTAAACTAATCTAAGTAAAAGTGATTCAGAAGTCGGGCCAGACTTGAACGAGCTCCAGCTGTCAGACAACAAACATCATTTATACTCAAAACACATTAGAGCTTTACTCAAACACACAAAAGAGCCATTTGATTTGCCGTGTTATGTGCTTTGTCAAAGAGCACATTTCCATTAAAGCCGGTGACACTAACGTTGACTTGGAGAGCGGAGGGTGTGCATGGAAATGGACTGCGAAGGTGTTGGAGTGCAGGACTGCGGCCGGCGTGTCACAGGACTACAAAGCAATTTCCCACCGTGCAGATCTGAGCAGAGAATCGATGAATCACATTCCTGATTACTCTGCAGGGGGAAATGGAGTTTGTATTGTTTCTCTGAGACAAATGTAGGTTCCATGTGAGATTGATCTTATTTTCAAGACCCAGGAAAGACAACCCAAAAAACACACAGGCACACATCTCATCCCCCGAACCCCCTGCTCTTTTTAGCTGAAAACCACTTCTCCTCCTTTCACTTTTCCCTTTCATTACACTCTCAAACTCTCCTGTCCCTGTTCCTCGGTTTCCTCTCGTCCTCCTTTTTGCTGTGCTCCAATTCTTTCAAGGTGGCAATTTCAATAAGCGTTCTGCGACTGAATCAATTGGAAGTTGCAGAGCAATTCTAAAAGTTCTTCAAACCCCACTTTTCTTTTCCGTTTCTGAAAACTGGCCGCTGTAAATACGATCGCAGTCAACACGTCCCTCACTCTGAGTTTTGAAGCAGGGACGCATCCTGATACGTAATAAGGTACACATTTTCCATCTGATAGAAAAAAGTCAGGCAGGCATTTCTGTTGCCTTAGATAGCTTTTGATTAACTCTACCTAGACCTGGATTTCCTTTACAGTCCAGAGGTTCTGAGGGGACATTTATGCACACTGACATGTTAAGATCGAGACTCTTGATTTGTGTCACTGCGGGGCCAAAAACCTGAGAGGAATTTGAAGGGAATATGGTTCGATAAAATAGCAAGATGTGGAAATCTGAGCCCAGAAACTGTCAGAGAGATGAGAATAAATGATGTGGGTTCACGAATGAGCAAATGCAGTGCAAAATAAACAGAGTAAATCGTAATGTCATGGACAATCTAATCTAAATTAGGTGCTTTTAGAAAGATTTTGGAAGGGGGATATCAGTGGATATATTTAGGTTCTTCTCCACTGAAAAAAATGACATGTCACAGCTTTATCAGCACTCCCATATGTCAGAGCAAACACAGCAGGCAAGGCTTAATGTGCAGGGCTAACGCAGGAAAAGATTGTATTTCAAACAAAGATCCCTGCTTAGTGAGACTCCTTGTGGTACAGACAAACCAAAAAAAAAAAAAACTTAAAAAATACCCAATCATAACATATTTCATGCTGTCTTTCTGAAAAGCAATAGAGGACATGAGGAGAGGAAATTATGCACTGTTTCCAACATGATGGCATCATGCTATCTGGCTTGTGTGTGGCTATCTTCCAAGGAAAAACAAAACAGCGTAATAAGACTGAAAACTGTTTAGGAATAGCCTCCAGCTGTGCTAATCTGTCTCATCCACTGCTCCCAGAAACATTTTGATCCCTCCTCCCCTCTGCAGAACAAAAACCACACCACGCTAGTACACCATGATCCTTTCTTAAATTACCCCACATAGTTTATGTGACAAACAATTCTTTCATGTTCACATTTAAAGAGAAAAAACAATTGTTTTTCCACTGTTTTTGTTGCAAATTTGAATTAATTCTGGAGCCGGTGCAAAAAAGCGTCCCTTTAATAAGATACGTTGCAAGTAAAAGGTGCTTTCTCTCTATGTTTCTACGTATTTTTTTCTTTGTATTTATTATTTGAACTTTAAACATCTTTACTTATATCACATCTAAATGTGTTTATCCCAAATGCAACACCTTAGTGTTGGGTGGCAGGATGGTATTACAGTCACAGAAACATACTATAATGATGAGTATAAAGCAAAAATAGATTGATGAAGGTGTGTTGTAGGTAAGGAAAGCCTTGAGACAATAAACACTGAAAATAAACAGCATAAATTATGTTAATCCCAACAACAAAACAACTTGAGACAGTAAAAATATCTGCTTTTGCTTATACTCTCCCTAGCCACTTTCATGTTGTTATGGAGTTGGGGTTAAATCTTCATGCCAAGGGGTCAACAGGGTGTCAGAAAGTTCCTTAAAAAATAGTTTAATGGTATTTGCCAAGGTTGACCTTTGTCACCGATTCTGTTCATAACTTTTATGGACAGGATTTCTAGGTCTTGAGGGGATCCGTTTTGGTGGCCTTAGGATTGCGTCTCTGCTATTCGCGGATGACGTGGTCCTATTGGCTTCATCAGGGCGTGATCTACAGCTCTCACTGGAGCGGATCGCAGCCGAGTGCGAAGCGGCCGGGATGAAAATCAGTGCCTCCAAATCCGAGACCATGGTCTTGAACCGGAAAAGGGTAGAGTGCCTCCTCCGGGTTGGGCAGGATGTGCTGCCCCTAGTGGAGGAGTTCAAGTATCTTGGGGTCTTGTTCACGAATGAGGGGAAGATGGAGCGGGAGATCAACAGGTGGATTGGTGCAGCGTCTGCTGTGAAGCGGGCGCTGTACCGATCCGTTGTGGTGAAGAGAGAGCTGATCCAAAAGGCCAAGCTTTCGATTTACCGGTTGATTTACGTTCCTACCCTCATCTATGGTCACGAACTTTGGGTTGTGACCGAAAGAACGAGATCCCGGATACAAGCGGCTGAAATGAGTTTTCTCCGTAGTGTGTCTGGGCTCTCCCTTAGAGATAGGGTGAGGAGCTCAGTCATCCGGGGAGGACTCAGAGTAGAGCCGCTGCTCCTCCACGTCGAGAGGAGCCAGTTGAGGTGGCTCGGGCATCTGGTCAGGATGCCTCCTGGACGCCTCCCTGGTGAGGTGTTCCGGGCACGTCCCAAAAATGCTCTTTTGGCAGTGAACTCTTTATCATGTTCACAGAAACCAGATTAAGATGATTTGAGCTTTGGGGCACAGTGCATTAGCCTCTCACGCAATGACTGCTGGAGTTAGCCATCAGATCCCTGACCTCTGCAGCCCTGCAAGTATAAGGATGGAGGATGGACGGATGGATGGATAATGGTCTATATGGTCATTAGGAGATTGAAATGGTCAGCAAAAAGTTCCCATACGCCGGGGTGTTTAAATGGTGGTCAATTGGTACTAAAGGGCCCAAACTGGGCTTACAAAATGTCCAACTCACCATTATAGCACCACCAGCAGCCTAACCAATCAGAAAAAATGCAGGATGGACTGAAAAATGTCAGATTATGACCGTCTCTTAATGTTGCAGCTAAAATTAAGAGTTATTGCACCAGGCAACATTTATAATTTGTTGTTACTGTCCCAATTTGGTGAGACTGGGTAAATTCTAGCTTCAGTTTCTTGTTCCTTGCTAACAGGAGATGCGCCTGTTGTGGTCTTCTGCCGCTGTAGAACATCTGATTCAAGGTTTGTCATGCCTGGTTGTTTAAATTCACCCTTTAAGTTTAGTCTTGCCCTGCTGGCTGTGAGTTTTTAGCTCATTTGATAGTTAGTTTGATATCGCCATGAGAACCCTGAAGCAACAAATCACAAATAGGTAAATGTTTTTATATGTGTTTGTTTAAATAAAAATGGAAGCCCTTGTAGCAGATAAATAAATTCATTTATTGAAATGGTTGCATAATTTCAAACACTTATAAAAATTATAAATATTAAAATATTAAAACCAATTAGTAGAATTAAAAGCATATATAATGGTAGTGGTAATATTTAACTTTTTATATTGAATATGTCAGTCCTACCCATCTAACAGGGCAAACTGTGTTGTAAGCAATTCAGTTGGAGTTAAACTTTTGTGCATGTTAACCAGTCAAATGTTAGGAAGGGTCCATTTGATAAACCAGAGACCGTTTAAATTATTATTGCACAAAAAATATGAAATAATATATACATAAATGACTATATCTGAATTCTACATATAATAAATTTGTCTTTTGTCCAATTATTTAAACGTTGGATTATTTAAAGGTGCATAGTGCAACTTTTGAATTTAAATATTAGATATTTTCTTTCCTTTACATGCCCTTACAGTTGCCTGAGGGGTAAACTGAGTTATCAGCTATTTACCAGAGTTACCTCTACAGGCTGGATTCAGTGATTCATGCCAAATCCGGTGGGTGTGCACGTGGGTGCGACGCGCTGCTCGCTCTCGTTCGCCTTGCTACTTTATGGAGTCTGTGCCGTAATCGATGCATTAGCGAGAGAACACAGGCTAACTTCAATATTTCTAAATTTCTTACCTCAGAAGACATCACACCTCTAAACAAAAGACCTGTGCAGTCGCAGCTGCAGAAGATTTTCCTCTTCTCCCATACACGTGCACAACACTGGTGTAATTTCAACTTGTTGCCAGAGGGGGCAGACATCTGCAAAAATCCTGGAACTTACGCTATGCTCCTTTAATGATTGCAATGTTTATAAAAGTTTTGTAATTAATTTTTTCTATTTATTGAGAAATAATAGGTTTTTGTTACAGCATCAAATATTATTATTGTACTTCAACTAAAAATGGAAGCTAAATTAAATTACTACACCAAACAGGGATCATCCTTTCGCCCTGCTCTGTGCGACTACCATCGCTTTGCCTGTGTGGATGATCTTTTCAAACTGAAAACTCCTCATAAGGGATCTTTCCACCCCATTGCTCTCTTTACACACGCACTTACATGCATCAAATCTCCATCCGTGGCTTGCAGTCATATTTTCTGTAACATTTTATTGTGTTGCTGTGCCCCACTGGGGCGAAATAAAAAAAAGCCAAAGACGGAGAGAGAGAGAGAGAGAGAGAGAGAGAGAGAGAACAAACATTCATTCTCTGCCTCTGGCCATGGACTCCCTGATTTGTGTCAGTCACTCATCACAGAACAAGACTGCGCAAAGCCTCAACAAGGGACTTTGGTATTATTCTCATTTCACGCAGGTGCGGACACGCACACGCTTCCAACATCTTCTGGGTCCCCCCTCCCCCTTTTTTCTTTTCCATACGTGAAAAATGCACTTAATAGTACGCATCTTGCCTTGGTTAAGTCTGTTCTTACTCGTACAGTGCGTTAATGGAAGAACTGTCATCATCGGCCCATAGAATCATGTGTTTTTATTATTTTAAAAACAGGGGAGCATAAATGTTTATTGAGCCCCGGAGGCACGTAAGCAAATGTGACCTCATCCGAGCCTATGTAAAGCGTCTGCTTTAAGATGGGAGTGCAGATGGAAAGATCCGTAAATCACAGAATCTGCCCTGCCCGCTCTAACAGATGCGTGGTTTCTGTGCACAGCTACAGCCCAATCACAAATCTTCGGCATCTAATACGCTGCTCGAGTCGCACAAATGAACAATGATTTGCTTCATGTATTTTACAATTCTCAATCTGTGCATCTGTCTGCTCTTACTCCACAAAGGAGCACAGTCTTTCTCCTCCACCTTGATGTTTCCTATACGACCTGATTTGATTTCTTCGGCTTTTGATATTTTTTTTTTTTCCCAGCCTGTTAACCCCATGTCTGTGTAACACATCAGTCACATGCGGCTTCGTTGCAGCTGTTTCAAACTCGTGTCGGAGGCACAGCACAGCAAAGCGGACTACATTTGTCTGGTGATTAGGAAATCTGGAACTGTGGGAAAAGTTTAGAGAGTGGAAGAAAAAAGGGGAAAGAAAAGTTCTCTGATAGAGTAACTATGAAAGATTAAGAGTTGTGTAAGAGTGTGTGCGCGTCTGAAACCCAGAGGTGATTGCTTTGTGTTAATCTTGTATCAGCTTTGCAGCATTTGGAGGCTTCGCAGTGTATTACTCATTATCTGCAGAGACGTCTGGTGAGTACAGAGTAGACAGCGGAGGGCTGCTGTAGTCCTGAACTTTCTCATGGCACAGAAACAATCCGTCCTCTCCTGGGTTATCATGGTATTTCTCTGGGATGTCCCCACTCCCACCCTTTCATCTCTGTAGTCCTTCCATCTTCTAACCAGCTGTGCACCATATTTCAGCCCTGCTTTCTGGTTGATTTTTTTTTAAATTGATCCCTTAAATTTAATCTAACTTCTACGCTTTTATCTACACTGTTTTGTTTTTTTTTTTACTTTCTTTCCCAAGGACTCGTGTTTCTTTTGATAAATTTGTCGTTTTATCCTGTCACATATTTCCTCATGGTGACTTTCAAAGGAGAGGCCAAATAGATACAAATGTTCTGGGTTGAATGGTGCGTTTAAAATTCTGGCCGGTTATGAATCCAGTGAGGTTTGAGCAGCCTCGTCGTGTTACAGCTGCGTTTCATAGTTTCATAGTTTCCATAGTTGGAAAATCAACAACAGATATAAAGAAGACTGCACACTCAACACCACTGATGACCACCTACACACGCATTCTGGCTTTGTCCGCCGACACAAGACTTCTGGAAAGAAACCACCAAACTATCCTGATGCCCTGACTGCAACGTCCCGCCACGCCCCTCCGTTTGTGCACTTTTGGAAGAACTGATATAAAAACTAAACAAATACAAACACTGCTCCTCGTAGACCCGACTATCACTAAGGAAACAATACTGATCCACTGGAAAACCAGGAAAAAGATCACTACATAACAACAGCCACACCACACAACAACAATCAGCAATACATAAAAATCTGCGCCATAATTCTAGATGCCGTCTCAATGCCGGTAAGTTGATGAAGAAATAAACATACTGGGGGTGGAAAAGGGAAAATGGAAAGGGTTAAACAAGATAAAATGTCACTAAACAAGTTTCTTGTTATCTATTTTATCCCCCTAGAGTATGTATGTGATTCCTGATTAACTTTAAATAAACTAATTTGGTAATAACTTCCACATAGGGATCCTAACTCACATATTTTAAAATAGACCACCTTGTTGTGACACAGTTTGCTCTTATGTGTGTTTATTTATTTTATATATTTTTTTTGTCACACAGTGTTGTTGCTCATTTCTGCTGCGGTTTTATCGCTTGTTTTTTTAGGGGGAGGGGGTTGTAAATCATTATCTTGGCTTTTCATGCCTTTCGTTTCTTTATACCATTGGTGTTGTATGGAAAAGGAATAAAAACCGAAAAAAGAAATACAAGAAGAGTGATATTAAAATGTTTTCACCAAAGTTTTGGCGCCATGTAAATAAACCAAATTTATCGACTGGTTTGAATGTGTAGAAAATAAATAAAATTCAGCCATTCAAATGAGAAGAATATCCAAAGCCACAGGAAACCCTCCTATACAAGTATACGTACTCTATATTTAAGGTGTCTTGGAAAAATTGTGTAAAGAATTGTTTACAAATTTAGCAACTTTTCATATACAGGGATACATTATTTGGAATTATTTGCTTAATAATTGCCTTAAAAAATAAATGGTGTTTTAACTTTTGTTAAAATAGAGTTTTAAGAAAGACAATACAGTTTACCAAAGTTTCAATGCATGGATTGCACCAGATGTGCTGTACAGAGAGCTTATAGTTACTGAGGCTATGCATCATGGAGGTAAAACCAAACCATAAAATACTGAGAGTTGATAAAAATGTGTTATATTGCTTTGTTTTATTTGGCTTTTTAATCACCAAATAAAGCAAATTATATGTTATCCTATTAGGACTGCCCTAATATGCTCTTCAAGACTGAGAGCATTTATTAAAATGTTACGGGATCACAGAGCTGCTCGCAAGTCATTGTTTTTCCAAGTCAAATCTCACATTGTTGAGGGTCAACTCAAAGTATTTCACCCAAAATCAGAGCCAAGTCTCAGTGTCTCTTCCAACTGAAATACACATTCTTATCAAATAAATGACATTTAGTGCACCTCTAGGCGTCGTTGGTTTAAGATAGGATTCAAAAGCTGTTTGTCCTTAGGCCTAAATTAATACATGAACATTTGATTATGATCTTATAATATTTTAATATTTAATAAGTGAATTATACAAATTAATTTAATTCATTTGAAGAACTACAGCTAACATGAACAAATTGTTATGAGCATTAATGTCCCATAATCTGCAAACATTACTGGCTGATAATAATCTGCATCCGTCCACAGTAAAACATGCCAGCTTCCGTTTACTCTTGATTAAGTAAAATTAAGAGCAAATATTATTATTATTACTATTGTTATTAGCATTTTTCATTATTATTATTATTATTATTATTATTATTATTATTATTATTATTATTATTGTTGTTGTTGTTGTTGTTGTTATTATTATTATTATTATTATTATTATTATTATTATTATTATTATTATTATTATTATTATTATTATTATTATTATTATTATTATTATTATTATTATCATATTCTATTTGGAAGACCCTTTCAGCATGAAGGTAAACAGTGTAATCCAACTATATGGCATACCACACTCCAAGACTCAGGAAGCAACTACATGCTAGATTGTTCACTAGAGAGCTACTGCCGCTGCAAAGCATTCCTGCTGCTATGTGCAAATCATAGCATGTTTGATATGAACTGATAGGCACATCAAGAGTTGTAATGTTAGTAAAAAAAAATCTTATGCAAAATATAATGCATTGGTTCAATTAAATCCAGTTCAGGTTATTTATAAGAGCGAGATATACAGTCAATTCAATATAATCATAACAAACGGATTCAACTGTCAAAACATACTTTCCAAATTGATCCTAGTCATAAAACGATGCAGTAAAGCTCAGTTAATTTTTCAAATTGTTTTTTTTTTTTTTTTATTCAATGAAACTCTGAAATCCTCTTTGACAGGAAGAAACCCTGAGCTAAACCTGGTTTTAGCAGCGGTGTTTCTAAACTTTTAAAATGTTCCAGTGAGTGACCACAATCCAGAAGATGAACATGGTTTCACGGTAAACCAGCCATGATCGGGTACTCCTGGTAATATTTCTGACTGAGGAGTCAAAAGAATTAAGTAGTGAACTCAATGGCTTCTGAGCGCATTTACTGCACAAGACTCCACTGCTGAAGAAAAAAAAAACATTTTGAAGATGGAAACCCTGCTGCACCACCAGGCACATCTCTGCAAGGGCCGTGCAAGTGGTGCAGTGTTTCCTGGTGCATGGAGCAAACAAACTTAGCCATAGAGCAGAGTATGCAGTCAATTTAGTTGAAGTTACCTAATTGGGAATCATTGCATAATTTATATGCTCCAGAAAATCTCACCACACCCCATAAAGACCATCTACTAATGTAGCAGAGCTTTCACACACACTGTTTTAAATCCAGTGTACATGGCCTTTACTCACTCAACTAACTAATCAGAACTGAATGAGCCATGAAGAGCTCCACTATTTCTGATCCAAAAGAACAAGCAGCTCAGCAGATGTATTTTTTCAGTAAGCACAAAATAAAAGTAAAATCAGACTTGTGAGTTTATTGTGGCCTATTCAGAAACACTAAGGTCATAAACATTCACATTACTAGAGTCTGAATAAAATGGTTCTAATTGAATATAAAAAAAAATTGTTTGGCCCGTAGGAGGCCATCGAAACATTGCAGAGGACAAGGCATAAAAAAGTGCCATGATCTGCAAACAATATAATAAAAAAATATTTCCAGTGTGTTTACTTTTGTGGTAGTGAAAATGCACTCATCTAAAATACAGGATCTGATAAAAAAAAAAGTACAGCAGCAATAACATAAATGCCAGATGAAGCTCTTTACTCTGGCCTTGAGGCAATGATTAAAGCTCACACACCGATGGTGAATGTGTGAGGTTTGAGAGCTATTTAACCAGCACATGATATGATATTTTCAACGTTAGGAATATATTAAAGTGAGAAAGTGCCATCTCGCCTCTTTAGATCTCAGCTGGAGGTTTTGCTGAGACCCTCCTTGGAGTCAAGAAGCCGCTCAAAGCCAGCGAGTAGATGGCATGACGCAGAGAGATAAAGATGAGACTCACCGCGTTGAATCCTGGGAAAAGGCTGACCGCTGAGGCCGTGTCCAAGGGAAACGGGAGGAACTGCTTCATGCCCAGCGAGGTCTGGACAGCAGGCAAGGTTGGACGCATCAGGGTAGGCAAGAGGCCATTTTGACATGTGTTACCTGCAGGAGGAGGGAGCAAAGGCGACATGTTGAGCCGGTGACAGCGGCAGGGGAAGATGGCTGAGCCAAAATCAATTTCAGCTCACATCCGATGAAACCCTCCGTGAGTTTCCATTTAATCTGTCATCTGTGTCATCGATATCTCCATCCCCTCACTTCTCATTCGCTGCCATTTCAGCTATTTAGCACCTGTTCTACCGAGGCTGCCAAGTCTGGACATCACATTCATGCGGAGCTCACAGCACTAACTTACTTAACTGGGAAAAGGCCATGACTAAACACCCTTTTTTTTTTTTGCAATTGGGAAAGTATGTTTCAGTTAAAAATCTGGTTTGAAAAGGGTGTTACAAATTTATTTTCTGTTCATTTAAAATGTTCTGAAATGTCCGAATTTGAACAAAAAAATCTGCAATATTTGCCTACTTCCACAATTTGGTATCGTTTATTGCTTTAATGGAAAGCGGAACAAATGAGTTCTTACAGCGGTTCAGTCTACAGGCAGAGACTCTAAGGCTACGTTCACACTGCAGGCCTTAATGCTCAATTCCAATTTTTTTGTGAAATCTGATTTTTTTGCGTGTCCGTTCACATTTCCAAATATATGCGACTTATATGTGATCTCGTGTGTGAACTGCATTCATACACCTAAGTGTCACGCATGCGCAGTAGAGGACGCGATGACGTCATACGTAGCAAGCGTGCTCATTGTTTGCGGAAGTAAACAGGGATCGTAATGCTGCAGCGTATCTTGCGTTCTTTACGTTATTCTCCAACCGGAGCGAGCACTTAACCAACGCAATCTTTTTAAGAAGAGGAGAGGAAGACAGCCAAATTTTAGTGACGTGAGCGGCATTCATTCATTCTTCATTCATAATTTTCGAATGACGAAGGGAACCTTTATGTGCGTCTGAACGGATCTCTTTAGCGCGGCTCTCACGTAAAGACACACACAACAGGTGCTTGTTACCGCACAATAGCCAACCTCTTTGGCATAGCCAGGTCCACCGTTATTGACGGTTGTCAAGTATCAATGACGTGTAGGTCGGATAAATGCGACCTGGCCGTACAGACACAGGTCGTATTTGAAAAGATCAGATATGTATCGGATTCAGGACCACATATCCAAGCGACCTGGGTCGCATTTGAAAAAATCCGATCTGTGTCGTTCAGACTGTCATGAAAAGATCAGATACAGGTCGCATATGGGCAAAAAAATCTGAATTGGGTCACTTCAGGCTGCAGTGTGAACGTAGCCTAAGACGTCGACTTGAAGGAAGAAACTGATACTCTGAATAAAGATTGCTTGACTCCCATCAACTTCATTGCTCTTTGAGTAAGACAAGTAAGTTTGGCCTTCCGTTGGACAGACAGGTTACCAAACCAGGCAGAAATGCCGTACCTAACAATCCTCTCTATTACAGTGTCGTAAAAGAGCAGCATTACTTTCTGGCTGACACCAAAGGCCCTCAACCTGCACAGAAAACGTAACCGCTGCAGACATAGTCAACCTGAGCAATCCATGATAACTTATTGTCAATTTGTAATCCAAGATATTTGTACAAATCTACTTGGGCAATTAATTGATTATGGATGACTGCTGGGGAGTTTAAGCGTTACAAAGGTGTGTAAATTGTTGTTTTTTATCTAGAAGAATTAAAATATGAGACTGTGCTGTACAGTCGTAGAAAAAAATCAACATTTTTCAAAATGAGGAAAAAAATGGAGAAGAAAAGGAGAGGAAAAGCACGCCTCATGCCTCTGTAGTTTGCAGTGAGTGACAATCCCCTTCACGACCATCACAGCTTGTAAACACTTCTGGTAGCCGGCTCATTTTTCTCTTGATGTTTTTTGGATTTGCTCTGACATCCTGCAGAAAGGTTTTTGGCTAAGTTGTGTTATTTTGCTCAGACTTTTGGGGTAGCTCCACTGGTTTAACAAACAACTTTAAGGCTGAGGAGTGCTTATGGTCTTTGTACTGTTATAAAAAAAATCTTTTATTTTCAGTTATAGATTCTAATAGGTTTGGTTGCATTTAATAGGCAATTCTCTTGTCAACCACTGATATGATTCCAGCACCGCTGCCTGTAAAGTAAAACTGAAGCACGATTGCTTTAACTCCATAGGGAGAGGAAATGTTGCTTTTTCTATTCCTCTGTGCGCAAATTGGTTCACTGCTAGAAAAACAACCCAACAGACCCATTTGAAAAACACAAGGCTTGTTTTGAAATTAATTTTCTTACCTGTGACTCAGAGGAGGGAGCATATTTTCTTTTAAATTACTTTTTGGTCTAGATAGAATTTGTGCAGGTACGGCTGTACAAACCAATCCTCCTGCTTTTATCGTGTTCTGTAGAACATCATCTCAGCTTCCGACGTTCCTCTTTTATGTCAGTATCTTAATAACAAATATGACCCAACAAATATGAACTATTACAAAAACAGCATATCCCAATTTATAGTCTTTTTGAAGAAATTTATTTTTGGACACAATGTTGCCTCACCAGGTACTTTTATGAATTACGGGGAAATCCCTTTAGTCATGATCCATGAATATCATTTACAGTTCCCAAGTTAAAAGAAAAAGAAGCTAAAAAAAGATTAAAAAAGGAAGATGCTGTGGCATGAGCTTTACTGTGCACTTTATATACAGAGTTTCTTTGTTACAGTTTCCAAACTGAGAAGGAACAGAGCAGGATTCTGGCCTCTAACAACTTCCTCCTGCATTGAACTGTATTTTAAATAAGCTGTGCTTACGCTTCTATTGAGATTGAAAAGGTTGCTGTTTGTTAGAAGTTGTAAAAAAAAAAAACAATTTAAGAATGTTTTTTTTTATTAATTTCTTCTTATTTTCAATAGCTCCCTGTGAATGAGCAAACTGAAGCCCTGTAAAGTTTCCTGAGATTCTGAAGTTTAGTTAGACGTGTACCAGAATAAATGTAATATAATCTGTAGATTAGTCTCAATGATGCTTTAATTAATGCAAAAGGAGTCCCGACCAAGTTTTTAGGATACGGTGGAGTAAATGTACATGGAGTCTGACATTTCTATATTTAAAAAAACCTAGGATTTGTTGTTATATATATTCATTTTCGAAAGAATTTTGGGCTTTCAGTAGCTATCAGCGATAACTATTAAAATTAACAAAAAGAATGTTTGAAATGCATTATAATTCCTCATTTACCCTCACACCCAATTAAACGTTTAATCCATAGCGTTTCATAAAATGTGGATCCGCTCTTTGCATTTACAGGAGCTCCAGGGCTTCTGGGAGGGCTTTCAACAAGATTTAGGTGGGTGTTTATCGGACATTTTTGTTCATTCATGAGGTCAGGCACTGATGTTGGATGGGAAGGTTTGCCTTGCAGTCTTTGCTTTTCTTCATTCCGAAGAAGTTGAAAGGTTCAGGTCAGAACTTTGTGCAGGTCCACGAACATAAAATTGTTCCCAAATGCCTTCAAACGCTGAGGCATTAAGAGTTCCTTTCACTGGAAACAAGGGGCCAACATCCTGAAAAGCAGAAGTTCTCAAACTTTTCATGGCCAGGAATCCCTTAGCAGTGGTTAAAGTCTTTCCAAAGACCCCTTTTGATTCCTCGAGTATTTTTAAACAGCCTTTTATACTAGGAATTATGTATGTTTTATATTTATATCTATATATAACTACATATATCTATTTATAACTATAACTATATATAACTATAACTATATATAACTATATATATATATATATATATATATATATATATATATATATATATATATATATATATATATATATACCTAATATTAGAGGTTTGGTGGAGATTCTCGATAAAGCCAAACTTGACGTAACTGTTGTCATACTTCCTAATTTTAGACTAATTTGGCTAAAGTGAACAGAGGTAAATATTGGTCCATTGTGTTACTTTGCTCAACTCCGACACATCCTCAGCAGTGGCCTGACAACATGCATTTCATGGACCCCAAACCCGTGGTGTGCGGACTCCTGGTGGTCCGGGGGCCACAGCTTGAGGGCCGCACTCTGATGACCGCCAGCCAAACTTTACACTTGACACAGTGGCGTCAGACAAGCGGTGCTCTCCTGGGAAGTGCCAAACCCAGATTCATCCATTGGCTTGCTAGATGGAGAGGCTTCATACATCCCTTCAGAAGAAAAAAAAATATCCGCTGCCCTGGAGTCCAGTCCTTTACACCACTGTCTCCAACGCTCTGCATTGCAAGGCTTGGATGTACCTACCCGACCACGGAAATTTACCCTTAAAAGTAGATTTGCCAGAAGATTGCCGACTCCTGAGTACTCTACACCTAGGCATCCACTGACCCCGCGCTGGGACTTTACACGGTAGAAATGAAGTTCATGACTGGATTCAATGAACAGGTGGCCCCCTATTACAGCACCAACCTGGAATTTACTGAACTCCTGACAGCGACCCATTTTTTCAGAAATGTTTGTAGACATTTGGAGGGGTGGCCCAATAATTTTGACCATACAATGTTGATTAATTGTGTGCAACATATTTCATACACACGTTTTAATTGAAATACTGTAATACATTAACCTGTAATACTTTGTGTGTAAACAAAAAAATACTAACATACTCCAAAATCAGAAAAGTAAGTTGTGTTTTGGGGGACTTTTACCTACAGAATTGATTTGAAGGTGAATTCAGGTTGATGAGATTTAAACCTTTTCCATGAATTAAACACTTCAAAAACATTAAATAAAATACAAATAGATTTAAAATCAGCTCCCTGCTGAGAGGTTTGTGGTCTGTTGCATGATAAAATCACACTACTCATAATGTCTATTTGCACACTCTAATGTCTCAGGGAATGTCTGATCACACAGCTCTGTAAATGAAGGCTTATAATTATTGCACAGAATTTACTGCGGGCTTGGAAGCATCATCGAGGGAGCGTTGAGTGATTAATTCATGTAACAACACAGTGATTCACATCATTTGCAAAGAGACTGATATCAAACTTTTTTTTGACTCGGATACGAATCTTATCTGACCCTAAAGACTATTTGCACGCTTTAAGCTTCTCAGGAAGCGTGTTGGTCGGTGCAATCAACTGATTTCCGCCCTAATAAATAAATAAAATGTGTGGAAATATTATGTGTTGTTCTGTCTGAGTGTTATTTGTTATCTGTGTGCATCCTGAGCCGGTGTCTGTCTCAAACGATGCACTATGGCAACACATTCTTAAGGACAGGTTGGGTTAGCAGGTGAAAACTGCGTTGATTGTTTCTTCTCTGAAATAAGACGCTGAAATTGTCCCTCTCCCCTAACAGCCAAAGTTGAGTGGCCCCACAGAGCCTTATGAGATGATTCAAGCGTAAGAGAGGCCCGGGCCACACATCTCTAGGAAAAACAAAAGTAAATACTCCAGTTTTATTGTCATGTGAGAGCGCCACGCCAGCAGAGTGCTTTCCTAACCACTAGTTGGAAACAGGACAGGGCTGATTTCAACACGTTAGGATTGAAAAGAAAATGGCCGGAAAAAAACTGTGCCTGCCTTCCAAAACATTAGGAATTAAAGAAGCTATTTCACAAAGCTATAATGAGAACCAGAGGGAGGATTTTTTTTTTTTTTTTTTTTTTATCACTGCACATAACAAAAGCGAAACCCTGGGCCAGCAGGCTCCAAAGCGCTGGCATCAAAACCAGTGTCATGAGACAAATAAAAACAATGTTTGCCACGTCTCAGTCCCCAGGCGGTGGTTAGGGGTAAATAAAACGCAAAAATCATAGAAAACATGCAGAGAATTGGACGTAACCGCAAACTGCGGGGCCTTCTTCCTTCCCACCCCATCTCCTGCTTCTCGCTCCAGTCGCCGGAGCGCTGCCATCTGTTGGAAAAGGTGCACATGCCGCCTCTCATGCGGAGGCACGTCCCGGTATCGACTTAAACAAAGCATGTCCTTCTGCGGGGATCATCCGAGCGCGCCATCGCTCGACATGCCGGCCTGACGTCATGCCTCTGTTATAAGAATTATTATTCTGAAGTCACTATGGCCTCACACCACTCGGACAGAGGAGGCCTGGAGACCTGATGTCTGTGTATAAGATCCACTGTTTTCTGATTGCAAGGCCAAATGCTGCAGCTGCTGAGGGATACTGATTGTTTACGATAGACTGTCTTTGTTTTGTCTCATGGGAAGGCCACGGTGCAGTATTAGGGGAAGCCCGAAAAGCGACACAGACAGAGACAGGGCAGACAGAGACTGCAGCGGAACCGTGGGGTGCGATTACTTTCCATCTATGTGAATCTCTGCTCTGTTTCTCAATAAAAGTGCTGGAACGTTATACCACCGTCTCGTCATTTAGTAAAGATGGGAACTCAGTTACTATTGTTTAATATTCCACCCAAAACTCCCACAACAATTTGGCGTCACGAACAGGATCTCCGACCGACGAGCGAGGGAGTCCGGGGACAGGAGCTGCTTTGGCCGGCCCGGAGAGGTTATCCGGCCTCTGGTACCCCGAATGGATTTTCAAGGGATGTGGAGGAGCTCCTGGTCTCGGAGCGTCTCTGGGCGTCGGCGCGAAGATCCGAACCTTTCTTTCATGAGACGGTAAGGGGATTATTTTCCAGCTCTTTTAAAAACAAACGCAATTGGTCAAAAATGCTTGCAAGCTTTTAAATTTTAAACCCCATTTTAAAGTATACCTCAAGAAATTTTGAAATTTAAAACTGTAAACCTAAAAGGTAGTAAGTAAAAGCCGGTAGAAATAATGAATTATATTTAATCCTTAAGGCAAATAAAACAGGGTTCGCAATACCGAACGGTGACTAAGGTTTAAACATTAAACTAAAATTCAAAATTTAATTAGAATACGTTTTCAGCTGAAATACGGACTTTCCCACAAGGGGGGAGGAGTGGCAGAGTGATTTTCACCTGGAGAACAGGTGACCGGCTGAGCAGTTTCCAGCTGGTCCATTAAAGTCCTCTTGTCTTGGGTTTGTGCAAGAGGCTGTCCACTTCTGTTGTGGATGAAAGCGGCAGGGATGCTTAAGTCCTTGACTGTTGCGAAGACGTTTGCAGCTTTGATAAGTGGGGACCCCGACCATTATACCAAAAAGGCGACCATCGGATGTGAGGCCTTTCATTTAGTTGGTCGATCGTGCTAAGGACGTAAAAAATAATAATAAAAACACAAAAAAAGGATAAAATAAATAAAATAATTAAAAAAAAGTCTGGACGCAGAAGAGTCCGTGTAATGGTTAAAAGGCAGATTTTCTCAGGGTCAAGCCTAGCCCCAGGGTGAGACGTTCGATTTCATGCTGGAAAACGTAGGGGCCCAGACGCATGACATGCATAAATGATTTGAAATGATTTGATTAAACATGCAGATTTCTCACATAGGGGTTATTATTATTAATATTATTTTATTTTATTGCAGTACTGCTACTAAATAATAAAAATAGAAAAAAGAAAAGCGATAAAAACAAGGAAACGGAAACGAAACTAAAAAGGCGTTGCACCGGGGAAGCGTTTACGTGGGGACCGGTTAAGCACTTCCGTTGTGGATAAAATTGGTCTAAACTGCTAATAGCGACGTATAACTTTCAAAAATGGGTAAGCGTCCAAGTGTCTGCGAGACACAGAGTTGTATCCTTGCGGGACTGAAGCGTAAAACCGCGTGTGGACGAAGCATCGGGGGGTCGTAACCAGCGCACGCTCTCCACCTTTTAAACTAAGCGGGAACTTAACGCGTTGAAAACATCTTTCGGCGTTGACGTTTAAAAATTATGGAAAACAGAACTATTTAAGATGGTGAAAAAGCAGGCCTGCACGTGTTTGTCTGTCAGAATGTCATCGTTTGTATGTAACCGTACGTGTGTATGTATCTATGTAACTAAACGTTCGTCAGTCTGTGTGAATTAATTCTAAAAGTAATGTTCATGGTTTCAGAATGTTCATTTGTTTTGGGAGAACTGCAGCTCCGTAATTCAAATGACATTTTAAGCATGGACTATGTTAACAATAGAGGTACAGTAAAAGAGAGATTTAAATAACAAAGTTTGTTTTTTTAACATTAAATATCAGGACCAAATTAAATTGATACATGGAGAGATTAACATGGCTTGAACGGAAATATTTCAGCTTTGTTAGAAATTGGAAATAAGCGTTACATAAGCTTGTTAAGTTTACTGTTTTACAAATTTAGGCTGAGATCCTATCACTTGTTTTTTAGCCCTAAAGTAATTTAAAATTACTGAGATCTCATTGCTTATAATAATAATGATTCATCACAAACCAGTCCAGTTGAAAGAAGTTTAGATATACAAGATTTTTGATTTAAATAGATGAGGGAAAACTGTGCTTTGAACAAACTGTATGGAACTAAATATGCTTTTCTAAGGGTTTTCTATTCATTTATTTTATTTATTTTTTACTTGGAATTTGAATGCAACTAATGAGAAATTTTGAGAAGCGTCAAAATATCAGAAGGCCACGTTACACGCGTCATCAGTTACAAAATCATCTGATGTTATTAGTTATGCTGAGCTGAGGCGATCCTCAGAGGGACAGTATAACCTGAGAAGGACAATAGATATGATAAACAAATCTGACCATGATGTAAACATCTGAATGTTACGGCAAGGCTGGGTCTGTGTGTTCTGGCCTGGGGGCTGATCCTTGGGACAAGGACTAAAGGTGATGTCATTGACTTCAGCCTGATCCAGTTTTGAGTTTTATTTTGTCAGAGACAAAGTTTTCTTTTATTTTTTTTTATCTTTTTATTTTCTTTTTATGTTTGTCATGTTAGAGGGAACACTGTAGTTAAAATGTTTGTGACTGTTTTGCTGTAATTTCTTTTCAACCTATGGAGCGTTTTCTTTGGCAAAAAATGCTGGCAGAATTCATTCTGTTTGCAGGCGTGAGGACTGGAGGATGGACTGTTGAAGGGAAGGAGAATGTTGTGCTGAACTCAGACATTGGACTGAAAATGGACATTGAAGGACTATGACTGAGGCATCGGACAACCTTCGACAACAAACACAGATGAGTTCTGCAGACACGACTTCATGCATTTCACTTCAGATTTTGTTGTACACAATTAAAACAAAACACACATTACGAAACACATTAAGATTATGTAAAGGTGAAAACTTTTAAAGAAGTAACTTGATGGAATCATAGAGCAACTTAATAAATTAAGTGGGTATTATATCAACAGTTAAATAGATAAATGAATGAATTAGTTTTCACTATATAAGTAGAGTAATCTGAACTTTTAAATAGCATTTCATTTAATGAACATCTTAGAGTAAGCTGATTTCTGCCAATCCGGCAGGCATCAATAAAACGCAAAGAAAAGGTTACTGGCTAAAATGGGTAATGTTGCAGTAAAATTAGCATAATGACACATCCTACTAACTAACATGGGTAAATTTAGGATTAAAGCATCAGGGTACAATGGTTACAATATTTATGGAGATTTAATATCTTTCAACTTGAACACAAATAACTCAAAAGTCTTTTTAACCAGTTAACCTGTTAACCTGAGGGGTTTTAGATCGGGATAATTTAATGGTTATCGTCTTACATACTAAAAATAAGTAAGATTAATTTAATTAGATTAAATTATGGGGAAATTTTGGATCTGGTCAGGATGGTTGGGGGGCTGTGATGATAAAAGGGTAACAGCTTGAAGGTGATATCAATGAATGAAGGTTTTCTCTGAGGAACATTAAAGCAGCAAAGACACCCCACATTGGAACTCCTGTTTTGAACGGGACATAAGGTGAGATCCTTACAATGAGAGACGTTCCACACAGGGGGGTGTGGAGACCCCTGGGGCATGGCACCCAGGGATGAGCTGCTGTGGACTTCACACAGCTGGTGGAACCAGAGGGACGACGAGGTGGTCCCACAGGTTACCTGACACCTTACACTGACTGTAAAGGGTTCTGGGTTTTCAGGGTTGCTGAAAACAGAAAGCTTCAGAGAACCTTTCACCCTTCCTGACCAGGCACTCAGAATACGTAGATCATAGATCAGATTGCAGAGGCCTAGACAAGTAGGAATGCGGAGACGCGTTCACCCAAGAACTTCTTAATAAAAGTCCTTAATCCTCAGTTTAAGAAGATAAATAAATAAATAAATAATCACAATGTAAGGTCTACTTTATTTTAGGATTAATTTGGGAACTAATTCTGATTTGCTTAAGTAGCTTTGGTTGTTCAACAATGTTAGAACATTTTCAAAAAACTCCTGTTCTCTCCTGCTCTCTGCTTTGTTTTGTGTTGTAGAACCTTGGCATCCTTGAACAGTAACAGCATGGTATAAATATTTTGTCTTTTCTGTGCAGAACAGCACCTCACTTAAAAAAAAAAAAAAGAGAGAAAGAGGGAAAAGGCTTTCACATGGAAAGGCTTTCTTTTTCTCAGTTGGGTTTTTTAAAATAATTGGGAAATGTCATGAAATGAATATGTTGATGAAATTATGTTGCAGAGAACTTCAACTGTCAGACAACAACAGTTAAGACACACATTGAAAGCATTCTGTTAAGAATTTACTGCATATACATTTGAACTTAAAGATTACTATTTTAATTAATAATTAAATTGCAGAATTCTGAAAGCTAAATAATTGTGGACAGAAATATCTTGAATGTGAAAGTGCTTGGAGAATGTTTTAATAAATGACACATGAAAGGGGTTTTGATAAGAACACTAATTACACCTTGTTTCTGTTCTCTAGTGGGAACAAGGACTCGTGTCTGCAGACCATCTTCACAAAGTGTTTTATTAGAAAGAAATGCAAAATAAAATGCTCAGTGCCCATCCAGAACTGAACGCTTATTACCATCCAGCTCAATCGTCCAGCCTGCGAGGAGGAACCAAGAAGAGGACTGGGAATGAAGAAGCCAGAGAACTCTGATTCCTTATTCTTCAACGGGAGGAGTTGCCTGAAGAGACCCTAAGCGCGATTAGATTATTTTCTGCCTTGTGCCTGAATGGCCTGAAGGCTTCCTTAACTTTGCGTTCTTGACGTTTAGGACTCTTCTCATATTGTGTTGCTGTTTGTTTAACTGCTCTGTTTCACTGACTCACATGTTTGATTTTTTTGTGTTATGAGATCTACACTTTAATATTACATCATGTTGATCAATATGGGTTTATGGTAAAAAATGGAAACTGTTTGCTTCAGACACACAAAGATCTATGGTTTATGCACCTTTTGATTTGATATAGGAAGAACCAGGATCGGATTGGCTCTAAAGATCCTTTAATATTAGCTGGTAATGATAACACTTAGATTTAATACAGGGTTTTCAGGCTCAGATTGGCCGAGAGCAGATCTCCCTGGGAGGGGGCCTTGCAGTTTTTACTGCCCCCTAGGGGTAGCGTTTTCTGGAGGTTCCCCTGCACGCACTGAACCTCTCCTGCCTTTGCTCCTGGTGTTATAAGTTTGGAGTGGTGGATTATTGTCCATCGTAGGGGTGAGTGGAGAAAGGAGTAGGAGGGTATTCAGGGTGGGTAAAGAGTAGACGGATTCGACCTTGGTTAATGAACAGGGTTTAGCTTACCATAGTCTAATGTAATTTTAAAATAATGTGCGCATAGGTACCTAAAACAGGCCTTACCTAATTAGATGAATCCTAAATTGTAGATGAAAGCTAAACCTTTGATCTTGTGTGTTAAAGCTCTATGAAGCATTCATGTTGATCTGTATTAAAAGTTCCAGCACTACCCGGTTCCAACACGGGAACCCTTTGGGTCCCACTTTACGAGTTTACAGAAATCGTTCCTCTGTGCTTTGTTCACATTTTCAAGTGATGGGTCATCTTGTTTTGTCTTGATGCTGATGACGCCATCATCAAAAAAAAAAAAAAAAGAGAGGAATGTTATAAGAATTATTATTCTGAAGTCACTATGGCCTCACACCACTCGGACAGAGGAGGCCTGGAGACCTGATGTCTGTGTATAAGATCCACTGTTTTCTGATTGCAAGGCCAAATGCTGCAGCTGCTGAGGGATACTGATTGTTTACGATAGACTGTCTTTGTTTTGTCTCATGGGAAGGCCACGGTGCAGTATTAGGGGAAGCCCGAAAAGCGACACAGACAGAGACAGGGCAGACAGAGACTGCAGCGGAACCGTGGGGTGCGATTACTTTCCATCTATGTGAATCTCTGCTCTGTTTCTCAATAAAAGTGCTGGAACGTTATACCACCGTCTCGTCATTTAGTAAAGATGGGAACTCAGTTACTATTGTTTAATATTCCACCCAAAACTCCCACAACAGCCTCAGGCTCGCTTCACCTTGCTGACAGCCAAATCAACCATCCATCAGAGCGAAAGGCATAGCCAAAAACAGCCCGTCCAAACACAGCCACTCTGGTGTAAAAAGTTCATCCGCGGCAGTATGACATGTGGATTTGTTTGATGTGGTCATGTTTGGTTTGCTGACTGACAGATGATATCTGACGTGCCATCATGGCTGAAGGTTTGGGGGATTTTCTTTTTTTTTTTCTTTAACCTGCAACAACACATAAAGCTGATCTGTTCTACCGGATGACCACAAGTCAAAATAAAGTCTCATTTTTCCCTCTGAACCAGTGACTGGTGGAGGTATGATATAAGTAGATGGGATTTTTATGTCAATACTTCTTTTTCCCTTACTGCTGATGCCATTATTAATGTATGCACATCTTTTTTCCTCATAATTGCAAGGAACATCAAGTCCCTTTTTCCCTCTCTCTACACATGATTACAATGCTTTTATGTCTGCTCAAATAATTATGCTTCCCTTGCTGATGCAGAGATAAAATACTTTTTTTTCAGCTCTACAGTTGAAGCCAAAGTCAGACAGTGTATAAAAATATATATTTTCATCTTAAAGTCAGAGGTTTACATACTTTTCCTTTTGCTTTTTTTTTTTTGCTTTTTCGGGTCTCCTTCCACAATTTTCTCATGTTAGCTTTCTGGAATTTTGGCCCATTTCTCCGGACAAAACTGATGTAATGACCGTTTGTCCAGTTTGTGTCGCACAAACCCTTTCAGCTCTTCCCTGCTCTTAATCACAGCTTTGTGACGGTCACCCCAAACCAATGACTTATCCAGCTTATATCAGTTCGTAACCAGGGCATTTTGACACATATGAGACGTCTATTTTAATCTGAATCACTTCAGAAGTTTTTTTTTTTTTCTTTTTTTTTTTACTTATAACTTTTTTAAGTGGATTGGTTTCTTTTCACACAAAGAAAACTCAAAACCTGTCACTACAAACCAGGTGAGAAGTATCAGTCTGTTTCTTGGTCAGACGTGCCTGAGGTGGGAGTACCAAATATTCAGGAAGAAAATGCTGTGTTACAAGCTAGTCGAAAACACATTGTAACCCTGGTTATTATATCAGGTAAAATTATCTGAGAACTATATAGAAGTAATTTTGAGAAGACGTCTTGAACGCTGTATCGGGCTTTATGCTTTTAGAAAAAGACGTGTTGCCTTAGTTTATCAGTTTGTTTACTCTACTGCACTCCACAGAGTAATGCATACCCGGCTGCAGGAAGGCGTTTAGGATCAAGCGTGCAGCGTGAACCGCGTAGCTGAGTTGGATCGAGGTTGGATCACATTCACACCAAAAACGAACTACTCAAGTGTTTGTTTGGAACCGTACTGACTCCTACAGGTTTTTAATACTCTGTAATTCTTTAATGACCTTCACAGTCACATGATCTCAATACAGTAGAGGAGCTTGGATGGATTACAGCTGACATAACTGTACCAATTGTCGATTTGAACCCAAATTTGAACCCATTGTGTCAATATGAACACAAAATTCTGATACCTTGGTAAATCTATGCCATGAAGACAAAATAGTCTCCAAACCTGCCTTAGTAAGATGTACGTAAGTGGGCTGATCAGTGTAAAATTCAAAAGTATTTTTTACAAAACAGTCTTACCCTAACTAATATCTGTGCCACAAAGAACGAATTCAATTTGAAGAACGAATTCAACTAAGACAAACAAAAGCTTTTTTTTTCTTTACGAGAAGCTCCAATCTCAAGAAGGATTAACAAAGTCATTAAGGTTCAATCTTTGGAGCCAATCCTCTTCAAGCCAAAAGGTCACACCGATACATTCCTGTTAAAGTGTTTCATTATGTTTTCCAACTGAGCAATGGTCCTTCTGTGGCTACAAATCTGGAGCAGCAGTATCTATAGATCAGTGTAGCGTATAAAACTTACATTTCCCAAAGGAAAAGGCTGGTGTCAAATTTTCCTGTGGTGCAGAAAAACATATAGTTGGCTCAAAATAAACTTGAAATGACGATCTAAAATAGATGCCACAGTTTTTTTATGCCATGTATTGTGGTGGATTCAAAAACACATTACATTTGAGGATATTATTAGATTTTTTGAAGCATCAAGTCCGGCCATTCCTTTACTTATACCAAGTCGCTTTTGATTCACAAATGTCAAATCCGCAGTGCTCCACCATCCCAGGACAGGATAAGATATTTTGGACATCAGGATTTGATATTTTTCTTTCTACTTTCTACTATTTAAGTATCAATTTATTATGTTGTAATTATATTTCAATTTAATTTTCTCCCTGAGTAGTCTTACAATGTATAAATTAGTTCCAAATTACTTCATACTGACAGTTTCACTTCCAGTTCAAAGAATCTGCATGTAAGCTGAGTAAATTTTCATCAGATAGATAATTTGCATTGTACAACATGACATTTAGTAGCTCTATCTCGGGGTCGTTGCAGTAGCAGTGGTGCACATGTGTGGTATACGTACAGTTTAATGGATGTGGCACCCATTCGGTCCGTTTTTTCACCATATCTAAGAAATTTGTGTCTGAATTTTGTTTATATTCAATGTTTCCTTGTAGGATGGGTTGCGCAATAACTACACTGCAAAAACAGATCTAAAAATAAGTAAAATGTTCTTAAAGTTAGTGTATTTGTCCTTGATTTGAGCAGGTAAAGAAGATTATTTGCCAATGGAATGAGTATTTTACCCCTAAAATAAAATAATTAGACATACTGCACTTGAAATAAGATGATGGAGATGAAATGTTCCTACTTTAAGTGCAATAGTCTTATTTCCATTGGCAGATCATCTTATTTACCTGCTCAAATCAAGGACAGATACACTAATTTTAAGAACATTTTACTTATTTTAAGTTCCGTTTTTGCAGTATATAATCCAGCTAACATGCATAAATAAACGAAGACATTCCTGCCAGTCTGTTAGGCCCAAGCATCTGTCACGATTTAAAGAGGGACAAATAAAATAAGCCAGAACAGGAAGACGACGAGTCACTTGCTTCAAACCAAACTTTAACCTTTAGAAACCAGATCACTCAGCCTACTCGGAGTCCTCCAACTCTAAAGAAGAAAAACACAGATGGATTAACAGACTGCCACTCAGTCGAGAACTGTCACTTTTTGGAGAGAGAATCGGGACCTAAATTTTTAATAACTGGAGTTTGCCCACTTGAATCAAGTAGGTTCAAATTGGGCTCGACGGCAGAAGCTGTCATCTACTTTACATTGAGGGTCTGCGTGGAGAGTCGGTCCGTTCAAAGAGGTCTGCAGGTCACAGTCATTAAAATACCTCTCAGAAGTGCGCTTGAGCTGTTCGGCTATTCTGTCTTCAGCTTTGTTATACGGCCTTTTTTTTCCCCCCCTGTTAGAAGCACTTATCCCGATGTGAGTAATACAAAAGTAATTGAGGGGAGGCAAAGCAAAACAAATAGAACGCTAAAGGTCAATTGAAGAAGAGGTCTCTGGGTGTACGTCAGTAGGCTACCCTCCCAACAATCTCTCCACAGCTTAATTGCACAGTGAGAGCTGTGTTGTCACTGAATGGAGCCCCTCTTGCTGTCAGCCTCCCATGCAGGTGCTGGCACCAAATATACGACGAATAAATGTGACATTTATGTGCCTGAGGTATCTAAATGTTTGTCTATGCAAATTTTAAAGACTGATTTTCTTTTTAAGGCCACAGAGAAAACTGCAGGAACAAAAAATAGAACCCTGAATTAACTTATTGTCGGTATAAGAAATAAAATTAGGATAAATATTTAGCTATCGCAGTATGCAAAAGTCTGGAGTATTCCAACTTTTTTTTTTTTTTTTTTACCAAGTAATCAGACGTTCTTGCTATATTTTAATCTAGTCAGCTTGACTTCCTAAATGTGTTTTTGCCTTTGGACTTTCACATCTTTTTTTTTTCCCCTGAGCTTTAGACTTTAGTTTTGTTAGCTGAAACCACAAACTGATATATTGATAAGAACCGTTCAGACTTCATATGAATAATGATCAAGACAGCTCAAATATGAAAATAGAGGCTCGCCCATGCGATTTGGGGTCATCATTGAAAATGTCACTTCACCCACGTTAGATCCTGGATCTGTTGAGCCCAGAGCTCTGACTGACAAATTTACCACATTTAATCACCTACAAGTGTCTTTTTACTTTTCAACCACATTTTCACCTTTGTATGAAAGGTAGTAGCGCTTTTGATATGTCATTTTAAATTTAGAAAAGCTGCTGTCCAAAGTAAAACCCCTGAAATACCTTTAGAAAGCCTAGAAACAACCGTCAAAGGCGAATTTAAGAGACAGAATAAAGGAATGAGAGGTGGTTTACAACCTGTCCACAGCTCTGCAGACAGAAATGTTAATCAGTTAATAAAGTAAAAGCTATCATAAAGCTGCACTAATTAACAGTCTGAATAAACAGCGAGAGTAATCATTGGTACCGGTGTCACATACATTTTAATTCCTTTCAGCACGCTGTTTTGGTATGACAGCAAACAACTGCTGGAGGCCTCCAAGGCATCGTCTCCATCCTAAACAGGCAGCAGCGCTCTGCAAAAACAAACCTTTTAATGCCACGCTAAGTTTTCTCCACAAAAGCAAACAGTTCTCGTGTAGATATAACCGCTAAAGAGATATTCTCCCCCAGGATTTTGCTAAAAACAGATCGCTGCGTGTTTGCTGGATATGCAGACACTCTGTATCATGAAACCTTCATTTCCTCATCATGTCATTTGATATATCTGCCGTCAGGGCTTCAAATTATTAAATGTAACTCAGATGAATCAAATTAAACGCAAAAGCAGTGGATGCACTCCTTTAACCTGAGGCTCCTGGGTACGTCTGTGTAGCCCAAAAATGTTCTGCCGCAGAACTCAGATGAGATCTGACGATTGGACACGTTTGAATGAGATTAAAGCTGATTAAAAAAGATTATTTTTTTCTCCACTGGCCTTCGGTTATTCATTCTTTTTGAGGCCGTGTTTAATGATGCATGGCATACAGTATTTTTTCATGTTGGACAGGGTGTTTTTGGCTACTGTATCAAACTGTGCCTCCAACTTAAGCCGTCCTCTGCGCTGTCCTTCCTAAAGGATCCGTGTATCTGGGTTGCAGCGTTTTTTTTTTTTTTTCCTCCCAGCGTCGGGGGTTCAAGAGAGCAGGAAAGTAAAAATGATGTCTGGAGGACGCTGACTGGCATTAATAATTAATCATCTGCGCTCGCTCGCTCCCCTCCACCTCCACTCGTTGTCCTGAACCTAGCGGCTCCTTGGATAAGATCTGTCTGGAGAGGCTGAGCGTCCACGCAGGCAAAGCGACTCATAATAAAAAGAATGCTTTCGCGCAGCACGTTCTTTTCCCTCAGCAAATACAAATCCAATTATTAGATAAATCTGAATTTCACTGAAGCTCATTCTCATGCCGACCACGTTCCTCGTGTGATTAATGCTTTTTGTGTTTTTATGCAGCTTGCTGATTGTATTTGCTGACCCTTAACATGCCGAGAGATCAGAGCTTCCCTTCAAGCAGTGGGGATAAAATCATTCCACCCCTATTAAAATGAACAAAGGGTGGATTTAAAACACTCTGAGAGCTACACTTTCACAGATTTTCCAATTAACCTTTACAAGATAAATTCAACTTTTTAAAATTTCTCAATCTTTTGGCTCTGTCCGTGTCTCGTTAACGCACAGTAGCTCTTTCCGCCGTCATGAGCGTAGCTTACTAATAAACACAGATGTCCTCAAATCGGCTCCAGCAATCGCTTCACATGTGTTTCCTGGAGAAAGTAAAAGGAAGCGGTGGACTGATTTCCTGTGGGGCTTCTGCGACTCAACCCTGACAGCCCACAGAACTTCTTTTAACCCTGCAAACCCAAATGCAACAGTTTTGACGCACACTTTTCAAATACCACAATATAATTAACCTCTTCAGTCGGCACTTGCCTTCAAAGACACAAAGTACCAAATGTACTGTGGTAAATACTGTGTAAATGTGTGTTTTTTTTAGTAGATGCAGACTGTGGTGGTTCTCCAAAGTGCATACACCACTGTTAAAATGCAAAAGGACGTGTTACGTATAGTGTTTAAAATTCAAAGAGGTCTGTTAGAGGGAAAAATTAAGTAATAATCTGGTCCGGAAAGTGTGCGACCACCTCATGATTTAATTCCAGCTTTCAGTCGTAAACCTGCCATCAGCCGCAGTGGATCTGATAAATCACGAAGAGTTCAGCTGTCCTACAAGGATTCCAGTTGACGTTTGCACCCTTTGGCCAAAGCCAAAGTTTGCAGAGAGATTATAACGAATCAAAATGATCAGTCAGGAGGAGGTTAGAAAACCAAGTCAAGTTTATTCTGGAAATTTTGTTTTCCATATGTAGGGAATGTGAGGAGTAGACGTGGAAACAGAAGAGAAGAGAAAAACCAGGCCCGGCTAAAGTCTCTGAAAGGTTTGTGTAAGAATTAGTTATGGTCTGAAGCAACCAGAATTAAGCTCTTGGCCACTTTCTAAAAAGCAGGTTTAGTAAAAATAAAAATAAAACCAACGCCGTGCAGCACTGAGAAATCGCCCACATTGAAATATGGAGGCGGCAGCATCATGCTCTGGGGTTGTTTATATCTAGATGGAGCTAGACTTTTTGTCAACGTGGATGAAGTTATAAACAGTTCCCAATTCCAGGAGGTTTTGACCATCAGGTGGTAAAAAGCATAAGATTAATAAAGGGTGATTATATGTAAAAACCAATGAAAGTTTGGCTTAGAAAGACAAAATGTTGACTTTAGACGTAAATATCACAGAAAAAAAATTGTCATCTGCAAAAAGCAGTGTTGATATTTGAAAATTTTTCAAACATCTAATAATAAAGCATTCCAATTTTTAAAAATATATTTTCCTGACAACTGTTTCTCATATTTAAGGGTTAGTCTGCTTGCTCGCGGTTACTTTACGGCCATCTCTTGATGTGTAAAAGCAGAGACGTTTTTCTTTGACGCGTTTTTACGTTTTCTCCAAATTCTGGAGCTCCTGTTTCAAAGAGTTCAGAGGTCAGACATAAATCACTCCAACAGAAAGCTTTTAAACAGGAGCAATGCAGAGCTGGTGAACAAACAGCATTATTAATCTTTTAGGAGATAGCATCTATTTTCCCCTCGCAGCGCACTCAGGAGTGCATTCATAAATGCTAAAACGATGCACACATCCAGGCAGTGACCTTTACCATCCTTTTGTTGCGTTTTACACCGGGCTGTAAAGATAAAATAGCACGGAAAATGCAAATAAAACGACCATCTTCAGCTACAGAAGGCCATCTGAAGTGTCCTTTGTGTTGAAAGCCAGAGAGGTTTTCCACTTTGCCTTTTATCTCACAGGATTAGAAGCACCCAAACAGAACCGCACCACCTTCACTTCCCTTCTCCACACTTCCAGCAGTTTCACACCTGAATGGCGTCGGCAGTGGATCTCAAAGACGAAGTAGTCTCCGCACCTGACGGCTTATTCATCCATAAGCTTCCTTTCCGTCTCACCCAATCCTGCTCATCCTCTGTGTAGAGCATAACTAGAGAAAAATCCTTCTCCCTCTTACAAAACCACGGTCTATAAGTTCGGATCACTTTAATAGCCGTGGAAAAAAAAAAAAAAAGTCTTTCATTTAACAAATCACCCCCCCCTCTCTTAGAAATCCGAATCCCCCAGCGTAATTATTCCTCCGATGTGAGCCAGCCGAGAGAAGAGTACTTGACTGGAAGCTGCATTAAGTCTTCCAAAGCCTCCTCCAGTGTGCTCCATATCAACTAATGGAAGAGGCTTTTCTCAACAGGGAATTTCAAGAGGCTTCTCCTGTCCGTTAATCCCGCCTTGGATTCCTGAGCAAGACCGGTTGGTTAAATCGCAAAGCAAAGGAGATGCACGGTAATAACTGTGCGTGATCGATATTCACTCACTGGTCGTGACGAGTTGGACCTCATTTTGCCTTCAGAACTGCCTTAATTTATTTATTTTTTTGTAGCATGCATTCAACATAACTTGACTGTAGCCATATGGATTTCGCTCCGCCTAGCTTCACTTACATCCATCTGGGACATCTCACATAGAGAGTGATTTCTCCAACCAATTTTATTGTCTAGCCAATCAGCACGCAGGGCTGGAGTTTCATAGATGTGACGTAGTGGAGAAGCGACCGTGACGTGAGACTGTTTTGATTCAGACAACAATGGCGGCTCGCATCGAGGAAGCAAGCGTTAACATTGATGCTGCTATTTCTTCCGTGTTGTCCAATCTACCTAATATTGTTTCATTAAAAGAACATCAGAGAACGGCTCTGAAGGCTTTTGTTGGTGGAAACCATGTTTTCGTCCGTCTCCCGACCGGATTTGGCAAGTTTTGTTTTCCTGGGCGCGCCCGCGGCGGAGCGGTTAGCGCGAACCATGTTAGGAGGCCTTTAGTCCTCAACGCGGTCGGCCCGGGATCGACTCCGACCTGCGGTGCTTTGCCGCCTGTCTTCCCCCCTCTTCCTGTCAGCTCACTGTCAATAAAACGCGTGCCACTAGAGCCGCAAACGCATTAAAAAAAAGTTTTGTTTTCTCCTGCGTCGCTCTCACAGCGTCACGGGTTAGCTTCGGTGTGAGTGGTTGAAATAGCACGTTGATAAAGATGACAGACAAGTGGCTTATCCAATCATATGCAAGGATTTTTGATAAGGCCCAGCCTTCAATATAGGCATTTCCTATGGAGATTTGTCCCAGATGGATGTGAGTGGAGCTAGGCGGAGCGAGATCCATATGGCTACAGTCAGGTTACATTCAACAAGCTGTCAGAAACATTCCTCAGAGAATTTTGGTCCATATTTGCACTTGCAACAGATTGGTTGGTTGCATGTTTATTACACATATCTCCCATTCCACCACACCCCAAACTACTGGATCGAAATGTTGGGTGACTGTAGAGGACATGGGAGTGCAAGGAAGTCATTGTCATTGTAAAGAAACCAGTTGGATATAATTTGCTTTGTGGCAATGTGAATTATCTTGTTGGCAGTAGCCATCAAGATCAGTACAATGTGGTCATAAAGGAATGGACATAGCAACAAAGCTGAGGTGCTGATCTTTGACAAAAAGACCCAAAGCACAGTATGTCCAGAAAACATCACCCATACCACTGTACCACTGCCACCAGTCTGAAATGTTGATATATGGATGGATCTATGTTTTTATGTTGGTTGTGTACAGCACTTTGGTCAACGGTGTTGTTTCTAAAGTGCTTTATAAAAAAAGTTGTATTGTATTGTTTTATCCCAAATTCTGACTGTACGATCTGAATTAAGACTTTTTAGATTCTGCAACAATTTGCTCCATCTTTCATGGTCCAATTTTGTGAAAACCTTCATGTTCTTTGCTGAAAGGCATCTGTTTTGGCTTGCTGCTGCTTTGTGATTGGGGATTTTTTTTCACCAATGTTGCCTTTCTATCATCTTATTATCATCTACCATTCAATCAACGTTAGCCGGACTTTTTCGTCCACATTCTTGGTAATCTTGAGAGACGGTTGTGGAGGAAAATCCACAGTTTTGGTGAGACTCAGACAAGCCAGTCTGGCACCGACAACCTTTGCGTCATGTTTTGTAATTCTTTGGGGACCCCAACACACTCAGGAGGCAGGCAAAATCCTTTTGATGCAATCACGTTTTGCCGGTGAGATGCAATTGTCTTCCAACAAACAACAACCGAGTAAACCACAGGAAGAACCAGGAGCAATGGAGAAAAATATGAAGATTCGGGAAAGACTGGTTAAAAGCAGAGCTTAGACACTGGAGCAATGTTTACTGGAGTGAGGAACAGGTGAGTGTAATAAACCGAATGCTGCAAACCGTGAGAGGAGCCAAGCTGAATCAGCTGAGGAAAAATGACTAATTGTTATGGAATGAATACACCACAGAGGGGACCGGAGGGTAACTAGAGCAATAGCTCAAAACATAATAAAACAAGGGAATCCATGACAAATACAGAGAGAATAACACAAAAAAGCAAACTCAGCGTTCAGTGAATCCTAACACCGCCACATTCATAGTCACTTAAATCTCCATTCTTCCTTATTCTGATGCTTAGTCTGAAGTGCAGCGAGTCGCCTTCACCACCTCTACATGTCCAAATCTGGATTTCCACAATCACTGAGGTGCTGCCTTGTAATTGGTAAATTCTCAACTTGTGTTAACAAGCAAGTGAACATGTCTAAGTAATAAAGTGGCCGGCGAGGGTGGATGATAAACGATTGAACGTGGAAATTGTAATTTCTCTCACCTATTGCTGGAAGTGGCACATCCAAGCTTAAAAAGAATAGGATTCTGTCTACAGTTTTGTTTTTTTTTTTGTTTTTTATGAAGATGTTTGTTTTTTTACCCATTAATTCACAAAAGCTAAAACATCAGGAATCATTTTGTAAAGGATTCACCCAAAGAGCGGGTTATTCCAGTGTTTCTAAAAGCCATGTAAGAGCAACTTGATCTTCTCAGCAACATCTGCTCAGATCCATCTTCAGGTTCCAGAACAAGCACAGCAGCTCAGCTGGCTCACGCTCACATGTAAGTGAAGGGGGAACGTGCCCTAATACTGTACGTCTGATAAAGCGGATTAGCCTCACACACAGATATTAAAACAACAAAAAAAGAGGCTGTCTAGGTGAGCAACTTCGTGCTAATTTCCTCTGATTGAAACCAGGGTTTTCCCGCTGCCGGTGTCCAGAACAAGTACAACCACCTAAAAGGAAGGAGTTCAGGTTAAAAAGCACACAAACAGACTCACCAAAGAACATGCTGCTCTCCATATCTCCTCAGGCTCGGGGGTTCGCTGTATTTCCTCTCTGGTGCCCTGCCAGTGTGTTTGTGTCCATAGGCAGCAGCGTGTGCATGCCTCATACACTCCTCAGAGGTGTGTGTGACCATGCATGTGTGTGAGTGTGTGTGTGTTCGGTCCAGCAGCAGCAGTCAGTGACCAGCCTGCATTCTGCGCCCTGCACACCGCTGCTGTCTTCAGCTTCTCTGTCTCTCCTCACTCTGGTACTCCCTTTGCCTCGTTCCTCCCCTCCCCTCTTCTTTAGCTCTACCTCCTCCTCCTCTCTCTCTCTCTTTCTCCCTCTCTCTCTGTCTATGATTCCCTTTGCTTTTTTTCCCTTCTCTCTCCCCAGGTTGTCTGTCTACATTTTTCTGCAACAGTCTCTCTTTCTCCTCGCCTCATCCTTGTTTTATGTGTCACCCAAAGCACTTCTTCACCTCTTTTTTTTTACAGCTATCACTCCTTACGTGAGCTTTTCCCTCGCTCAGTGCTCCCATCTCCAGCTTTTTATTCTCTGCGTGCCTCCGCAAACATGTTTAAAGTTTTCCCTCTTTGTTTGCTTATCTCTACGTTCCTTTTTTTTATGTATCTATACAACTTTGTCTCTGTCACCGTGTTTACATGCTTAAAAATTGCAGCCGCTTCACAGAAATGTGGGATGTTTAGGCAAAAGTAGGGCAAGAAACAATTAAAATGATCTTTTTTAAAAGAATACGAAGCCCAATTCTGACTTTATCAGATTAAAATTATACATATATAATTGGTATAATGTCTCTGAGTGAGGTTTTTTTTTTGTATCCATTAACAACCATTCTGATATAAGTATTTTAGAATTGGTAGAGCTGATAAATGTGGGTTTTATATTATGGACCTGGCTTTTAAGCATTGTCCTGTCATGACTTTGTTTTCCATGAAGCAACAAACACAGAGACAGACAACTATTAAGAATGGTCATTGAAATAACCAGGGATAGAGGGAATATGGAGTGATGTTGTGATCTTGTGTACAATTGTTGTGCATCTTTAAACACTACCTCCTTTAAACCAGTACGGCAAGAGGCAATGGTTAAAATCTCCAAGGCGTCCCAGACTTTGTCCGCTTCCCGGTCGGCTGGGAAGGCTCTGGTCTCAGACGGTGAAGGAGAAAGAAAGATGTTGAGCACGAACAACAGACTGGCTGGAAAGGTAGTGTGAAGAGGCTGACTTACGGGGTGGTTGTGGAGTGAAAATCCGGGGAGAGTTAGGCTGGTTGTGGTGATCAGTGGCAGGCCGAGGTGCGGCTTCAGGTCTGCAGGATGGGTTCTTCGACGGAAGGTGGACAGGCCAAAAGAACGGCTGGACACCAGTGAGCCGGGAGCTTCAGATGGACAGGAGTTCCAGGAAGGCTCAGGGAATTCAAAACTGTCAGCGGACCAGAGTGAAGATGACCAGGGAGGAACTGGGCTGGACGAGCAGGAACAGGACTGAGGTGTGAGGAGGCGAGACGAGGAAGAGTTGCAACAAGGAGCGAGGTACAGGTCAGGTACCGCTCAGGTGATCTAATGCTGTGACGCCTTCAAAAACAAAACAACCCACCGGTGAGTACAGACAAAGACGTCGTCGGTAGGAAATGTCTTGCAGTAGACGCTGCTATTTCATCACAAAACATGGCAGGTATGAAACCACCAAAATCAAAAACTGCCAAAACGACCAGCGCCAAATGTTACCAGATCCAAACATGACAATTGGGGTTGTTTATTAAGGCAAGGCAAGTTTGTTTATAATGCACTTTTCAGTACCAAGACGATTCAAAGTCCTGTATATGTAAAACAAAAAACAGAGGAAAGAAACGCATCACAGAGACAGATGGACATTGCATTGGAATAGTAGCAGCAAGACAAGATGGACTACAAACTTCCACATTAACATCTGAAGGCAACTCTAAACTAATAGGTTTTTAGCCTTGATTTAAAGGAACTCAGGCTTTCAGCACTTTTACAGTCCTCTGGAAGTTTGTTCCAGATAAGTGGAGCATAGGAACTACATGCTGCTTCTCCTTGTTTAGTTCTGGTTCTGGTTCTGCAGAGCAGGCTGGAGCCAGAAGACCTGAGTGGTCTGGAGGGTTGATACACTGATAACAAGTCTGTGATGTATTTAGGTGCTAAGCCATTCACGGATTTATAGACTAACAGAAGTATTTTAAAGTCTATTCTCTGGGATACATGAAGCCAGTGTAAGGACTTCAGAACTGGAGTGATGTGCTCTACTTTCTTAGTCTTAGGGAGGAAATTAGAGCCAAAAAGCTCACTAGTCGGTTTTCTCATCTGTCTTCAAACATGTGTGGCTTGTCCATCTGGTGTGTGCGCGTGCGTGCGTGCGTGCGTGCGTGTGTGTGTGTACCTTTCTGATGGCAGGGTGTCACATGCAGCTGTGTCCTTACAGCTCATTTCAACCTGTATGCATACTTTTTTTATAACATGTGGAAGCAAGAAAAACTCATATAAATTCAGATTTAAAATTGTTATTAGTGTACAGTTATCACACCCCCACCACATCCATCCACCACCACCACACACACAAAAAAAAACAACAACCTTTAAGTGCCCCTGCGTTTGTTGGATTGAAATTATACCATGTTTATGCAATAACAATGAAGAAAAAGAAACCCATTGTGACGACAAATAAAATCATATTGTTTTTACAACCAACAATTCCTCTTCTCCTCTGTGCAGCATTTGGCATCTTTTGGCCTTTTTGGGGTTTGCAGCTGCAGATTTACTGCGTTGGCTCACTGTCACCATTATTCTCGTGTATAAAGCCTCTAACCCATCAGTGGGAGCGAAATGTAAAATATGCTCTTGTACTTCGAACTGCACTCCCACTGGTTGCGCAACAGCATTTTTATAATATAGTTTAGATACTCTAACATTTTTTTTAAGAGCCAGCTTACTTGCAAACATTAATTTATACAAGGCAAAAACATTTATACAAAATATGAATAAGGTCCTTATAATTCAGTCTTTAAGGTTAAAAAACAGCAATAATAGAGAGGAATCTGATGTAGAATAGATTGAAATGAATTTAATCAAGTGTGGAAGCTTTTAAATGTAGTGTATTCTATGACTAGATTAGATTTTATTGTTGGAGTTAATGATTTGGACAGGGAAACCCTTGATCCAGTCCAGTGAAAGTGGTCCTCTTTACATCTTTAGCTGTGTTTTATTAGATCATGTGTACTTTTCATTCTTCAATCTGCAGTTGAGATGCTAGTTTTGCAGAGCAGCACAGACCCAAAGCTCAACCGATCCCCCAACAAGCTTGTTTTAATCTTGCAGCCAAACTTGATTTTAACAACAGAAAAGTCAATAACTGTATGATACCAACATATAAACACCAAAAAACACAATAATGTTTGGATAGATTTTAGTTTCCATTCTTCTGATACATAACAGTTTCCATGTGGATCAGTGATTTAGCCGATTCTTTCAAATTTAAATTCCATCCCATGATCTAGCATCATTTAGAACCAACTTTACCACTAAAACCTCAACGTTGCATGACTTTTTTAGTCTAATCATGGAGCAATCTTTTTTATTGTCAACAGAAAACAATTACATTTGCAGACCTTTGTTTCTTCCCATTGGATGCTCCAGTGCTGATCTACATATTTGATGTGCAAAGACATGCGTCCTAACAATTGTGTCACCACATCAGCCCACTTTATAGTAACCTGTATGCAGTGGTTGATATAGGAAAAAGTTTCCCTTTTTTCCTATATAATCAGTTTGTGTTTTACTCGCGACTGTTTATAGTAATATAGCAGTCAAAATATGGCGGCTAGAAGGAAATCTAAAATAAGAAATAATGATATGAACAGCATCTGTACTCAAACATGACATCAAACCGAAGCTAATTATTGTCATTAAACATGCTGGAGAGGTTTTTCTTTTTATTTAACATGATCTGTGGGCATCAGTAGATGTTTTCTGACAGAGGATACATAACAGTAGCCTCGTGAGACCATCCTGATCTCGCGAGCTTTCAAGGTTTCACTCGCAGATCAGTCTGGCTACTCTCCGTTAAAGAAAATTTGGAGCAGTTCACCAAACGAACGTCCAATCAGCGTTGGCTTTGAGGCGGGTTGAGGTGTGACGCAACGAGAAGCGCGACAGTTCAGTCTAAAGAACATGGCGGCTTCAGCCGATGAAACTAGCGTTAGCGTGGCTATCGAGCAAGTTTTATCGGAATTACAGAGTATTTCTAACGAGCCTTTACCTGCAGCAGCAAGAGTAGCTTGGCTTGTGATTGTGTTTTCGTCGTCGCTCTGTTACGAGTGACGACGAATCTGATTGGTTCATTTGGCCCGTCTATCACCAACATAGGCCAATCAGCTAACCAGTATTTTCGCCCCTTTCCAAAATTACTTCAACCGAAGGTTTCCAGATGGATATGCGGAGCAAATCTATCTGGCGGCGTCAGGTAAACATAACAGGGGACTGAAGTGAAAAACTCACTTCGGTCCCCTCTTTGGTCTGGCTGTTGACTCCCTGTTTGAGCTATCAGTCTTTTTTAATCAAAACATCATGATGACTAGCCTTTGATAAATGTTCTCTAAACATTATTTTGACTAGGTGTAGTTCTAGTCTCTCTGAAATTGTGACCTGTTGTCAAACTAAAATAACTTTAAAGAACCTCTTGATAAATGATATTTACTGGAGCCTCCTTATCACATTCCCTGATAGCAGATTACTGGTAGGTTATCGAAGATTAATTTAAGAAGAAAATAAAACTCTTTTTCATATATATATATATATATATATAAATATATATATATATATATATATATATATATATATATATATTGCCTGCCTCAAAATGCCAGAATGGCAAAGATGCCAAAACAAAATCGTTGATGGAGATAGGATGCTTTAAATTTTTAAAACCTGCAGCAGAATGCTTTGATTTTCACAGGGAGTTATTTTGACTTTGTGTGATCTACCAAGAAGCAGTACGCTGTAGAAAGTCACTTAGGACAAATTCTTCAGTCTTATATCAGCATCATCTTGATGGATTGTGTAGTTGAGTCTGATGGAGAATTTGGGCTGATAGCACAGCGAGATAACGGTCTCTGAACTTACAAAGCGCCTAGGATGCCTGCGAAGTGTGAGTTTTAAAAAATAAATGACTTTTAAGCCGCCTTACGTTGTGTTTGCTCGAGTCTTACTCAGCGTTGGCGCGCAGCTATTTTGGATAGAGTAAATTACTGCTACGTGTAATGATCCTTCCTTTCAGGCTCCTGTTTAGTTGTCACAGTGACACAGCCGTCCAAAGAGAAGGCAGTTGAGAATTTAATTACAGATACCAGGTTGATTATTAGCCGGATGTTAGAGAAATCTGATTACAGGATTGAGGTGACAGTAACACAGTAAGTGCCCTGATTTAATGAGCGTTTTTGTCTTTCTCAGCCTCCATTTTCCTTTTCCTCTTCTGTCTCCCTTTGTTGATGATACTCACACTTTTATTTTCTCTTGAACGCTCACCCTCTCAGTCCAACAACGCCTTTTGTTGTTGAATTTCACTCCCATCTGTCTGGTTTTTCTTTCACTTAGTCACTCTCTTCGTGATTTTTTTTTTGCTTTTTTTTTCCCCCCCAGTTTTTGGCTGGTCGTAATCAAACTCAACAGGCGCTGATATCAGAGTGCAGCTACTCTTCTGCAGCTATGAGACACGGCTGCTCTCTTTTATCTTCGCTCTTCACAAGCACACAAAGGCGCACGGCGTCTTTAGGCACAAAACAAACTGCGTGCATCAAGTACACAAGCTCGTCTCTGCAAGGCGCACAAGCAAAGAAAAGCTCCAGAGGCACCTACAACAGGCTGCTTTAAGAAACACAAACACGCACAGATACGAACCGGGATGACATGCTGATAGAGACAAATTTATACATTTAGCACGTAGGCAAATTCATGCTGACAGGAAAATGCCAACAAAACTGAGAGATGCATGAAAATAACCATGTCAACATCAGAGTGTGACGGTTTTGGAGACTCTCTGGTGAGACCGCTCACGCCGTCCTCTGCAGAAAAGTTTAAACTGAATCTGTCAAAGTTTATATAAATGGAACAAAGACAAGAAGGACTGAAGATTATCAGATGTCCATCAGCTGTGAAAACAGACCAAATGCTACATCACACCAGCCTGATACTCACAATATATGTCAATAATAATAACTAAAATGTCAATAAACATCCTGGTATTTAAAAAAAACTATATTCATAAGTCCAGTTTGTCTGCTTCCACATCCATCCATCCATCCATCCATCCATCCATCCATCCATCCATCCTCCATCCATCCATCCATCCTCCATCCATCAACCATCCATCCGTCCATCCATCCATCAACCATCCATGCATCCATCCAACCATTCATCCATCCATCCATCCATCCATCCATCCATCAACCATCCATCCATCCATCAACCATCCATCCATCCAACCAACCATCCAACCATCCATCTATCCATCCATCAACCATCCATC